>NC_090436.1:758825950-759153928 GCF_031143425.1 Pleurodeles waltl
AATGTAGTGCAAACCTAAAAACCCTACTGTAAATCGCTCATTTTCCTTACATTTCTGTGATGGAGTCTTCTGAAAACTTCAGGAGTCCACAAAATGCCTACCACCCAGCATGACCTCACATGTGCCAATAAAAATGCTGTCCCATGTCTGTGGCTGGGCCTAGCCCCATGACAGCAAATGATCAAACCAAGGTCAATTGGAGCTCTTGCATGGGACTCCCATTGACGTCGGTTTGATCTGTTCCTATAGCTGGCACTAGGCCCAACCGCACAAGTGACACAGCTTTTTTATTGACAGAAGTGGGGCAATACTGGGTTGTAGGAATTTTGTGGATTCCTGAACATTCCAGAGGTTTCCAACACAAAAATACAAGGAAAATGAGTGAATTCAGGCAAAAGTTGAGGTTTGGAGTGCATTGTGGGTACAAACAATCTTGTAAGATTAACACAAGTCACACCACCCTAGAATTGCTGGTTGCCTATTTTTCAAAAATGTTTGTGGTTGGTTGGTTTTCATAGGTGGTGACGAGCATGGCCCCATATCCCGCAGCTTCCTCTATTGGTGATCTCTATACGTAGCACTTTAGGGTATTTTGTGTCAAGATCTCTTGGCCAACCCACACAAGTGAGGAACCATTTTTATTGGAAGACTTGGGTTACTGCTGTGTGGTAGGAATTGTGTGGCTTCTTGTGGATTCCAGAAGTTTTCCTTAGAGAAATGTGAGAAAAATATGGCCCAGGTTTAAAACAAAATAATGGAGCACATCGCTGTGCGACCCTTGGCAGCACCATGCTCTGGCATTTTCAAAACGCAGTGACGCAAATTATTTAATCGAATACAGTGCACCCCTGTATTGCCCCCTGCACTGCTGCTAGATTTGCAGTCAAGCACCAACACAGCCACCCTTGTGCCATGGTGCAAGGATGGCTGCGTTGTCGGGCAAATTGGTTTTGTGCAGGGACGGACATATTCTTGGACAAAAACAATCTTCAATGGTGATTTGCACTTCCTATGTGTGCCACAGCACACATAGAAAGAGCAAAAAATTAGGCGAAATAAAACCATTTCTCCTCGGTGCCCCAAGCTAACACGATGTGGGCGCTGCCTCAGGTTTACGAAAACTCATAAATCTGGGGCAGCATCAAAGTGCAATGGGTGTTGCTGTGGGACGCCCACAGTAACACTCATTGAATGCACCTTCCACGCAGAGTGCTGCGTGTGATGGGGCCGTATTAACAAGATGCTGTTAAGCCTCAAAGTGGCTCAATGTCACCTTGTAAATACGGCGCAGTGTATAGCGCCACGGAGCATCACCGAAAGTGATGCTCCGGTGGCTATAGGGTCTTTTAAATCTGGCCCTATGTGTTTTAGTCAGTGTTTGAGGATTGTAGGGATGCATGTGGAAAACCCCACCCTGGATTTCCCTAGATATTTAATTTTCAGAAGTGGCAGCCTATGCAAGCACAAAAGGTGCATCCGTTCACAATTGCAAGTGGGAGTTAGCCAAACTCCACTGGCCCATAGGTAAAAGCCACACCCAAAAAAAACAAATGTCCTCTTGCTTGTCATTGGGATGTGATGCTTTAGTCCACAGGGGAGATGAAAGGCTAGTGAGGTTTTACATGTGAGGGTGGGGCCTGATATGATGAGTTTCTACCCATATATATTTGTTTTAATTATTCCCTGCAGTCTAGTGGGCTTCCTGCCCCCATCATGGGTGGCAGATCAGGAGTAATTGACCCCATCTGCCCCCGGTGGGAAAGACAGTTTCCCCTTTTATTAAGGAGGGAGTCTAGGTCATGTCCATTCTGGGCAGCCCTTACCCCTCTATTTTTATTTTAAAAATAAATCCTTGGTGCTTAGTGGGCTTGCTGCCCCCCTGGGGAGCAGAAAGACAGTTTCACCTTTTATTAGGAGTTGGGGAATGACCTTGCCCATGATGAGAAGCCCCATCCCTTGTTTTATTTTAATGCTACATCCCTTGTGCCTCGTAGGCTCTCTTCCCCTGGGGGCAGGTTGGGGTCAATTGCCCCATCTGCAGATGGGGACAGAATGAGTCTTTACTCTTTAATTAGGGCTAAGGGCATGGCCATTCCTATTCTGGGTGGCCCCTACCTCTCTGATTTTGATCTGAACATACATCTATATTACATAGTAGGCTTTCTGCCCCCGGGCAGATCATGGGCAATTGCCCCATTTGCTCACCAGGGAGAAAACAACTGTTCACCCTTTTATTAGGAGTGGGACATGGCCATACCCATGCTGGACAGCCCCCACCCTTCTATTTAAAAAGAAAATAATAAGACCCTGGTACATAATGGGATTTCTACCCCCTGGGGCAAGATCAGGGGCAATTGCCCTAACTGCATCACGGGGGACAGAAAGACAGTTCACCCTTTCATTAGTAGTGAGGGCTTTCCATACAAGTAGGGACCCACTGGACAAAGGTACCATTGTAAAGAGGAGATTCTGCCCTTTCCAACAATACCTCTTTCATAAGAATCAGTGCTGGGGGGATGAGATATCCCCCAGCAGACTGATTCAGTGAAAGTGAAATGAGCCATTTGGCTTGTTTGATTTCACTTTTGTAGGAAATGAAGTCAGTGAGCTCTGCACCTTGATCATCATTTCATAGAAGAAAATGTTTAGGTTGTTCAAGAAGCTCTTTGCAAGTAGCCTGAACCTCAGGGGAATAAAGGGAAAATCTCTGGTGAAAAGCACTGGGAGCTCCTTCTAACCCTCCCCAGTGTCGGCAAATGGCTGACAGTAGCACTGTGCATTGTGTGCAGGTATCAGTCACTGTCTGGCACCTGCAGCAAAGGGGTGAAAAACTGAGTCCAAGAATGGCTTCAATCAAGAGCTCTCAGCATTGGATTAGTTGCCACTAACAATGGTAGTGCTATCATTATATTGTTATAGTTATATATTATTAGCATTTTGCATAAACTGAATTGTGCAGAAATTCCTCAAAACAGAACAAATAGTCATACTGGTCACCTGTCAAAGAATTTGTGCACATTTTCGTAATTTGTTGAAAGCCTGGAAGCAACTGGGGATCATTCAGCATGTCTGTACCTGTAAAAGCCCTCCTACAGGAGGTGATATGTTGAATTTTCACCTAGTACATGCGACAACACCTACTTTAGCAATACAGATCTTTTAATGATTATGTAATTAAGAGGAGAGGAGATGCCATTGCCAAAGTCATGACATCAAAACGTACAGTTGAATTGGATTGTTCTTTAATATTAAAAGTGTAGCTATTTCCTGTCCAAAGTCACAGATACAATTTTGAAATCTTTATTTTGACATTTTCTGGGATTCAGCAAGATCCCTGCAGTGAAAATAGCTTTCAGTTTCTAGTTACGCAAGGAACAAGCCAATTTATATTTTGCACATGTTCCACTTGTAAATATCTGGCACTGTACTGTGTGGGGAACAAAGAGTAATTAGATGACACATATTAATTTACAAACAGGGTTTGTTACCTGTCAAGAAGGTTTATTTGGACTGTTTTGACAGCACATTTTTAGTCTGCTGTGTTCTGACTAGACATGTGACACCTAAAGCTATGTTTTCCAGGTGGACACTGTGAATGGCACAATAGGTGCTGTACTCTGAATGTGGCATCAAACTGCCAGGGCCTGGGAACATTTACTACATATATACCAGGGATTTATGGGCAAAGTGAATAAGTCAATCAGGGTTGAGGCAATATATTAATGCTTAAAGGCTAAAGCACATGCAGTTTACTCCTGTGAAGTAGAGTTCTAAGTCCAGCAAAACAGATATTTTAACATTGTTTGTGAAAATGGCACAAAAGATAGTCATGTACCAAAGGCATTAAGTGAAATGAGTATTGCAGACATTTTTAGGCTTTTGCCTTGTAGAGTGTATATATTTTGATTATTAACTCTGTAGTATGTAGCTGATGTGGGCATATGCATGTATTCAGCTTCCTCAAGAGAAAGCAAAGGAGTCTCCAGCTAAACCTCAGGGGAAATGCCACAGAGCCATTGGGAGTTGGAAGCGCAGCAAGGTGCCATAGTAGCTGTTTCGTGATATAAAAAGGTGGATTGATTAAAATGCAGGAATTGATAGCAGGTTATACTTGCCGATAACAACATTTCAAGTGCAGGGTGCCTACTTGATTTGATTCTGCATTCAGAGGGCATTCAGTGGGTCGACTGAAAATGTTTGCTGCATGAGGGACATATTATGCAGAGTAATGAATGTATGTGCTGCTCCAACTCCGTGGTATTACCTCTGCACTTTGTTGGTACCAATGCAGCATTGGACACTAGAGATCATATAATGGTGGGTGCAGCTTGTGACCTTTCAAGTAATCTCGGTATACTCTCCTATCCCACAGTGACACACTGGCCATATAGCAGGAGAGACTCAGGGGTTCACAGGATAAAGTAAACGTGAAAGTGAGGACTCCGATGATTAAAAACAATTTGGCATTTCTCAGTTCAGTGAAGCGACCCTCGCTAGGTGAAGGATTTGAGAAAAACAGACTGCCACTTAAGTCAGCAAAAGGTGCTAAACATTGAGCTTTTACAATGGCTTCTGCGGTTTCAAGCTCAAAAGCTTACTTCGACCATGACCAACAGATTAATTTCCAGGTTCTCAAGTTTCTCTCAGAAAATATGCAGTTAGCAGGAGATCTGAGGGATAAAAAAAGGGAATACAAAAGGGACAAGATCCCAATCCCACACAAGGTTGAGATCAACATCCCATTTTAGGTGCATCATATACCATTAGAGAAGTTTATGCCTCCTGTTGCAATCCTGGTCCGCATAGCAGGGAAAGCTTTCCACCAATGGGAGCACCACAAGACAACCATTCTACTCTTTATACTCAAATGCTTGGCCCTGCAAATGCAGCTTTTGAACCAGATTACCATCAAAAACAACATACCTAATTTTCTCCTCTTCCACTCCTAAAACTCCGTATGTAGAAGGGAAGGCATTACAATCCAATGAAAATGGCATCAAATACCAGCTCTTCATCTCTGCATGCTTGGCCCTGCAGTAGCAGCTTTTGAATCATTAAATGGCTTACCATTGAAAAACAGCTTGCACAATTTTCTTCTCTCCTACTCTTAAAACTTCATATGTAGAAGGGAAGGCATTACAATCCAATGAAAAAGCATTGAAGACTGTCCTGTCATCTCTGCAAGCATTTGTCAAGTCAGTACATAAACAATTAAGTCCACCATACAGCCCATCCTCTAACACTAGCTCCCCACAGGCTGCTTTTGAGAAGAGAATTGCTTCAGCACAGCTGGGGATTCCAACTAAGAGGAATGTGTCCCCAGTGAGTATTTCACAATCTATCCTGTCATTATCTGATTTAGACATTGATTCTCCCTCACTGCATTTCCCTCCAGTGGATGAGGTTTTGCAACAAATCCTGCTTGAAGTTAGGGAGATTAAAGCCTCGCAAAATAAGGCATATAAGGAGTTAAACAAATAGCTCATAGTCTATTGAAATTCATTCTTTGTATGGGACAAGCAGAGAAAAGAATTCTTGATCTAGAGGACTACCACAAAAATTAGGAAATCAGAACAGTGAAATTTAAATCAGATATACTGGAGCTACTATTTGCAACTGGAGGAGATGGAAAACAGATCTTGCTGATCCAAAATATGGATCTTAGAATCCCAAAAGGGTGCGAGAATGGCAAGGATGTTATCAAGGTTAGTACAGATCTGATTAAAAACATGTCATGCCAGGCCAGTCGGAAAAATACATGGATCTCACAACTATGCAAGCTCATTGAGTTTCCAACATTCAGCACTCTCCTTCAAAGTATCCTCACACCATCTTGGTTAATTTTGGAGCCTTTCATTTAAAGGAGCTGGTATTAGCTGAAGCTATAGAACATAAAGTGTATCAAACTATTTTTTTTAATTTGGAATAGTTCAAGCAGCATACATGAAAAAAAAAGAAAATAACATAGCAAAATGTTAACAATACCACAACATTATTATATAATATAAATAGTATAATGTAAAATGAAAAACTACCACAAAGCCATTAACACACAAGCCCACAGTCTCCAAATGACATCACATTAATATTGTCGAATTCGGCTGCCTCACATCATTGAAAGTGGGCCACTATGTCCCCTGTCTCAGAAGTTCCAATAGAATATGACATTTTTCACTAGATCAATCAATCAATCAAAAAAATATGTAGAGCACGCTACTCACCCATGAGGGTCTCAAGGCGCTGGGGGGGGGGAATTTAAGGGGGTGCAGGGAGGGTCACTGATCAAACTACCATGTCTTGAGGTTCTTTCTGAAGAGCAGGAGGTCTTTGGTTTTGCGAGGGTCGGTGGGGAGGGAGTTCCAGGTTTTGGGGGCGAGGTAGGAGAAGGACCTGCCTCCTGTGGTGGTGCGTTGGATGCGGGGGACTGTGGCTAGGGCGAGGTCGGCTGATCGGAGGTTGCGTGTGGGAGTGTGGAAGTTCACTCTTTCGTTGAGGTAGGTTGGGCCGGTGTTGTGGAGGGATTTGTGTGCGTGGATGAGGATCTTGAATGTGATTCTCTTGTCTATGGGGAGCCAGTGAAGGGATTTGAGGTGTGGTGAGATTCGTTCGTGGTGGGGGAGGCCAAGGACGAGGCGTGCAGCTGTGTTCTGGATTCTCTGGAGGTTGCGTTTGAGTTTGAGTGTGGTGCCGGCGTAGAGCGCGATACCGTAGTCCAGTCTGCTGCTGATGAGTGCGTGGGTGACTGTCTTCCTGGTTTCTGGGGGAATCCATTTGAAGGATTTTTTTAGAGTGCGGAGTGTGTGGAAGCAGGAGGAGGTTAGAGCATTGATTTGCTGTGTCATGGAGAGGGAGGGGTCTAGGATGATGCAGAGGTTGCATGTGTGGTTTGCAGGGGTGGGTGCAGGGCCTAGGGTGGTGGGCCACCAGGAGTTGTCCCATGTGGTTTTGTTGGGGCCGAAGATGATGATCTCAGTTTTGTTTGAGTTGAGCTTGAGGTGGTTAGTGGTCATCCAGTTGGCGGTGTCGAGGAGAGCAGCGTGTAGATTGGTTTTGTCGGTGGTGGGGTTGCGGGTGAGGGAGAGGATGAGTTGGGTGTCATCTGCATAGGAGAGGATAGTGATTCTGTGTGCTCGGAAGATGTTGGCTAGGGGGATCATGCAGATGTTGAAGAGTGTGGGGCTGAGGGAGGACCCTTGGGGGACTCCGCAGGTGATCTTCGTAGTGTTGTAGTGGAAGGCAGACTCTCTGGGTCCGGTCGGTGAGGAAGGAGGTGAGCCAGTCTAAGGCTTTGTGGCGAATTCCTATGTTGTTGAGGCGTGTGCGGAGTGTGTGGTGGCAGACAGTGTCAAGGGCTGCGGAGAGGTCTAGGAGGATGAGTGTGACGGTCTCGCCTTTGTCGACTTTGGTCCTGATGTCGTCATTGCATGCGATGAGGGCGGTTTCCGTGCTGTGGTTTTTGCGGAACCTGGATTGTGAGGGGTCAAGAGTGTTGTTTGCTTCGAGGAAGTGGGATAGGCGGGCGTTGACTAATTTCTCTGCAACCTTGGCGGGGAAAGGGAGGAGGGAGATGGGGTGATTTCCGCGTGCTTCCAGGGGTCTGGGTAGGTGGCGGAGTCGAAAGAGGAGTTGATTATGTTGTAGAGTATGGGTGCGATGGTTGGGCTAGCTTTGTTGTAGATGCGATGTGAGCAGGGGTCGGAGGGGGAACCGGAGTGGATGGAGTTCATGTTTTTTTTGGTTTCTTCGTGTGTGGTGGGGGTTCAGGTGGAGAGTGTGGTGGGGGGATCATGAGTGGGGGTAGGGCTGGGTGAGTGAGGGGTGAGTGTGGTGGGTGGGTATGGTATGAAGCTGTTGTGGATGTCCAGGATTTTGTGGAGGAAGTGGTTGGAAAGGGCGTCACATAGGGGCTGTGTGTGTGTGGGGTCTATGTTGCTGGCTTTGGGTTTGGCAAGTTCATTGATGATGGTGAAGAGTTCTTTGCTGTTTTGAGAGTTGTTGTCAAGGCGTGTCTTGTAGTGATCTCTTTTGGCGGTGCGTATGAGTTGGTGATGGGTGCGAATGGTGGTTTTGAGGGTAGAGAAGTTGGTTGTGGAAGGTTCTAGTCGCCATATTTTCTCAGCTTGGCGGCATTTGCGCTTAGAGTCTTGGAGTTCAGGGGTGAACCATGGGGCGTTCTTGATGTTGCGGGTGGCAATGTGTTTTCTGAGGGGGGCTAGTGTGTCTGCGCAGGTAGTGATCCATTTGGAGAGGTTGTGTGCTCCTGTGTTGGGGTCGTTGGCGTGGTGGGGGTTATGGGCCAGTTGGGAGTTTAGTCGTTCTGTGGGGATCTTGTCCCACATGCGGTAGGGTGTGGTGTGTTGATGGTAGTGTGTGGGGGGTTTGGTGAAGGAGAAGTGGACGCAGTGGTGGTCAGTCCAGAGGAGTTCGGTGGTGTGGGTGTAGGCTATGTGTTGGCTTGCGGTGAAAATTGCATTGAGCGTGTGTCCTGCTGAGTGGGTGGGTGCGGTGACCAGTTGTTTGAGTCTGAGGTTTGTGAGGTTGTCTATGAGGGAGGTAGTATTGTGGTCTTGTAGGTTTTCTAAGTGAAAGTTGAAATCACCAAGGATGATGTAGTCTGTGGAGGTGAGGGTGTGCGAGCTGATGCTGTCGGCGATGGTGTCGCAGAAGGTGGGGCGTGGTCCTGGTGGTCTGTAGATTAGTGCACCTCTGAGGGTGGAGTTGTTGTTAATGTGGATTAGGAAGTGCATGTGTTCAGTGTTGTCGATAGTGTCTTGGGAGCTGGTGGTGACTTTGATGGTGTCTCTGTGTAGAATGGAGATTCCACCGCCTGGCCTGTTGAGGCGGTCTTTGCGTTGGAGTTTGTATCCATTGGGGGTGGCAATGGCTATGTCGGGTTCTGAGGAGGGGTTGGTCCAGGTTTCCGTGAGGAAGGTGATGTCAGGTGAGTGTGATGTGATGAGGTCCCAGAGTTCCATGGCATGTTTGTGAAGGGAGCGGATGTTGAGGAGCAGGCAGTTGAGGAGGGTGTGGTGGGTGGCGTTGGTGTGGTGCATGATGGTGTTGTCGCGGGGTGTGTTCAGGTTGTGGGCTGGTGTGCGGCGGGTTTGGTTGGTGTGGGCAGGGCGGGTGAGTCTTGTATTGGGGGTGTTGTGTTTGTTGAAGGTGGGGTTGCTATGTTTGGTGTGAGGAGCAGGAAAAGTGACAGGTGTGGCAGGTGAAGAGGCCATGAGTGTGTGTGGGGCTAGATGGGGTGCATGTGGGGCGGGGGCCTGGGTTGAGAGAGTGGAGGGTGAGGGGGAGTAGGTGTGTCTGAGAGGGCCAAGGGGACTGGCGCTGGGTGCGGTCTAGTCGCGGACGGGCGCAGACGGGCTTGCCTTTGGCGCGCCATAAGAGGAGGGGAGGGTGGGAGTGGCAACTGGGAGGAGGGAGGGCTTGACGAATGAGAGGGCTGGGGGGTGGGGCCGCAGGGGACGCAGCAGCGGGGAAACAAGGAGAAAGAGACGGTGAGAAGGAGGGAGGAGGCGGGAGGGGCCACAGGGGACGCAGCGGCGGGGATAGCAAGGAAAAAGAGACGGTGAGGAGGAGGGGGAGGTGGGAGGGGCCGCAGGGGCCGCAGGGGCCACAGCGGCGGGGAAAACAAGGAAAAAGAGACGGTGAGGAGGAGGGAGGCGGGAGGGGCCGCAGGGGATGCAGCAGCGGGGAAAACAAGGAAAAAGAGATGGTGAGGAGGAGGGGGGATGCAGGAGGGGCCGCAGGGGACGCAGCGGCGGGGAAAACAAGGAAGAAGAGGAAACAGGGACGGTGAGCAGGAGGGGGGAGGGGCCGCAGGGGACGCAGCGGTGGGGAAAACAAGGAAAAAGAGGAAAAAGGACGGTGAGGAGGAGTGGGGAGGCGGGAGGGCCTGCAGGGGATGCAGCAGCGGGGAAAAAGGAGGAAAAAAGATACGGAGTGGAGGTGGCGCGGATGGCGGAGCGGGGAGCGACCTGCCTGCAGAAGGTACGGTTCTGATAGCATAACAATGTTTAAATTTTTTGATTTTTGACATTTCAAGGCACCATTGGTGCCAGCTCAGATCACCAATTTTCGAAATGTAATGATCAGGATACTAATACGCACATAAACAACCTTTTTTTTCAACAAAGATGTAATATTCATATCTGGAGACCCAAAGACTGCAGTATAAATATCAATGTCCTGGTCCAACCCTAAAGTGCGTCTACAGTACAATTGGATTTCTGCCCAGAAAGAGGTAGTTCAAGGACAACCCCAGATAATATGAGTCCAGTTGGCTCCGCCCTCCACAAAGCACGCAAAGCACTTTTCAGGAACCTGGGGATTGATTCTGTGCAGAAATGTCGGGGCACTATACAGTAGCCACTTTGCACAAAACTGCATTCTACAGAAATTAGCCCCTTTTATTAACGAGAAAATAAGCATATTTATCCTAATCCAGGTCTCTTCTGTAACTAGAAGACCTTCTTGGTCTGCCACTTATTTCAGACCTTTATATATAGTGTATTAACCTTCTTATGCCTAAGTATTCCGACACAGGAACTGATAGATCTGCTAGTAGTGGTTTCTATCCAGTATTCAACCAAATCTAAGCTGTCTCCAATTTGGTTAATGTCTAAATTGCTTAACCACTGTCTCATACAAATGAAAGGCCCTTGCATTAGTATATTAAAATATCTGATTGAGTGCTGTGTTTCCACCCGGGTTTTTCAACTAGCAGAGTTTCATCAATCTAGAACCTTACTATAGCCAATAGATTCCAACCGAGCCAAGATGTTCTTGTCTAATAAAGGTCAATTTCTGACACAGATATCGTACAGGTGGGTTGTACCATTAATGACCGGAATGTTGTAGTGTTTACACAGTTGATCTTTACATTTAAGAAACCACCCAAAGGTCTTGTATCTAACTTTTTCTTGTAAGGCGCTTAGGGGCATATTTATACTCTGGTTGCGCCGAATTTGCGTCGTTTTTTTCGACGCAAATTAGACGCAAAACTAACGCCATATTTATACTTTGGCGCTAGACGCGTCTAGCGCCAAAGTTCCCGGAATGTGCGTCATTTTTTAGCGTGAACCCCTTCCTTGCGTTAATGATATGCAAGGGAGGCGTTCCCGTCTTAAAAAATGACTCCCAGGCCTTTACGTGGTATTTATACTCCCGGGCAAAAATGACGCCCGGGAGTGGGCGTGGCATTTGCGCCGCTTTTTAACGCCTGGGTCAGGGATGGCGTTAAGGGACAAGTGGGCTCAAAATGAGCCCAGAGTGCCCTCCCCTGCCCCCAGGGACCCCCCCTGCCACCCTTGCCCACCCCAGGAGGACACCCAAGGACGGAGGGACCCATCCCATGGACATTAAGGTAAGTTCAGGTAAGTATTTTTTTTTTTTTTTTGTGGCATAGGGGGGCCTGATTTGTGCCCCCCTACATGCCACTATGCCCAATGACCATGCCCAGGGGACAGAAGTCCCCTGGGCATGGCCATTGGGCAAGGGGGCATGACTCCTATCTTTACAATGATAGGAGTCATGTTGATGGGGGATGGGCGTCGAAAATAAATGGCGCAAGTCGGGTTACGATGATTTTTTCGACGTAACCTGACTTGCCCCATTTTAAGACGCCCATGCGCCATTTTCCCCCTACGCCGGCGCTGCCTGGTGTACGTGGTTTTTCTCGCGCACACCAGGCAGCGCCGGTCTGCTTGCGCCGGCTAACGCCATTCAATAAATACAGCGCCCGCATGGCGCTTCAGAATGGCGTTAGCCGGCGCTAATTTTTTTGACGCAAAACTGCGTTAGCGCAGTTTTGCGTCAAAAAGTATAAATACGGCCCTTAAAGTCAACAATCTAATGGTGCTGAAAGATCACATTAATAAAAAATTGTCTACACTCATCCTACCATGAGCTTTTGCAAAAAAATCTATATGAGCAAGTGCAAAATCAGCAGAATTATATAATTTCCAATCAAGCAAGGCTAGACCGCCTTCTTTTACAGTCCTGTAAAGCTCCCCTATAGCTAGTTTAGGTGTCTTATTTGCCAACATAAAAGTCAAAAACATGCCCTCTGGTTCCTTAAAAAATTTAAACTGAAGGGTGTATGTAACCACTGAGAATAAGAAAATAGACAGCGGTAGGACTTACATTCAAATCAAAGCAACTTGGCCCATTATTGAAAGAGGTAGATCGGTCCATTTGAAAAAAAAGTGCCTTAATCTTACAGGTCAGAGGGGAATAGTTCAGTGCAAATAGATAATCCGCAGTTTCCTTCAAAATTATCGTTAAATACCTTTTAGGATGATGATTCACTAAGGGGCAGAATTCTATCGGTAAGGTGTTCAGTGCGCAGTTACTTCTTAAAATTTCTGTTTTCAGCTTATCTGTATTATAGCCACCCAACTCTTGAAAATCTTGAAAAATGTTGAAAACCGGTTTTAAGTTTGCCATTTCTGGTTTCACAAATAATGCTACATCATGAGCATATACTTTGATAGGGCTCATGCCACTTATTGGGGATACAATAGTTTTATCAGTGCATATTGCTGTGGTTTGGAGCACTATAAACAGCGCAAAAGACTAGGCGACAGAGAGCAATCTTCCCTCGTGCTCCTAGCAATCACACAGGTACCAATATTTTGAGAATTAATAACTGTAGGAAAGTCCTCCTTTTTTGCCCTGATCACCCCCACACTATTTGGACAGGTACTGGTGGTTACTGACTCTTGGCTGTGCCCTGGGTACTGCTTACCAGTCCCAGGGCCAGTGCTCTGTGTAAAATGGATATGCAAATTAGGCTAATTATAATTGGCTAAGTTAACCTACCTATAAGTCCCTAGTATATGGTAGGGCATGTAGGTATAGGGACCACAGCATAGGTGGTGCACACCTAGGTGCACTGCTGAGGTGCCCAGTGTCATTTTAAAGGCAGGCCTGCCTTGCTGGCTGCTTTTAAATTAAAGTTATATGCAAATTCGACTTTGGAATTAAAAGTAGTTCCAAAGTCTTAAACTACCTTATTTTTACATATAAGTCACCCCTAAGGTGTGCCCTATGTGCCCCTAGGGCTGGGTGCCATGTAACTATAAGCAGGGACTTTATAAAAATAGATTTATAAACCCTGGTGAGGTAAAAACAGCCAAATTCGTTTTTCCCTCATTGAAGTAAATTGCGTTCATAGGCTAGAATGGGGAGACTTTATTTTAAATTTTAAAGTCTCCTTAAATGTTGCATACCAAGAATTTGGTATCAAATTAATTGTTGTAATAAATCCCACAACTTCCAGTTGTTGGATTTAATATAACTTGTTAAGGTAAAGAGTTTTAGACTTTACCTAAAAGGTTGCCAATTTCAGCCCTGCATTGTTTTTGCTGATGTGCTCTGATTGGCCAGCCTGCAGCAGCTTAGTCAAGCTACCTTGATGAGGTGTGAAGTGGCCTGGCTTCACACAAAGGAATGTGCTTGTGGGAGAGAATCTCCCGTCAGCAGATGGTGAGGCAGGAAGGGGGAGGGCTGCCAAACTGGTCTTCAAAGGCAGAGAAGGACATTTGGAGCAACCAGCAACACCCCCACATCCTGCAACCCCAGACAACTAGGTGCCCCCTTGATTAGATTAGGAGAGGGCAGGAGAGGGGTGTGTTTATGATTTTTAGCCACACCAGTGGGTGGGCTCAGCCAGATGTAACCTCCAAAAATCAGATTCAGCCATGTTGGATTTTTAGAGAATGTTGCCTTTTGGGATGGATTTTTGCCACACTTCCCAGGAAGTAGTCATCACAGGGGGACGACCCTGTACCTGATTGGAGAACCAGGACCCCCCTGCTTTTCACCCAGGAGCAAGGATAAAACTGGCAGACCTGCCCCCACACCTCAGATCCCCGCCAGATTTCAAGAAGAAAAGAACTAAAGGAGAAGAAGGACTGCCCTGCTGGACCCCTGGCCTGCACCTGGAACCTGCACTCAGAAGGACTGCACCAGCTGCAAACTTGGGCTTCACCACAAGAAGGACTTTGCCTGGCTTCAACTGGTTCAAGGAGGGACTCCCTGTTTGCTACAGGTGAAAAATTGCTATCCAGAATCCCCCTGCACCAACTCCTGAAAAGTGACCAGATGACCACTGTCCAGTGGCCTAAAAGGAGTTTGCGCCAGGTGCATTCTGGGAGTTGAAGTCCGCACCCCCCAAGGACCATCTCAGAACTTCTGGACCCTTGGGGTGAGCTGTGGACCCCAAAAGAACCTTAAAAGAACATCTGGGTGAATCCCCAGAAGTTTGGAGAAGATTTGAGAATTTTTGTAAAAAAGCTCCAGAGAGGGACCGACCCGCCGCGGAAATTCTAGCCGGCTTGCCTCAACCGCGACCCGGCCTGACTTGGTGGTTCGTCCCGGTAAAGAAAAATCTCCGAAAAAGAGACTAAGGGCCTGATTCTAACTTTGGAGGACGGTGTTAAACCGTCACAAAAGTGGCGGATATACCACCTACCGTATTACGAGTTCCATAGGATATAATGGACTCGTAATACGGTAGGTGGTATATCCGCCACTTTTGGGACGGTTTAACACCGTCCTCCAAAGTTAGAATCAGGCCCTAAGTCCGAAGGTAAAAAGTTGACCGGGACCTCCCAGCCATCGTATCCGAGAAGGGCTCCACGGACGTCGGATCAAGATCCAGGTTTACCCCGGTCGAAGGATTTTCACCCCGAAAAAATGACTAAGTCCGAAGGTAAAAATCTCCACCGAGGAATCCAGCATCGCGTATCCGAACAAGGGCTCCAGGAGGTCGGATTCGACTGCCAGGTTCGTCCCGCTGAAGAAAATCTTCAAAATAAAGACTAAGTCAGAAGGTAACTTTTTAACCGAGGCCTACCACGACTTGTAGCCGAGCAGGGCTCCATCGCGGTCGGCCTGAAACTTTGACTTTGCCCCGGTCGTGGTGCAACCAGATGACCCGATTGGCGCTTTTTGTTTCTAAGCGCTAGAAAAATAATAATTCTTTAAAAATTCATATCTCCGGTTCCCCTTATCCGATTTTATTCGTTTTTGTGTCATTTTAAAGACAAAAATATAAACTATTATTATAAATTGGTTTTGGATTTTTAAACTGTTTACTGTGTTTTATTTAATTACTGTTTTGTGATATTTGAATGCTTTACACACTGTCTCCTAAGTTAAGCCTTGACTCTCGTTGCCAAGCTACCAAGGGTTGAGCTGGGGTTAATTTACTGAGACCTAACTGGACCTAAGTGGAGGTTAGTGGCTTGTTGCTAGGTGTAGGTACCTACCTGCCCTTACCAATAACCCATTTTCCAACATTTTTGGTGGCAGCGGTGGGATCCTGTACTTGTGTTCAGTATCACGTTACAGTTTTAAGTAAAACAAATTAAAAATCCTTTAAATTGTCCTAGTGCAAAAAAAAAAAATGTTTTTTTTTTTTTTTTTATTTTTTTTAATTAATTTGGATTAATTTCAATTATTGAATTTTTGTAATTTTTCTAAATTCTTGTTTCCAATTTTTGCAAAAAGTTTTTGTTGACACAAAACCAGGGAACCATGGAGCTTGATCTGGCTAGCCTACCCACACTGACAGTAGTCCAGCTTAGGGGGTTGTGTATTGAAAGAGGGTTGCCTGCAACCACTGATCTCAGGAAGCAAATCCTGATCAAATCCCTGACAGCATGGGCTGAGGCCCAAGAGGTAGACTCAGAGGAAGCTCCAGAGGAGGGAGAAAAAGGGGAGGATGCTAGCTCTAACCACTCAGGGGAGGGAAGGCATCTGAACCTAAGTGAGGATGAGGAAGAACGGTCCTCAGTAAATACAGTCACTAGGGGCAGACCCAAAGCTAGTGGTGGGAAGGGGGTCCTTTCAGGAGGAGAGAACCCATCCATCAGAGAAAGAGAGCTGGAGGCCCAGCTAGCATACATAGCTTTGGAAGCAGAGAAGTTGGCCCTAGAAAAGAAAAAGTGGGCAAACAAAGAGAAAAGAGATGGTGGCAGCGATAAAGAAGCTGAGGTGTCCCTGGGTGGGGTTTTTTCCCCCAGATTACCCAAAGGGGTGGTTCCTGCCTATGTAGAGGGGGATGACATAGATAAGTGGCTGGGGCCCTCCAGATGAGGAGAGTCAAGCCTCAGTACTGGGGTTCACTTCTTTGGGAGTTAGTTCCCAACTCTGGGAGGGATAGGCTCCTAACCATGAGTGGGGAGGATGCAGACTCATACCCCAGTATGAAGAGTTGCTTGACTAAAAAGTTTGGTCTGACCCCAGAGCAGTATAGGCTCAAGTTTAGGGACACCCAAAAGACAAGCACCCAGTCCTGGGTGGACTTTGTGGACATTTCAGTAAAGGCACTGGAGGGCTGGATACAGGGCAACAAGGTAAGTACATTTGAGGGGCTGTACAATTTGATTATGAGGGAGCACCTTCTAACCAATTGTGTCCAAGAGAAGCTCCGCCAGTATCTAGTTGACTCTAGGTTGACCAACCCCAGAGAGCTGGGGGAGGCAGCAGATGACTGGTTAAGAACTAGGGTTAACCAGAAACCCCCAGGGGGTGATCAGAAAAAGGGAGGACATGGTTCTTCTCAGGGGAAGAACCAAGGGAAAGATGATAAAAAGCCCAAAGAGTCCTCACAAGAGTCCCCAAAAACTTCTCAGGGTGGGGGAGCCCCGAGCCATTCCACTTTTAAGGGGAAAGGGTATCAGGGAAAGAATTATGATCCTGCTAAAGCAGGAAGGTTTCAGGAGCTTGCTAAGGCCGGCAAGTGTTTTGACTGTCATCAACCTGGACATAAAAGAGGTGATGCTATCTGCTCCAAGAAGCCCCCCACTGGTGGGCAATCCCAGGGGATTGCTAGTGTACGGTTGGGGGTGGAAGTTGGCCCAGGGCTGGAATCAGGGTACACAGAGGTCACCTTAGTATCCGTGGGTGGGGTGGACATTGCAACTATGGCCACCTTGCCTCCCATCATGGAGAGGTATAGGCAGAGACCTAAAGTCAAAGGGACTGAGGTGGAAGCTCTGAGAGATACAGGAGCCAGTGTGACAATGGTCACAGAGAAGCTGGTTTCTCCAGAGGAGGTCTTACCTGGTGTCTTCCACCAGGTGACTTATGCAGATAGCAGAACCAAACTCCATCCCATGGCCATGGTGAGTCTGGAATGGGGAGGTGTGACTGGCCCTAAAAAGGTAGCTGTAGCTCCTGCCCTCCCAGTAGAGTGTCTGCTGGGAAATGATCTTGAAGCATCTGAATGGTCAGAGGTGGAGAGAAGGGTCCATGCACGGATGCTGGACCTCCCTGAATGGGTGTGTGCTGTGACAAGGTCACAGGCAGCACAACAGGGAAGTGCTGGACACTTGGACCCTGGAACAATGGGCCAAGCCTCCAAGAAGAAGAGAAAGGGCACTGGGTCTGGCTTGCCAGCCCCTACAAGTACAGAGGGTCAAGAGGAATCCAACCCTGAGGGGGAGGATCGGACCTCTGAGGGAGGGACACTTCCCCTGCAAGCTCTGCCTGACTTGGCAGAACTGCAAGGGGCAGGTAGGCCCACCAGAGAAGATTTGTGCCAGGGACAAAGAGAGTGTCCCACTCTTGAGGGCCTGAGGCAGACTGCTGCCAGGCAAGAACAAGGGGATACCAGTGGGACCCACAAGGTTTACTGGGAGGATGGAGTTCTCTACACTGAGGCAAGGGCCCTCAAACCAGGGGCTACTAGGAGAGTTGTGGTCCCCCAGAAGTATAGAGAATTCCTCCTTACTTTAAGCCATGATATCCCCTTAGCTGGACATTTGGGACAGACCAAGACCTGGAACAGGCTGGTCAACCATTTTTATTGGCCCCAAATGTCAGAAAAAGTCAAGGAGTTTTGCAGCACCTGTGTCACCTGCCAAGCCAGTAGCAAGACAGGGGGCAAGCCAAAGGCTCCCTTGATACCACTGCCAGTGGTTGGGACTCCCTTTGAGCGGGTGGGGATTGACATTGTTGGTCCCCTAGACCCACCAACTGCCTCAGGTAACAGGTACATTGTGGTGGTTGTGGACCATGCCACCAGGTACCCTGAGGCAATACCCCTCCGGACAGTCACTGCTCCCACAGTGGCTAGGGCCCTACTTGGTGTGTTCACCAGAGTGGGGTTCCCAAAGGAGGTGGTCTCAGATAGGGGCACAAACTTTATGTCAGCCTATCTGAAAGCCATGTGGGATGAGTGTGGTGTTACTTATAAGTTCACCACCCCCTATCATCCACAGACCAATGGTCTGGTGGAAAGATTTAATAAGACCCTGAAGGGCATGATCATGGGTTTGTCTGACAAACTCAGGAGGAGATGGGATGTCCTCCTCCCATGCCTGCTGTTTGCCTAAAGAGAGGTGCCACAGAAGGGGGTTGGATTCAGCCCCTTTGAGTTACTGTTTGGGCACCCTGTAAGAGGCCCATTGTGCTTGGTGAGAGAGTCTTGGGGAAAGCCTCTCAAAGAGTCCAAGGAGAATGTGCTAGATTATGTGCTAGGCCTGCGGACACGCATGGCTGAGTACATGAAGAAGGCAAGCAGAAACCTGGAGGCCAGCCAGGAGCTCATGAAGCTCTGGCATGATCAAAAGGCTACCATGCCTGAGTATCACCCAGGACTGTCAGGTGTTAGCCACGGCGCCTACATTGCCGATCGGGATAACATAGTCCTTTTGGACTACATATCCCATGACGCCTAGAGGGGAAGAGGTCGCTTAAAAAGCAAGCACATACAGGAAGTAATGTGCGTTATTCGTTTCCTAGAAACCAGTCGGATGGACCACGAGGGCTCTTGCTGACGGCGTTTCCGAGGTTGAGTTGTTTGCTTAGGAGGTTTAATTCCTCCTCCGGTTTTCCGTGGAGCCTGGGACCTTCCCAATATCAGGGGGAGTGTCGAGTTTATTTTCCCAGGGGAACCTGCCACGAAGGAGAGGTGGTAAGCGGTGAGACGATTTGGTGCCGGAATCCCTCGCCTTTCTTTTTTCAGTTCGACAAGGACACTGGTAACTTCTGAAGCACGGCGGTCTTTTGTTTGAGTTACCAATAAAGCACGATTATCCTTGGGGCCAGAGAACATTATATGTTTGGCTACGACAAGGGGTTAATGTTTATTTTTGCGGGAATTGAACTGCCGGGACGATTTTTCTTTTCAATACGTAATGAAATAACACCGGGTTATTCCTACAAATTGCGTGACTATGACATGGGGCTTAGTGGATTAACTGAGTCATAGAAAGGACTACGAGATATGTTCTTATCATCGTTAATTTTATTCCCTTTCTCTTCGTTTCTGTCTCCTCATTATTTCGTGACTATCTTGTATAAATGTGGGTGTTGAGCAACCCATTAGAGATCATCGGTATTTAATTGTTGGCTTGGGGCGTCCATCTATGATTCAGAAGGAGCACAGATAGGTGTTGGACTAGTTCTGCCCTCATGAGTTAGGGGCAGGTACGGTCGTTGGTACTTTAGCGAGACATTGCGAGAGTAGACAGGCAATGTGATATTAACACTGTGTATTCCTCTCTTTACAGATATCCCGTCCCTGCTGTTCCTTCCCCTTCCTTCCCTCACCCGATTACTCCAATGCACCGTGGTTTATATAGGTGACTTGGTGGAGTCAGGAGGCGGACCCTTATTTGCATCGCGCCGAGTCTGAGGAGCATCTACAACGTGACAGAATAACGCACCCACGAATAACGCTCCTCCCGCTCGGTGTGATACAAAGATGGCATCTATGGATGATGTATTACAGGCGTTAGTAGTAGTGCAACAAGAGTTGGCTAATTCTAGGGTGGAGGCAGCAGCGTTCAAGGAAAAGGTAGAAAGGCTTACTAGGAATCCCTTCGATGCTTCAGCATCCACACCACAGGTAACCGTGAATGTCTCCCCTCCTATCCCTTTGGCCAGCCCGGAACGGTATTCAGGGGACCCCAGGAAAGTTCAGGCCTTTCTAACTCAGTTGTATCTACAATTCTCTTGTAGACCCGCGTCTTCTCCCTCTAATCTTTCCAGGGTAATGTTCGCTATTTCTTATCTCTCGGGAGACGCAGCCAATTGGGCCGTACCATTAGTCAGGAACGATGACCCCTTGTTATCGGACTGGAATGCCTTTCGGACGGCTTTCGAGAGGGTGTTTGATCATAGAACAACCACTTTTAGTGCTGACAGGGAATTACTGGAGTTGAGACAGGGGAGGTCTGATCTGGTCTCTTATCTCACGACCTTTAATAGATTGGTGGCAGAATCAGGGTGGCCAGAGGAGAAGAGAATGTCTCTCTATTATCAAGGTTTACGAGACGACATGAAGGATATACTCGCTCAAATAGACCCGCAGCCTTCCACTTGTACAGATCTTGTGAATCTTACCCTGAGACTGAATCACAGATTAGCAGAAAGAAGGGGAGAGCGTAGAGCGGGGGATAGGCGACCAGGCATTCCAGAAAGGGAAGTGCGATCTGTTTCTACTCCCAATGATATAGGTGGGGAGCCTATGGACGTGGGAGCCGTTAGGGCACCCTTGTCGAAGTCCGAGAAGGAGAGTAGGAGGGTACAGGGGTTGTGCATGTATTGCGGCAGGAAGGGTCATTATGTAAGAGAGTGTCCCCAGAAACCACGTAAGAGATTCTCCTACTCCCCCACTCAAAAGGCAGCGGTTACGGCAGGAAAAACATCGGAGAAAGAGGAATTGCCCGTTATAGAACCCCAACCGGTGTTACGGTTAACTTCCTTAGCCCTTTTTCCACAGGAGCAAAAGGCGTCCCACCTTTTGTTAGCAGTGGAGCTGGTGTCCAAAGAACGAAAGTTTCCAGTATGGGCGATGATAGACTCCGGAGCCACGGGAAATTTCATAGATGCAGGGGTGGTTAGGAGATTGGGACTTCCTAGCATTCCGAGAAAGGACCCCGAAATAGTGTTGGCGGTTGATGGTACACCGCTGAAATCTGGGCCCCTTACAGAACATACTGAGGACGTTGGGTTGATCTTCAATGGGGTATCTCCGGAACATAAAGAAAGAATTAGACTGGATATAATAGAGGCTCCTCAGTATGAAATTATTTTAGGAATGCCCTGGTTAAGAAAACACAATCCTGTTATAGATTGGCAAACCAAGACAGTTAGTTTTCAGTCCTCGAGGTGTGAGAATAACTGCTTCTTGTATGACGAATCCCCCATGTTAGCATTGGCTCAAGGGTTACAGTTGGCCACAGTGATGGAGAAAACAGTGATATTGCCCTCTGTTTATGCCGAGTTCAAGGATGTGTTCGACGAAGGTCAGGCTGAGACATTGCCACCCCATCGTGTATATGATTGCAAGATAGATCTGATTCCTGGAGCTCTCCTTCCTTCCTGTAGGGTATATGCTCTATCAGACCCAGAAACCAAGCATTTGAGAAAATACTTGGATCACTTTCTGGAGATCGGGTTCATTAGACCATCTTGTTCTCCGGCAGCCTCTCCACTCTTTTTCATAGCTAAAGCTAATAAAGAGTTGAGAACCTGCATCGATTATCGAATGCTGAACAAGAATACAGTGAGGAATAGATACCCTCTTCCTCTCATTCCTGTGTTATTGGAACAGGTGAAAGAGGCGGTAATCTATACAAGGTTGGACCTGAAGGGAGCTTACCATCTGGTCAGAATCCGCGAAGGGGACGAGTGGAAAACGGCGTTCAAAACCCGTTATGGTCTGTTTGAGTACTTGGTAATGCCGTTCGGGTTGTGTAACGCCCCGGCGGCATTCCAGTATTTTCTGAACGATGTTCTCAAGGAATACGTAGACCGTTTCGTGATCGTTTATATAGATGACATTCTGGTGTATTCCACATCCCTGGAGCGCCACTCTGACCATGTTTCCTTAGTACTCCTAGCATTGCGACAGCATAGTCTTTTTTGCAAACTGAGCAAATGCGAGTTCCATGTCCGGAAGGTTGAGTTCTTGGGGGTGGATTTAAGCCCTGAAGGGTTTTGCATGTCGACAAGAAAAATACAGGCTGTTCAGGAGTGGCCAGTACCCACTAGTGTGAGAGACGTGCAATGCTTCCTTGGGTTTTCCAATTACTATAGAAGATTCATCTTTCATTTTTCTCACATTGTGTCACCTATAACAAGGTTACTAAGAAAGGGGGTGTCTTTTGTTTGGTCAGAGGAAGCAGAGGAGGCCTTTTGCTTTTTGAAACAGGCCTTCTGCTCCGCACCTATACTTCAACATCCACAGCCGGATGCCCCTTTTATCGTCGAAGCGGATGCCTCGGATATAGCGATAGGGGCCGTGTTATCACAAAGAAACAAAACCACCGGACAGCTTCATCCTGTTGCGTTTTTATCTAGGAAACTATCGGCTGCGGAACTTAACTATACGGTGGCAGAAAAGGAATTGTTAGCCATCAAAAAGGCATTCCAGGAATGGCGACACTACCTATGGGGAGCTCAACACCCGGTCACGGTATATACTGATCACCGAAATCTGCAGTATATGAAGGAGGCAAGACAACTTACCCAGCGGCAAATGAGGTGGATGCTGTTTTTTTTCAGAATACGAGTTTGTGGTGACCTTCCGTCCTGGGGTTGACAATCGCAAGGCAGATTCACTGTCTCGACAAGAGGACGTGAGAACCATCGCTTCAAGACCTGAGGAAGCAATCATCAAACCTGAAAGAGTGCTTTGTGCCCTTCATATCTCCCATTTCTTAGAAAAGGTTTCTAAGCATAAGTCTGCTGCTCAGTGGAAGAAATGGGCGGAGTTAAGTCAGGACCGTACCCTTAAGCATGGAATACCGTTGCAAGGTAATCGTTTGTATTTGCCAACACGTGAACTCCGAGTGCAAGCCTTTAATTGGTGTCATGATGTGGTAACGGCTGGTCATCCTAGTTACACCAAAACGGCGCAAATAGTTCGACGACATTTCAGGTGGGAAGGTTGGGCTAAAGACGTTGCGGCCTGGGTGGCTCGGTGTGAGATATGTGCACGGGCCAAGGGAGAAAACGCGAAGAGCCAGGGCAGACTGATACCTTTGCCCACTCCGGATAAACCATGGCAAACCATTAGCGTGGATTTTGTGGTAGGATTACCAATGGATCAGGGGTACAACGCTATCATGGTGGTAATCGATAGCCTTACCAAGATGGGTCATTTTCTCCCTTGTAGAAATCTGCCTACAGCCAGTCAAACCGCCCATCTAATTTTGTCTCAAGTGGTGCGGTTACATGGTCTACCGAGAACCATTATTTCGGACAGAGGCCCCCAGTTTGTTGCTAGGTTTTGGCGTATTTGGTGCAAGGTACTGCGCATTGAATCCGCACTGTCCACCAGTTTCCACCCACAAACCGATGGCCAGACGGAGCGCCTCAATCAAACCCTGAAAAAATATCTGAGGTGCTATGCAAAGGACGCTCACGAATCCTGGGTTTCGTTGCTATGGCTGGCAGAACTATCATACAACAATGCTTGGCATAGCTCGATACGAGAATCTCCTTTTCGTGCTAACACGGGGTTCCACGCGGAAATGTTGCCCATAAACATACCTAGGGAAGTCACGGATCAACCTACGGTTCATGCCATGATTAAGAATCTCCAATCCTTGCAAAAGAAGATACGACTCAATCTGGAGAAGGCCAAAGAACAGTATAAAAAGTGGGGTGATGAACATCGGCGTGAGGGGCCGGCATATCAGCCAGGCGATAGAGTGTGGCTTTCCACCAAGTATATACGCTTCAAGATGCGTAGCGTCTTTCATCCTCGTTACATTGGTCCCTATGAGGTGTTACGCCAGATAAACCCTGTGGCTTACCGTCTCAACTTACCTGCTTCCTTAAGGATCCATCCGGTATTTCATTGCAGCCTTTTGAAACCGGCTCTTTCAGCGACCCGGCAGGCGGTGCCTCCGGTGGTCAGAGATGGGCAGCTGGAGTACGAGGTGCGCAGAGTGTTGGATTCCAAACGACGGGGGGGTAAACTGTGGTACTTGGTTTCATGGAAGGGGTACAATGCTGAGGACGATTCATGGGAGCCGGAAAGCAATGTCCATGCCCCTAGGGCAGTACGGCTGTTTCATGCCCGTCATCCCTCTAAACCTGGTCCTAAGAGGCGCTTTGGAGGCGGGCGTACTGTCAGGTGTTAGCCACGGCGCCTACATTGCCGATCGGGATAACATAGTCCTTTTGGACTACATATCCCATGACGCCTAGAGGGGAAGAGGTCGCTTAAAAAGCAAGCACATACAGGAAGTAATGTGCGTTATTCGTTTCCTAGAAACCAGTCGGATGGACCACGAGGGCTCTTGCTGACGGCGTTTCCGAGGTTGAGTTGTTTGCTTAGGAGGTTTAATTCCTCCTCCGGTTTTCCGTGGAGCCTGGGACCTTCCCAATATCAGGGGGAGTGTCGAGTTTATTTTCCCAGGGGAACCTGCCACGAAGGAGAGGTGGTAAGCGGTGAGACGATTTGGTGCCGGAATCCCTCGCCTTTCTTTTTTCAGTTCGACAAGGACACTGGTAACTTCTGAAGCACGGCGGTCTTTTGTTTGAGTTACCAATAAAGCACGATTATCCTTGGGGCCAGAGAACATTATATGTTTGGCTACGACAAGGGGTTAATGTTTATTTTTGCGGGAATTGAACTGCCGGGACGATTTTTCTTTTCAATACGTAATGAAATAACACCGGGTTATTCCTACAAATTGCGTGACTATGACATGGGGCTTAGTGGATTAACTGAGTCATAGAAAGGACTACGAGATATGTTCTTATCATCGTTAATTTTATTCCCTTTCTCTTCGTTTCTGTCTCCTCATTATTTCGTGACTATCTTGTATAAATGTGGGTGTTGAGCAACCCATTAGAGATCATCGGTATTTAATTGTTGGCTTGGGGCGTCCATCTATGATTCAGATGGAGCACAGATAGGTGTTGGACTAGTTCTGCCCTCATGAGTTAGGGGCAGGTACGGTCGTTGGTACTTTAGCGAGACATTGCGAGAGTAGACAGGCAATGTGATATTAACACTGTGTATTCCTCTCTTTACAGATATCCCGTCCCTGCTGTTCCTTCCCCTTCCTTCCCTCACCCGATTACTCCAATGCACCGTGGTTTATATAGGTGACTTGGTGGAGTCAGGAGGCGGACCCTTATTTGCATCGCGCCGAGTCTGAGGAGCATCTACAACGTGACAAGGACAGCTGGTGCGGGTTTTGGAGCCCATGGCTCCTAGGGCACTTCAGGCCAAATGGACTGGGCCCTATCCAATTCTGGAGAAAAAAGGTGAGGTCACCTACTTGGTGGACCTTGGCACCCCCAGGAATCCTCACAGTATCCTGCATGTTAACAGGATGAAACCCCACCAGGACAGGGCAGACATGACCATGCTGATGGTCACGGATGAAGGGAAGGAGGAGGAGGGTGAACCTCTGCCAGACCTCCTGTCCTCAAAGGCACAAGATGGGTCAGTGGAGGGAGTGGTACTCTCTCCCAAATTGACAGATCAGCAACAAAAAGACTGCAAACAAGTTTTGAAACAGTTTGCTAGTCTGTTCTCCCTGACCCCTGGACTCACCAATTGGTGTGTCCATGATGTTGACACTGGTGACAGCTTGCCTGTCAAGAACAAGCTGTACAGGTTGTCTGACCAGGTCAAGGCCAACATCAAAGCTGAAGTGGCTAAGATGTTGGAGCTCAAGGTAATTGAGCCCTCTGATAGTCCTTGGTCCAGTCCAGTGGTACTGGTGCCCAAACCTAATCCCCAAGGTGGGAAGAAAGAATTGAGATTTTGTGTGTACTACAGAGGTCTAAACGCAGTCACTAGGACTGATGCTCACCCCATACCTAGAGCTGATGAGCTCATTGACAGGTTGGGGGCTGCCAAATTCCTGAGCACATTTGATCTGACCTCAGGATATTGGCAGATTGCCTTAAGTCCAGGAGCTAAGGAGAGGTCAGCATTTTCCACACCAGAGGGCCACTTTCAGTTCAAGGTGATGCCCTTTGGCATGTAAAATGCTCCTGCCACCTTCCATCGGTTGGTGAATAGAGTCCTGTCTGGGTTGGAATCTTTCAGTGCAGCTTATCTGGGTGATATAGCTGTATTTAGTTCCACCTGGAAGGACCACCTGGTCCACCTGAAGGAAGTGCTTCAGGCCCTGCTTCAAGCAGGCCTGACTATCAAGGCAAGCAAGTGCCAGATAGGGCAAAGCTCAGTTGTGTACCTGGGCCACCTTGTTGGTGGAGGCCATGTACAACCTCTCCAGCCCAAGATCCAGACTATCCTGGATTGGGAGGCTCCTAAAACCCAGACTCAGGTCAGGGCCTTTCTTGGCCTGACTGGGTACTACCGGAGGTTTGTTCAGAATTTTGGGACCATAGTGGCCCCTCTGACTGAGCTTACCTCCAAGAAACAGCCCAAGAAGGTCATTTGGACCCCAGAGTGTCAGAAAGCTTTTGACACCCTAAAACAGGCTATGTGTTCAGCACCAGTGTTACTGGCCCCTGACTATAGCAAGGAGTTTATAGTGCAAACAGATGCTTCAGAGGAAGGGATTGGGGCAGTGTTAGCACAAGTTAATGAAGAGGGCCAAGATCACCCAGTTGCCTTTATCAGCAGGCGACTACTCCCCAGAGAGAAAAAATGGAGTGCCATTGAGAGGGAGGCCTTTGCTGTGGTCTGGTCCCTGAAGAAGTTGAGGCCTTACTTGTTTGGCACTCACTTCCGTGTACAAACTGACCACAGTCCTCTCAGATGGTTGATGCAGATGAGGGGGGAGAATCCAAAACTGTTAAGGTGGTCCATTTCCCTACAGGGGATGGACTTCACAGTGGAGCACAGACCTGGGACTGCCCATGCCAATGCAGATGGCCTTTCCAGGTTTTTCCACTTAGCTGATGAGGACTACCAGGGTGTAGGTTAGTACCCATCACCTTTCATCTGGGGGGGGGGGGCAGTGTAGGAAAGTCCTCCTTTTTTGCCCTGATCACCCCCACACTATTTGGACAGGTACTGGTGGTTACTGACTCTTGGCTGTGCCCTGGGTACTGCTTACCAGTCCCAGGGCCAGTGCTCTGTGTAAAATGGATATGCAAATTAGGCTAATTATAATTGGCTAAGTTAACCTACCTATAAGTCCCTAGTATATGGTAGGGCATGTAGGTTTAGGGACCACAGCATAGGTGGTGCACACCTAGGTGCACTGCTGAGGTGCCCAGTGTCATTTTAAAGGCAGGCCTGCCTTGCTGGCTGCTTTTAAATTAAAGTTATATGCAAATTCGACTTTGGAATTAAAAGTAGTTCCAAAGTCTTAAACTACCTTATTTTTACATATAAGTCACCCCTAAGGTGTACCCTATGTGCCCCTAGGGCTGGGTGCCATGTAACTATAAGCAGGGACTTTATAAAAATAGATTTATAAACCCTGGTGAGGTAAAAACAGCCAAATTCGTTTTTCCCTCATTGAAGTAAATGGCCTTCATAGGCTAGAATGGGGAGACTTTATTTTGAATTTTAGTCTCCTTAAATGTTGCATACCAAGAATTTGGTATCAAATTAATTGTTGTAATAAATCCCACAACTTCCAGTTGTGGGATTTAATATAACTTGTTCAGGTAAAGAGTTTTAGACTTTACCTAAAAGGTTGCCAATTTCAGCCCTGCATTGTTTTTGCTGCTGTGCTCTGATTGGCCAGCCTGTAGCAGCTTAGTCAAGCTACCTTGATGAGGTGTGAAGTGGCCTGGCTTCACACAAAGGAATGTGCTTGTGGGAGAGAATCTCCCCTCAGCAGATGGTGAGGCAGGAAGGGGGAGGGCTGCCAAACTGGTCTTCAAAGGCAGAGAAGGACATTTGGAGCAACCAGCAACACCCCCACATCCTGCAACCCCAGACAACTAGGTGCCCCCTTGATTAGATTAGGAGAGGGCAGGAGAGGGGTGTGTTTTTGATTTTTAGCCACACCAGTGGGTGGGCTCAGCCAGATGTAACCTCCAAAAATCAGATTCAGCCATGTTGGATTTTTAGAGAATGTTGCCTTTTGGGATGGATTTTTGCCACACTTCCCAGGAAGTAGTCATCACAGGGGGATGACCCTGTACCTGATTGGAGAACCAGGACCCCCCTGCTTTTCACCCAGGAGCAAGGATAAAACTGGCAGACCTGCCCCCACACCTCAGATCCCCGCCAGATTTCAAGAAGAAAAGAACTAAAGGAGAAGAAGGACTGCCCTGCTGGACCCCTGGCCTGCACCTGGAACCTGCATTCAGAAGGACTGCACCAGCTGCACACTTGGGCTTCACCACAAGAAGGACTTTGCCTGGCTTCAACTGGTTCAAGGAGGGACTCCCTGTTTGCTACAGGTGAAAAATTGCTATCCAGAGTCCCCCTGCACCAACTCCTGAAAAGTGACCAGCTGACCACTGTCCAGTGGCCAAAAAGGAGTTTGCGCCAGGTGCATTCTGGGAGTTGAAGTCCGCACCCCCCAAGGACCATCTCAGAACTTCTGGACCCTTGGGGTGAGCTGTGGACCCCAAAAGAACCTTAAAAGAACATCTGGGTGAAGCCCCAGAAGTTTGGAGAAGATTTGAGAATTTTTGTAAAAAAGCTCCAGAGAGGGACCGACCCGCCGCGGAAATTCTAGCCGGCTTGCCTCAACCGCGACCCCGCCTGACTTGGTGGTTCGTCCCGGTAAAGAAAAATCTCAGAAAAAGAGACTAAGTCCGAAGGTAAAAAGTTGACCGGGACCTCCCAGCCATCGTATCCGAGAAGGGCTCCACGGACGTCGGATCAAGATCCAGGTTTACCCCGGTCGAAGGATTTTCACCCTGAAAAAACGACTAAGTCCGAAGGTAAAAATCTCCACCGAGGAATCCAGCATCGCGTATCCGGACAAGCGCTCCAGGAGGTCGGATTCGACTGGCAGGCTCGTCCCGCTGAAGAAAATCTTCAAAATAAAGACTAAGTCAGAAGGTAACTTTTTAACCGAGGCCTCCCGCGACTTGTAGCCGAGCAGGGCTCCATCGCGGTCGGCCTGAAACTTTGACTTTGCCCCGGTCGTGGTGCAACCAGATGACCTGATTGGCGCTTTTTGTTTCTAAGCGCTAGAAAAATAATAATTCTTTAAAAATTCAGATCTCCGGTTCCCCTTATCCGATTTTATTCGTTTTTGTGTCATTTTAAAGATAAAAATATAAACTATTTTTATGAATTGGTTTTGGATTTTTAAACTGTTTCCTGTGTTTTATTTAATTACTGTTTTGTGATATTTGAATGCTTTACACACTGTCTCCTAAGTTAAGCCTTGACGCTCGTTGCCAAGCTACCAAGGGTTGAGCTGGGGTTAATTTACTGAGACCTAACTGGACCTAAGTGGAGGTTAGTGGCTTGTTGCTAGGTGTAGGTACCTACCTGCCCTTACCAATAACCCATTTTCCAACAATAACAATCTGAACTGTGGCCCCTCCATACAAGTGTGATATGCTCTGAATAAGACTCTCAGGGAACTCAATCTTACTTAAAATGGCAAAAAGACTAACCCAGGACACAATGTCCAATGCCTTTTCTGCATTCAATAAAAAGCTTGGGCAGGAATTATTTTGTAATAATCTAGTGCTTTGATTAAGAAATGTGTATCAGAATAAAGTTGCTGACTCAGAATACAAACACACTGGACTGCATTTAGCAGACTAATAGGTCTATAAAATGTATCATCTTCTTTTCCCAGAAAGTTATCCACCACCGCAGTGCGGAACGAAAGTGGGACCTCACCCCCCTCCAGTTTATAATTGGCACCAGTTTAGCACTTAAGGCTGGTGCAAACTTATTGAAAAATTCTGCTGGCGTTCCATCACCGCCACAAGCTTTACCACAGGGCAAAGATGTTACCACCTCCTCTATCTCCTCAAGGATAACCATGGCTAGAAAACCATGTACTTGGCTAACTCCGAGCTTTGGAAGAGAAAGCTGAGATAGGAAACATTTAAGTTGATACAGTCAACTTGTTGTTTGCACACCATAAAGGGCTTTAAAGTGCCTAGGAAACTTAGTACAAATATGAGCAGGCTCTGTCATCCTAGTTTTAGCTTCATTATTGAATCGGGAGGTAACCATATTCTGTGCAAGGTGTTCACATGTCTGCCAGGCTAAAAATGTCCCACCATACTCACTCTCCTCTTGTACCCTTCAAAGATAAGCGCCATTCACTACATATCCACGCTCATAATAATAATCTTGCATGTCCGTTCTTGCATTCTTAAGCAATGCATTGTTAGAAGCATTTTTATTATGAGAGTTTGCCAGATTTGCTTGCCAAAGAGCAGCTTCCAAAACCCCCCGGCAAACGCTGAGTGTCCTTCCGTGCCTAATATTATGTGAAGTTATTTGACAACTTATTGTTGCCTTAAATGCATTCAGTGCAAAATAGCTTACTATCTCACTGTTTATTTCCTTGCACCATTCTTCATTTTCAAGGCTAACCTTATCAAAGTGCCACCTCAGAGTGGGCCTCTCAACCATTATCCCAATGGTGTCCATCTCCACCAGGGAAATGGTCTGAGAAACTGCTCGGAGTGTGGATATGTTTACTTAATTACAACTCACCAGAGGACAAAAAATAGTATAATCTAGCAGTACAGTTATATTTACCATAAACATAAGAATACTTGTGTTTTGTCCTGTGCTTCTCGCACCACAAATCAGTTAATCCTAAAATGTTCAAGCATCCAAATATGGATTTTGCTACTCTAGGTTTACTCTGCCTGCGTGTCAGAGACGTGGAATCTAAGGGTGGGATGAGGAGAAAGTTCAAATCACCCACAATAATTTCAAGTCCGGGAATAGTTATCAATGTCTGAGTGAGTTCAAGGACTAGAGCAGAATCACCAGAGATAGGGGCATACATCATGGCTACAGTCACTCTGCAATTATTAACCAACTCATAGATAAGAGCCCATCATCCCTCTTTGTGTGTTTGAGAAGAAATAACCTGAAATGGAAAAAACATATTCACATAAATTGCCACTCCCCTATGAGTGGCAATCGCTGAAGATACACATTGATGATTAGTCCAGAGCTCAAATATATTATATGTTAGTACCTTATTATCTTGAAAATGCATCTCCTGAATAAGTGCCAGATCTGGTGAATGCCTTTTTATCCAATCTTCAATTGGCTGGCCTTTGCGCTTGTTATTTAAGCCGTTAGCTTTAAGGGGCATATTTATACTCTGTTTGCGCCGGAATTGCGTCATTTTTTTTGACGGAATTCCGACGCAAAACTAACTCCATATTTATACTTTGGCGTTAGACGCGTCTAGCGCCAAAGTCCATGGAGTTTGCGTCATTTTTTAGCGTGGCCACCTACTTTGCGTTAATGATATGCAAGGTAGGCGTTCCCGTCTAAAAAATTAACTCCGAGGCATGTGCGCCGTATTTACACTCCCGTGCAAAATTCACGCCCGGGAGTGGGCGGGTCAAAAAAAATGACGTACGGCCGCTTTTGCACCGTTTTTTAGCGCCTGGAAAAGGCAGGCGTTAAGGGACCTGTGGGCTCGGAAGGAGCCCAGAGGTGCCCTCCCATGCCCCCAGGGACACCCCCTGTCACCCTTGTCCACCCCAGGAGGACACCCAAGGCTGGAGGGACCCATCCCAGGGACATTAAGGTAAGTTCAGGTATGTTTATTTTTTTATTTTTTTTGTGGCATAGGGGGGCCTGATTAGTGCCCCCCTACATGCCACTATGCCCTATGACCATGCCCAGGGGACAAAAGTCCCCTGGGCATGGCCATTGGGCAAGGGGGCATAACTCCTGTCTTTGCTAAGACAGGAGTCATGTCAATGGGGGTTGAGAGTAAAAAAAAAATGCCGCAAATCGGGTTGCGGCGCAAATTTTGCCTCAGCCTGACTTGCCCCATTTTTTGGCGCCCAAGCTCCATTTTCCCCTACGCCGGCGCTGCCTGGTGTACGTCATTTTTTTTAACGCACACCAGACAGCGCCGGCGGCTAACGCCGGCTAACGTCATTGATGACGTTATGGCGCCATCAGAAAGGCGTTAGCCGGCGCAATTTTTTTTGACGCAAAACTGCGTTAGCGCAGTTTTGCGTCAAAAAGTATAAATATGGCCCTAAATGTGATGATACAAAGTCCCGAAATATGGACTGTCACGGTACATATCCAATCTGCCTTGTGAAATAGGCCAAACTAGCTCTTACTAATTGTTGCGGGTAAAACATTAATACATGCAAAAGTTCAAATACATTACTTAACTGTAACTTCTCAATCATACCCTTTCGTCCCTTAAATAATGGAGGAGTGGAGATATTAAGCCTGTGCAGCAAAGTGCAAATGCCTAAAAAAGGTGGCCCCAAACAACATAACTCCATCTCTCTGTGATTTTAACCCCATTAAAGTGCTAAATGTGTAAGCTATAAACTATATCAAGAGCCATTGTAAATCTCTATTGATGTGTTGCAGGCACCCCATTTGGCTCCTACCAAAAAGTGCATTGTGCTGTGAAATATAGTTCCTTAAAGTGCAGTGTAGTGCAGTAGCAGAAAAACGATCCCAACCCTAAACACCCCACCGGTATCCCACCCCATGGTGGAAACATCAAAACTCTGCTTAAATCCAGACAGGACCGTCCACTTTCCACCCTTTGACACTGATACATATCTATTTCTACCACGCTTTCTGATGAACCCAACTTCCCCAACTCCATCACTCATTATACAGAACCGCTTCCTGTTATAATCCAGTGGTCATAACTAATGCTGCATACTGTTCTAGAACTCTTCAATTTTTCCCAATTCAAAACCACCTCAATCCTCACAACTGCTCTCCCCTGCCTACCGAAACCACACACCAATCCACACACCCTCAGGGAAGAGTATATTGACCCCCACCTCCTCCCATATCCCCCGATTGACACTCAGGCCCTCATTTCAACCTCAGCGGTCTTTTGCAAAGACCGCCGAGGTTCTGCCAGGCCGAAGACCACCAGTGTTGGCGTCTTCCGCCAACCATATTATGACTGCTGGTGACCCTCCACCCTTTTTTGGATGAAGAGCCGCCAGCAGCCATACTAGCGGTTGGCGGTGTAGTTGAGGCTGCTCCACCGTCACCGTCAAGTCATCAGAAGACCGCCCACTGAAATAAGACTCAGTATTCAGCGTGGCGGTGTTCTGGTGACGGGGTGCTGGTGGCAGAGCAGCCCCCATGGATCCCGTTCCCTCCCGGAGGATCACCGAAACAGGTAAGGTGACCGTCCATTAGGGGAGGGGGGTGAGGGGTGTTGTCTGGTGTGTGCGTGCATGGGGGTGTGAGTGTGTAGAGGGGTGTGTGTGTGTATGTATGCAGGGGGTGTAATGTGTGTAGGGGAAATATTACGTGTATGCATGTGTGCATGTATGTGCGCGTGTATGTGTGTGAGTGGTGTGAGCGTCCTTGAAGGGCGATGTGGGGGATATGTTTGAGGGTCTATGGGGGTCGGGGGTTAGGGGGTGGGGAGTGGGGAGGGGAGGGGGTTCTACTACCTGTAGGAGGTGGAAGGGGGTTTGTGGGTGTTGGGGGAGGACTCTGAGGAGGGGAGGGTGGAGGGGAAGACCCCAATCAGTTCCAGGGAATGAATGCCCTGGCACTGATAGTGCATACCGCCATGGATTTTGTGGAGGTTGAAAACCCCATGAAATCCATGGTGGTATGCGGGGTCCTGATACCGCCAGCAGACTAGTGACAGCCGTCAACCTGGAGGCCATTGTTTCCAGCCTGGCGGTCCTTACTGCCGTGGCAGACGGTGCGAGACATTGGCGGTTTTGCATATGCCAAACCGCCAATGTCATAATTGGGCGGTAATGACCGCCGGCTTGTTTGCGGTCTTACTGCCATTTTTGCACCGTCCGCCAGGGTCGTAATGAGGGCCTCAGTGCCATGCACCCTATTCAGCGCCCTATTGCACTCAAAACCCTCCAAGCATTCCATGAGAGCCTCTAACCCTGGAACATAAATCTAGGCACATCAGTGGCATATCAGATTATACCCTTCAGCCCCGAAAACAAAAACCTGTGCACTATATATATATATATATATATATATATATATATATATATATATATATATATATATCTGCCAGTCCCACATCACAAAAAAATGTAAAACCCAGTCCTGGTTAGCTAATTAAGAGGCATTCTAACTAGATAGGTTCTGCAATAAAGCCCAGGCATCTCCAGTGTCAGTAAAAAGATGGAATTGGCCCTTCACCAGGACTTTGATGCTTGAGCGCCCTTAGTCTTGATCACATCAATCATTTTGATAAACTCTCTGCATCTGCATGCGGCCAGTGCTGACATGTCAGAGAAGATCTTAAGCTGGGGCACCTCTGGGGTGGAGAATGTTCTCTTCTCTATTGCACGAAATAGAATGTGGTCTTCAACTTGGAAGTCAGTCAATATTTTGAAATGTTTGTGGCTATTTAGCAGCTTTACTTGGTTTGGTCAGTAAAATAAAAAACAACCATAATTCTATAAAATAGATTTTTGTTTCAGATATTGGTAAAGTAGTTATGCAGCCAAGTCAATGCCCGCAGTTTTTTTTAAACATTACGCTAAACTAATTCTGATCCGCAGAATTCTATACTGGAGTCAATTATTGGCAGGCTAGAAGCTATTTTTTTGCTAGTTTTGTTCAGGAACAGCAAGCATCAATGTTTGCCCCAATTACATTAGCTGAAGTTAAAATTGTGATTAATTCTTCCCCTAATGGAAAAGCCTGTGGAAATGACGGGATACCTGCTGAGGTATACAAAACCTTTCTTCACCAATTAAGTAAGTTCTTGACCACTCTGTTTAATACAATTATTATAAGTAAGGAAATTCCTAATACTTTCACTAAGGCTGTTATAGCTAGTTTTTTTTTTTTTCTTTAAAAAACTGAAAAGCCATCTACGAATCCAAGGGCTACATGTACTAAAGTTTGGTTTTGGACTCGCAAGACCTGATGTTGCACAGTGTCAATTACACTATTTGCGATTCGCAAGGGGGTCGCAAATGCCCTCACGGTGATGGTGGCCTGCTGGAGACAGCAGACCACCATGTCTGTGATTGCTTTTAAATAAAGCAGTTTTTTTTTTCTTAAATACAGCCTGTTTTACTTAAAGGAAAACGAGATGCATTTCAAAAACAAAAAATGAAACATTTTCGTTTAATTTTTTCAGAGCAGGCAGTGGTCCGTAGTAAAATGTTTTTACTGCCATTCACAAAGGGGAAGGGGTCCCATGTGGACCCCTTCCCCTTTGTGAATGGGTTAGCACCAGTGTGACGCTGGTGCTAACTGCGATTGTTTTACGACCGCATCCGCGGTCACTAAACAATCATAAATGGGACTGCGACTTGCAATTAGGAAGGAAACACCCCTTTCTAATTGCGACTCGCATTCACTTTTTGTGATTCGGTTAATAGTTTACCGAATCGCAAAAATGGGTTGGAACATGGCAAAGGGCATTTTGCACATCGCAAACGGCCCGATTCGTTGTTTGTGATGTGCAAAATGCTACGTAAATGTAGCCCCAAATTCCATCCCACCGCCCAATAAATTTACTAAATTGGCCCCATTAGCTCATGCCTTGGTCTATGGTGATGAAAGTGAAATTGTACGAGGCAAGTCGGTTTCCATTAACATTAATTATTTAGTCCAAACAATTGATTTCGATTCCTTCTTTAAAAAAAAGGTGGCATTTATCTTGTTAGATACAGAAAAGGCCTTCAATTTCGTCCAGTGGAATTTGCTGTTCGCCTCCGGATTAGATTTACATTTTCATCCAGCTTGGTACATTTATTAAGAAATTTGTATAGAAATGCTGCAGCACAAATAATAATCAATTCAAAACCAGTTGGACGAATCATAACAAGCAAGAGTGCCAGACAAGATTGCCCCAGGTTCCCCATTCTTTTTTCTTTGTTTATCGAATCACTTACTTGTGCAATTAGTCGAGATTCTAGTATTCATCCTCGGGTTACTGGAGCAGCCAAAATGAAATTACAGATGATATGATATTACCCGGCAACGGAAGAAAGGGATATTAAGAACGTATTCTCTAATATCAAAGAATTCGCTAACATAGGGGCGTCTAAAATCAATGCACTCCAAGTCAGAGGAACTGCTTTTTAATTGTAAGTTTTATTGACAAAATGCAGACGCATTATTCACCCATTACCACATTTAGAAACCTGGGCATGTTTGTTACGTCTGTATTCGGTGATTTACTTTCTTTAAATCATGTCTCAATAAACCACTGACAGAAATTACCAACGACTATTATCGGCCGGGTCATATTGGTAAAAATTAATATTCTTCTTTTTTTCCATTTGTTTTCACTTACGTTATGATTAAGGTGCAGCATTCTTTGTGTATGGTATTGAAGCAGAAATGCGTTGTTTTATTTTGCAGAGAAAAAAACTTATATAAAGCTTCGTGCACTGCAGTTAGACCAGGAAGACGAAGGGCTTGCGCTTTCTAGAATTACCTTTTTTTCAGGCAGCTTTTTCCGATTGGTTTTCTCGTGCGCTACCCCTATTAACGATCATGATAATTTTTCACCTGAGCAGAATGATTAGTGAAGCAGGATCTAAGCTTTTATCTTTTTTTTTAAACAAAAATCCCCTAACTTCTGCAACGATCCAGATACAAGATGCTTACTCGTGGTAATCCACAGGTTTAATAGGATCTGTCCGGAGTGTGATGTGCCCGGATTCCACTTCCACTTACATATCTAGTCGGCTGTAAACCTCTAGGGCTACCGCTAGGTGCTTCCACTCTCAACCAGAGGGTTAGCCTTGAATTTCATAAGCTGAAATATCGTTCAAAGCAATACATTTATGCATTGGCGTTAAGTGGTAGACACTCATCACCATGTAAACTCTAATTTGCACTTTAGTTTTACCCACATTGGAGGGGCCCGCGGAGAGGGAGAGACGCAGTCTAGTCTCTCCGCGGGCATTTTTGGGAAAAGGAAGTGGCGTGCAAGGCGCCTCATTGGTTAAAAGGTAGGTGGGGGTGTTTTTTTTTAGTCAGGTGATATAAGGGGGGTGGAGGGTGGGGTCGGCCTCTTCACTGCGCCGACTTAGCGTGGGAGGGTCGTTTAAATAGGAGGTTAGAGGTAAGGAGTTTAGGCTAGTTAGGCCATCGGGCAGGGCTGGGGGGATTTTCTTCCCAGGCAGGCACCCCGCTTCGTGGGCCGTTTTTTGTTTTCTCTCTCTTTCACATTTTTCAGGGCACTGGCGGAAGGTGAGGTCGGCTCCTTTGAACATCGGGAGCACGACGCGTTGGACGGGGGAAGCGGCTCCATTGGGCAACAAACGAAGATTTTTTTTTTTTACAATTTCGGGAACCGGCAAAGGAATCGGGGGAGGCCGGCCCCACCCCTTTTAACATATTTGTGTAGCGCGCGGAGCCGTGCGCTTGCAGGAGGCGGCCCCCCGGGGGGTTTTCTATAAGTTTAACGACACTGGGAGACGTGCGGCACAAACCAGCCGGCACAGGCCTTTGCTGACACGGAGGCACCCTACCCCCCAACGCGCGGGCCCCCGGGGCAATTAAGGAACGCTAGGCCACGGGGAAGGGCCTTTTGGCCACAAAAAATAAATAAAAAATTCACAAATTCTGGGCGGCATCCTGATAGGTAGCTGGACACCTCCCCAAGGCAGGGGACAGCACAGGCCACACCCAGATCGGGTGCCAGACAGTTTGTGGCACAACAAGGTACAAAAATAATAATAATAATAATAAATAAATATATACATACATAGCAATAAGATAGACCAAAATAAATAACAGGGTATAAAAAAATAAAATAAAAAAAAAAACGTGGAGAATCATCATTAGAGACACATAAGCAGCCAATAAGCCTGTGGTAGTTGCAACAAGCGAGGTCTAGGCCACAACATGGCCACCGGCCACGACGCGGAGGCAGTAAGGGCCGCACTACGTGTTTTAGGCGAGGCAGGGAGGGCGGATTTGCTTAGACCTGGGGTCCTAGACCAGGCCTGGGTGGGGATGACACACCCCAGCAGGGCGGCATCGGGGCGGATGGCGGCCGCAATAGCGGCGTGCAAGTCACAGGACTCTGAAGGGGAAAGGGATGATGATGCGGTAGCCCCCGGGCAGGTCGCAATCACGCAGCAAGTTCTTAACGGGACGCAGAGCCCGCTGATGTTTGGCGGGGAAACCCAGGTTTCACAGGACGCAGCGACAGCTAACGCGCAAGTAGGCGCGGACCCAGCAAGCAGCGGGGGACCCAAGGCGGGGGAGGTCGGGGACGACAGGCATAGCAAGGAGGCAGAGCAACCCATACCGGGGCCCAGTGGGGATTTTGCCCCTTTAGATTTGTCATACCACAGGGGGGAGGCCCACAGCTCTGGGTTTTTCGGGGCGCCCGTAAAGAAAAGAGGCAAATATGCCGGAAGACACAGGGGTGGGCCAGGAAGGGCCAAGGCAGCGCCCCGCCAGGCCAGGGGAGGAAAAGTCAAGGCAGCACAGGGAGCAGGGACCGTGGGGGACCTGAGCCCGCATATGCAGGGGGCCTGGGACCAGGCAGAGACATTGGATTTAGAGGCTAGAATAAGGGAACAGCGCAAGGCAGTGGCAGAAACAGAGGCCAGGTGGGCGCAGCTCTGCAAGGACAGGGACGAGGCACAGGCCCGCAGTGAGACAACCCCAAAGCCTAGAGAGGCCAAGAGGCAGGCGGGGTCACAGCAACCGGGGCAGGGAGGTGGAACCTGGGTATGGGTGCCACAGGCAAGGGGAGAACAGAGACAAGAGGCTCGAGTGGCCGAAGGGGCTGTAGGCGCAGTGAAACTCGGTGACGCAGACGATCACGGGGGCAGAGGGGCAGCAATGCCAGCGGCAGAGGTTGGCAAGAGACGGAATATGCCGACTGGGCGCAATACGGCCCTAACGCATTGGCACGAAGCTCTGGAGGGGTCTGCGGCGGCTTTCTCCACACCGAGGGATCACGGACACCGTCCCGATGACACGCGTCATGCGAGTTTGGAAGCAAGTACGAGTACATCAGCTAATACTAGAGATTTCGGCCAGCGCAAAGGCCAATGGGAAGGAGATGACGAACTTGAACTGGACTATGAGGAGGAAGGGGATGAATGGGAGGATGGCAAAATACGTGATTGGGAGGTGAATACGGTTACCAAGGGGGGCGGGCGAGGGCGCAAGAGCGGCGCAACCTCTTCGTGCTCTGTTTTACAGGTGGCAGCTCCGCTGGAAGGCCCCGCGGGTGGTCGGCAAGTTACGCCGCGAGGCAGAAGCCTAAAAAGAATACCGAGGAGTCTGGCAGACACCGCTGGAGGTAAGAACTGGTGGTCAGTGTGGGGCGAAGGGAGTGGGATAATGAAGGAGGCTAACACAAGAAGGTCCATTGGGGTAGGAGATGGGTCAGTTCTAGAGAAGGCAGGTGATAGCGACATTCAGAAGATGGTCGAGAACAAAGACAAAGAAGGCACAGCCACGAGTGGTACGGCCACAACGGGGAAGGAGGATACGGGAGAAAAGACGGTAGAGGACAAAGAAGGGGGAGGCAACAGAAAGAGACTGCCGTACATGGGTTTAGCCATGCCACTAGGTTCGCATGTGGCCGAAAAAACAAAAAACTAAATATGGAAACACGAATATGTAGACGTTTTTAAACTGTTGCATAGGGACATACAGGCAAAGGAAGGGTCCAAGGAGGAGGAATGGGAACTAGCACGTAGGCCTCGGGTGCCGATAACAATGGATAACTGGACATCGGCCTTTTTGATATTCGCCAGTATATACTGCGAGAAATACCCGGACAGGGCCATTGCACTTTTTAAATACATGGATATAATTAGGAAGGCACAGATGCATTTTGGAGGGTTTGCATGGCTCAGTTACGATGAGGAATTCAGGGCCCGGGTGAGTGTCAATCCGGAGAAACCGTGGGGTGACGTGGACCCCGAATTGTGGATGCAATGGATGGCATCGGCACAGACAGCGGCGTCCACTCACACCGCGAGTGGCCTGCCAGTGACTTACAAGCCCTTTCAAGCTCGCCCCGCCCAGGGAGGGGCGGGCAATACCACTAAGACAACAGGGACAACGGCAGGGGCTTGTTGGAATTTTAACAAAGGTTTTTGTTCCAGGGCACAATGCAGGTTCAAGCACGACTGCTCCAAGTGTGGGGGCCGTCATCCAGTCACCCAATGTTTCTCCTTGTCCAGCCCAGCTGAACAGTGGAGGGCTGCTAGAGGGAGAGGGGGGCATGGCACTCCTGCGCCAAAAGGGGCCTACACCAGTTAGACTGGAACTTCTGTTACCATGGTTGCATAGATACCCAGACATGGATAAAGCGCGTCTACTCGAATGGGGTTTTAGAATAGGTTACCAAGGCCCTCGGCAACGTAGATGGGCTGACAATTTGTGGTTAGCCATAGAACGCCCACAGATAGTGCATGACAAATTGGCAAATGAGGTAGCCTTAGGCAGAATAGCAGGCCCATTCTCTGGGTGGCCAAGTGACACCCTTATGATATCCCCCTTGGGAGTGGTACCCAAGAAAGCACAAGGGGAATTCCGGTTGATTCATCATTTGTCGTGGCCGGAAGGGACGTCTGTCAACGACTTTATTGCCCAAGAGGACTCTAAAGTAATTTACGCATCAGTTGATGATGCGATAAAGTTAGTTTTAAAATGTGGCAGGATGGCGGAATTGGCAAAATGCGACATTCAATCAGCTTTTAGACTACTCCCTATTCATCCGGCAGATTTTGACCTCTTGGGCATGCAGCTGGATGGCAACATATACGTGGACAGGGTGCTGCTCATGGGCTGCTCGATATCATGTGCTCTGTTCGAGACTTTCAGCACATTTTTACAATGGGTTTTCGTAAGAGTGAGTGGACATAGGTGGGTGACGCATTACCTAGACGACTTCCTATCCGTAGGGCCAGCGGCATCTGGGGCATGTGGGCGGGCCCTGGATGCTTTCCAAAAGCTGACACAACAGGCAGGTGTGCCTTTGGCTCCAGAAAAAACAGAAGGCCCAGTGCCGATTCTAACCTTTTTGGGCATTGAACTGGATACAAAAGATTTGGTCGCCAGGTTGCCAGCAGCAAAAGTGAGGGGAATGCTAGATTGCCTGGCGGAGGTGCGCACTTTGCGCAAGATAGACCTGAGAATGGCTCAGAGGCTGTTAGGATACCTTAATTTTGCGTGCAGGGTAGTTAGGGGAGGTAGAACTTTTTGTAGGCGTTTGGGACTTTCCATGTCAGGTGCTGTGCTTCCGCACCACAGGATACGAGTATCATTGTCGTTACGAGAAGACATTAGAGTATGGGAGATCTTTCTGAGACATTTCAATGGAGTGCCGATGTCTTTTGGAGAGTCGGACACGGTATGGCAAGTACAAATCTTTTCAGATGCAGCAGGAGCATCAGGTTTTGGTTTGTATTGGGACAGGAGGTGGTGTGCGGAGACATGGCCGGCACCTTGGATGCAGCAAGGGAGAAGCATTGCGTTTTTGGAGTTTTTTCCCCTTTTAGTTGCACTGGCAGTGTAGGGTCAAGAATAAGCTAACAGGACAGTGATTTTTCAGATAGACAATATGGCAGTGGTAGAATTGGTCAATAGACAGAGAGCAAGGGACCTCAGAGTTTTGCGCTTGTTGCGCCAGTTCATGTTGTTATGCCTGTCATTGAATGTTATTTTTAAAGCTGCACATATACCGGGGATTTACAACGAGATTGCAGACTCACTATCTTGTTCACAGTGGCGGCGTTTCCACGAATTGGCACCTGGAGCGGATCAGAACAAGACTGTGGTCCCGGCAGACATCTGGGAATGGGGGGCATGATGATCACGGGGCTGGTGGAGATGTCATTAGCAGTATCCACGCGGCGTAATTACAGAATGGCATGGTTGGATTTTCAATCTTTTGAACAGTTTTGGGGCAATTTCTGGGCACAAAGCCTGCCAATGCTGGAAGCCAGGACTAGACGTTTCGTGCTGTTTCTGATCGGGGAGGGTATATCTCCAGCTACTATTGGGGGGAAACTGGCTGGTGTGTCTTTTTATGGCAAATTGTTTTTCAGTTATGATCCAGCGCGCAATGACTTATTGGGCAAAATGCTGAGGGGATGGAGCAAGGTTAGAGCGAGCGGAGACAAGCCAGCCAGGGAGCCCATTACGTTTGAAATGTTGGTAGAGATGGTACAGGTGCTACCAGTTTGTTGCAGGGATGAATACGAGGTGCGTTTATTTAGGTTATGTATGTTGTGGATGTTTTTTGGCGCATTTAGAGTATCAGAGTTGTTGGGGGTGGGAAAAGAAATCGGGGTAAGGAGAAAAGAGGTATGCGTGCATAGAGACAGGTTGGGGATATGGTTAAGACGGTCAAAAACTGACCAGCTGGGGAAAGGCAAATGGATATGGTTGAGAAAAGGGGGTGTGGAGTTAGCTTGCCCGGTTGAGGAATGGGTCAGTTTCAAAGCCAGATGGCCAGGGGCAGGTGAAACAGGTGTTTTTATGCATGCGTCAGGAAAGAAGCTGACGAGTTACCAACTTTTACAAGTTATGAGAATGGCCCTGGGAAGGATAGGGCGCAGGTGATTATGGAACGCACTCTTTTAGGATTGGCGCGGCAACAGAGGCGGCACACTTGGGATGGGATTGGGCTAAGATCAAGGCCATAGGGAGATGGAAGTCGAGGTGCTGCGAGAGATACGTTAGGCCGTGAAGAATACGGAACAGACAGAAGAGGAAAGATAGGGGGGGGGGTGTATCCAGGCAGTTGTTACAATGTTTTTTCTTTACAGGTTCCGTGGCTGGGCCAGAGAAGGGAAAGATGACGACATGGTTGGTCGGCCATTCGTTTGTGCATTGGGCAGCGAAATTTGCAGAGAAGCAAATTTACGGCAGATCATTTGGACTGCCCAGCAGAAACCATGATGTGCGTTGGTGGGGCAAGAGTGGTATGAGGTGGCGAGCCTGCTTCCATTTATCACGAGTAACTTGCCTCAGTGGGGGTGCCCAGATTTGTTATTGATACATCTTGGGGAGAATGATCTGGTAAAACTATCGGGGCTCACTTTGATTCAACTGATGTAGAGGGATTTGGAACTTTTAAAACAAAAACTATGTGGAACATGTTTGATATGGATGGAATTTGTGCCGAGAAGGGCTTGGAGAGGGGCTATCAATCACGGAGCCATAGAGCGGGCCCGGAAAAAATTTAACAGAGCTATGAGAGTTTTCTGCTGGGCTCAGGGGATCAAAGTGCTGAGACACGGGGACATAAAGGAACAAGAACAAGTTTTGTTTCGCGATGACGGGGTCCATTTATCACAGTTGGGCAATGTATACTATATCACAGAACTGAGACTGATGTTAGAAAGCGTATGGGGTACAAATTTGTGTACCTGGGAATAAGAGAAGGTGGGGCAGCGAAACGCCTCACGGGTTTCTCTGGTTGGCAGGAGATGGGTGAGGGTGGAGAGCCAGGTGCGGGCTTGTCCACCCTTCCAGGGGAAAAAACAAGGATTTGAAGGATCAGAGCGGGGAGGGGTAGGCTACAGTCAGGGAAGGCATGGGAAGAATAGGGGAGTAGATACGGTAGGGAAATTGAAGGGAGATATTTTAAGGAGAAAATAAAGGAAAAGGAATTGTTTAAGTTAAAGTCTGTTTAAAAGGAGATATAGTTAAATGTTTAAGTAATGATGTTTAAAACCTGTTCTAATAAATGACCTTTTACACCAACAAGAGTGTCACATATGTATGTCCCGATGGAGGGGCCCGCGGAGAGGGAGAGACGTAGTCTAGTCTCTCCGCTGGCATTTTCGGGAAAAGGAAGTGGCGCGCAAGGCGCCTCATTGGTTAAAAGGTAGGTGGGGGTGGGTTTTTTAGTCAAGTGATATAAGGGGGGTGGAGGGTGGGGTCGGCCTCTTCACCGCGCCGACTTAGCGTGGGAGGGTCGTTTAAATAGGACCACCCACCCACCCAGCTTAGGAAGGCAGAAGGAGGAGATTGTAGATAGGCAGGAAAGGGGGGGTCAGGTAGGGGTGGTTAACAGTCATTTAGGACAGGTGAATTTGGAGTGATGGCAGGAGATGGGAGAGGGTGGAGAGCCAGGTGCGGGCTTGTCCACCCTTCCAGGGGGAAAAACAAGGATTTGAAGGATCAGAGCGGGGAGGGGTAGGCTACAGGCAGGGAAGGCATGGGAAGAATAGATGAGTAGATACGCTAGGGAAATTGAAGGGAGATATTTTAAGGAGAAAATAAAGGAAAAGGAATTGTTTAAGTTAAAGTCTGTTTAAAAGGAGATATAGTTAAATGTTTAAGTAATGATGTTTAAAACCTGTTCTAATAAATGACCTTTTACACCAACAAGAGTGTCACATATCTATGTCCCGAAAGACACTTTTGTAGTGGCTACAACGTAGGGGATACGGTGGTTGCTGAAAGCATTAGCGAAGCTTTCATTGTATCATGTTAAAGGGTATCGTATATTGTACAAGAAAGTATATGAGGAGATGATGCCGGCTTTCCTCAATAAAATTACATCCACAAACGGGTGCAGGATCGAGGCCTCCCAACGGAGATTTCACAACCTTCCCAGGCCATTCATGCAGCTAATTATAAGAGAATGTCCTTCTTAGGCAGAATGATGTTGTATTGTACCCTGCTATTCATCAATAAAATGAATCCGGGCGCCTCACAATCATGCTTTAGGTGTAGAGATGAAAGGGGTGACTGGATTCATATGGGTTTTACTTATCTTCTACTTTATAACTTTTGGAAGGAGATATTTTCGGTTTTTTAAATTAAATTTAAATCTAGTTCCTGATGCCTATGGATCTCTACTTGGCATAACGTTGCAACATCACGAGAGCTCCCTTTTGCCATGCGATGTTTTTTTTATTGCTACTCTGGTCGTAAGATCATCGATTTTAGCTAATTGGAAATCCAGAGAAGTTCCTACTCTCAGTCAATGGTTCACAAAAATGAGGAAAGTAAACACATATGAAACCTTATATACAGTAAGAATGGGATCCTCATTCAGATTTTCGAAAATTTTGAAATGTTGGGATGGATGAAATGGCTAATTTTTCTTTTTTTCTTTCTTTGTGCTGCTTGGTTCTTTTCGAATCTAAATTGGATTTTAATTTGAATCGTGATTGTATTGTTTTTCTTGCTGCATCAATAAAATGTTTTAAAAAGTTTGAAACAGATTAGTTGTAGAGTGCTTGCATAACATGTATGGGGAAACGTACACTTTAAAAAATGTTCTTTCTTATCCTAATTAGAATTGAAGGGTTTAGATTAAAAAGGTATTAGGTGAATTTTTAATCTAGCTATTTATTGTGAGGCTTGTAGCCAAACAGACAGGGTGGGTAATGGTGTGTTTAATTTAAAACAAGTTTTTGCAAGTGTAACTTGCAGTCTATTTTAAGGTTCATTATATTATTTCTCATCTAGGACTGCCTAGTAGAGGTCAAGCTTTGCAGCAACAGCGACATTGGTCGGTTGGAGTAGGTTCTAAGGTTGCTGTGGGCAGGGGTGGTCTTTTTATACTCCGTTTCCTATAACACAGGTGTGGAGGATGAACCACAATTTTTCCCTTGACAGAAATTATACTTTAAATATTTTAAATGTAGTAGATTTAGGGTACAGTATTTTTAGCTCAGGGATTAAAATACAGTGGTGATTATGACATACTTTTGCACATCAACCCACAATATTCTAATGTGGACAGATGGACCTCCTTCACAGCAGACTGGTAACCAGATGGTTTTTGACAGGCAAGGCTGTATCAGGGAAAGTTTCACAGCAGTTGGCTAGGTTTGCCACAAGGGTCCACTGGAGAGATTTTTCAAGAAGCAAAAAATCTCAGAAGAGAACCAACTTGATTTTCTTGCCCAGTGAGCTAGCACAATGGGCTGATTGACTTGTGTGGTTATTCCCAGTCCAACAAATGTCTCAAAGTCCAGCATTTTCAGAGGTTTCCGAATATGTCATTCTGGACACCAGCAAGGCTCGCAAGACCTCAGGAAGAGCCCACAGGGGTCATGAATCATTCCAACAGAGGCTGCCAGCAGGGTGTATTCCTCTTCCATTAGCAATTTGTCCCCGATCACTCCTGGAATAAGGTCTCTTGCAGCCTATTTTCTGACATTAGTCACATTGGATGGCTGCCAACTGACCCATGAAGTCCACTTCTTTGATTTAGATACATGTAAAAATAGGTCCAGGCCTTCTGGTCTCCACAAAGGTCTCAAACAGGTGAAGCCTTTCTTTTGTTTTTCCACAGGTCCAGAAGGTTTCTAGATGAGTTGTGTATGCTGTGCCAGGTCTTAGGTTTCATTAGCCTGTGGGTAGTGGTAACACATAAACACTGCCTAACAGATGGGAAAAAGTACCTGGGTCAACACTGCCAATTTTACAGCACATTTCGCTTGCCTACTGAAACTATCCCGAAGTGTTCCTTTCTAAGGAAAATCCGAAATGGCAGAGACCTTCTGCTCTTGGAAGAAGATTGTATGCCAGTTACACATGTATTTAGAGAAATGAGCAGTTCCTTCCACCTAATGTACATCAAACTGGGAGTCTGGTGTAGAACTTGGTGGAGGGGAATACTACTTTCCAAATGTGATGGATATACCACCCCCGTATTATTACCCCATTATGTCCTATGGAATTGTATTATGGCAGAAGGGATATCTGTCATGTTTGTGATGGAGTATTCCATCTGCCAAGTCCTAAATTAGGCCCTAACTAACTCCTCCCTCTATTGGGTTGGTGCCCAATTTGCTACCCTGGACCTAACAAAAAAGGCTCCCCCATCCCAGCGCTTACTGTTACACTAAATGTAAATGGGCAGGCTTCACCTCTGTCTCTTTCAAGTTATTAAAGTTTCTGGTATCTATTTAGCTGCTCTTCCTGTGCTGATATTTGTCACACTGGATACCCCGTGCTAATCCTGCCACCAGGCCTAAGAAGTTGTTTCTGCTCTGGGTGCAGTTTTTAAACCTCATTTAGGTCAAGCACTGGCAGAGCAGCTGATATCTAAATAATGTAAATTGGCCTCTAGGAGATCCAGGTATGGAAAAATCTAACTTCACTATTAAATTGGATTTTTATTAACTATTAACAATAATGATAGAATTATTTTTCTACCTGTTCCCAACCACTAGATAGCAAAATTAAAATTTTTATTTCTACTCTAGATTTTTCTTAGGACAGCCGGTGTCATGAAGTTATTTAAGCATCATTTTATGGACACATTATTTTAGAGATAGGCCTGCAGCTTGTGCCCTTTGGCCTCCAAAATATTTACCTTTATTATTTTAGCAGAAGCCTCATTCTGTGGTCATGTTTTTATTCTTTTATCTGTTGTTCGTTCTGCTTAGAATTTTTTATTTCTTAGTAGAACATCTTCACTCTGTGCTTGCTGAAGGCTGTACAAGATAATGTTGTTGGTACAAAGCAGAACATATCATTCCCTGTTGCTTAATGGAAACATTCGTATTTTTACATTAGGGCACTATTCTTAGAACATTAGTATTCTCTGCCCCTATACGTTAGAGGGAGATTCTAGCCAGAAGTTGCCACTGCATGTATTTTGCTTCATTGCAGCTGTCTGCTGAGACTAGACATCTTTTCTACCTACATGGAAACAGCCCTCTTAGCTACTACCATATCCAGGTATGGGAAATTATATCTTCCCAGGGGGTCCTGAAGAATGGACTAGGGCTAACACTGCTGTGCTCTAGTATAAAACCTTAGTGGTGTAGGTAGGAACTCCGACACTTAGCATTGTTACACTATAGTGGACTTTTCTCATGTTTCACTTTCTTCGTTACTGCTCTGCTAATATCATGTTTCATTATCCTAATCATTGCTGTACGTGCCTTTTTATCTACAATGCAGTTGATTCAACAAATTTCATTAAACCAATTCCCGCTTCTGTTTGTCCCTGCATCTGTGAGACAAATGTAATTGAGAGAAAAAGAGTAAGATCTGTTCCACCACGATTTCCCTGAGAAATCAGAATGTCATGTGCACGAGTGCCACAAATCATTTCTCCTCTTTGGTACTGGTGAGGTACTTCTGGCTAGCTGGAAGATCTAGGCTGACAGTTATCACACAGTGCTCCAGCTCGAATCCAGAAGTCTCATTGTTATAATGAGAGCCAACATGACATGGCACCGCCAACATTTGTTCAGGCACTGAAAAACGGATCTCCCTGAGTATCCCTGTCTCACTACGTGCTAAAAACACCCCAATATTATATACGGAGACATCCGTGGTATTGAGGATTTCCTCCTCAGATGGATAGTTAGCACCTATTTAAAACTGTAGGTTGTTTATGCTTGAACCTTAAAATGATTAATCCCCAATTAGTGTCCTTATCTCTGAACTAGTGCATTCAACATGGTGAACCCACAATGAGTGGTAATTGCAGTAAACATGAGCCCCCCCCTCACTAATCATTTATTAAATAATGGTCTTATAGCCCAAGGGGGTGCTGTTACATTTGTAGCTGAGGCACATCCAGCTTATAGAACAGAAATGTTTTATTCTTGGGTTAATTTTCCAGCAGTTGATGGGAATAGCAATACACTTCATCATTATGCACAAGCTAATGCACCTGCACAACACAGAACATAAGTTTACATAGAAATGCCTTTATCATTTCAGGACTGCCAAAACTGGCTTGATGGCACCCTTCCACCTACAACACTTCATGTTAGGCTAAGTTCTTTGAGCAATGAAGGTCCTAGCTGGCCACAATTGTCCACATACACACCACATCCTTATAAAGGCACCTTCGAGGTAGCTGAGGTTCACCACTTATACATTGAGCTCGTATGAATATATAGGCCCTCTGTTAGAAATGGGGTTTTTGGTTGGCAGTCAGGTTGCCCTCTGTCCAAGCAAGAACCCTCACTCTAGTCAGGGTAAGTCACACACAATCCAAAATCAGCCTGTGCCCACCCTCTGGTAGCTTGGCACGAGCAGTCAGGCTTAATTTAGAAGGCAATGTGTAAAGCATTTGTGCAATAAATCATACAACACCATAGCATAACACCACAAAAATACACCACACAGTGTTTAGAAAAATAAATAATATTTATCTGGGTATCTTCAGGTCAAATGATCAAAGTTGTAATATGAATTTGTAAAGATATCACTGAAAAGTGATATAAAGGGGGTTATTCTAACTTTGGAGGAGGTGTTAATCCGTCCCAAAAGTGACGGAAAAGTGACAGATTTACCACCAGCCGTATTACGAGTCCATTATATCCTATGGAACTCGTAATACGACTGGTGGTATATCCGTCACTTTACCGTCACTTTTGGGACGGATTACCACTCCTCCAAAGTTAGAATAACCCCCAAAGTGACTTAAGTCTTTAGAATATAAACAAAGTCTCTTTCAAGCACAAGTACCTGGTTTGGAGTGGAAAAATCTCCTCAGAGGGCCACAAAAGAAGAGGTGCGTGGAAAAAGGGTGTGTGCGTCGATTTCTCCCCAGCACACACGGACTTGCGTCGTTATTTTCCATGCGAGGAAGTCGTGCATCGTTTTCCGGCGCGCCGACAGTCTCTTTTCGTGGATCGCAGGGATTACCAGATGTCCCGGGTCTGTGCGTGGATTTTCCTGCTTGTTTTCCGGCTGCGTGTCGTTCGGCGGGGCTGCGCGTCGAAATTACGATCTCACGGCAGGCGTTGCGTCGATTTCTCCTCGAGAGGTCGGGCGGTGTTGTCCTTGCGAAGCCGTGCGTCGGATTTTCGGTCGTCCAAAGAGCGTCGCGTCGATCAGCGTCGGTGTGCGGCGTTTTTCTCGCCGTGGAACAAGCTGTGCATCGAAATTTTCGGTGCACGGAGCGTCCAAGTGAAAGAGAGAAGTCTTTTTGGTCCTGAGACTTCAGGGAACAGGAGGCAAGCTCTATCCAAGCCCTTGGAGAGCACTTTCACAGCCAGACAAGAGTTCAGCAAAGGCAGCAGGCCAACAGCAAGGCAGCAGTCCTTTGTAGAAAGCAGACAGGTGAGTCCTTTGAGCAGCCAGGCAGTTCTTCATGGCAGGATGTAGTTTCTGGTTCAGGTTTCTTCTCCAGCAAGTGTCTGATGAGGTAGGGCAGAGGCCCTGTTTTATACCCAAATGTGCCTTTGAAGTGGGGGAGACTTCAAAGAGTGGCTAACAAGTGCACCAGGTCCCCTTTCAGTTCAATCCTGTCTGCCAGGGTCCCAGTAGGGGGTGTGGCAGTCCTTTGTGTGAGAGCATGCCTTCCACCCTCCCAGCCCAGGAAGACCCATTCAAAATGCAGATGTATGCAAGTGAGGCTGAGTACCCTGTGTTTGGGGTGTTTGGGGTGTGTCTGAGTGAATGCACAAGGAGCTCTCAACCAAGCCCAGCCAGACGTGGATTGTAAGGCACAGAAGGATTTAAGTGCAAAGAAATGCTCACTTTCTAAAAGTGGCATTTCTAGAATAGTAATATTAAATCCGACTTCACCAGTCAGCAGGATTTGTGGTTCTAAAAATTCTTGACCCATGTAATTTACTTTGCCACAGCAGTACGATTTTAGTATCAAAAGACCGATAATGACTAGTACACTAAGCATGAGCATTTTCGCTCAATTCCAGCAGCGTTTTCACCTCAAAATCACCATTTTCGTCCTGCACTCGTGGCTCCCATTTTATACACGGCAGCCATTTTAAAAGTTGCCCTCACATAGGCTTATAATACAGTCAGATTTGATTCCAAGGACACGTACACCTTGATTGACTTTTCTCTGACCTGGGCAAGCTGGAACCATTGCCTCAGGCCAAACCTGTTTGGTCAGTCCCTCTCCCAGTGGCCGAATCAGATAGCATCAAGGCACACCATGCCATAAAACCCTTATTATCGCTCACACACCCTGCCTAATATTGCTCACACCTGCACCTGCTCTTTTCTTCTTCTTACTTTACGAGGGGGAGGTGCCCGTTTTTATTGGGGGTCCACACTTATCTGATGTAAAATACTAGGCCTTGCCGGGTAATTTATTATGGGTTGGATGACATGAAATATGAGGTTTCATCATGACACTGTTTTTTCCTTTGTAGTGAAAACATGTGAATGACCAACCAAAATGTCAAGAATGTTTGCCTGAAGCTTAAAAAACTGTATATAAGGAAACCTGACTTTGCATTGAAACACAGTCTCCTGAGAACATACAAATCGTGCTGTTGTACTTCTAGGACACTTGTCAATTGGTTGCAGCCAATAAATTCGATCTTTGACTTCACCTAGAAGATTCTGATTTTCTGTAGTCTGAATCAGGAAAGTACCCGAGGTCTTCGGGTGTACCCTGGCACCGCTGGGTTACCGGATCAGTACCGGTTCTGAAAAACCCAGTATCTCAGTTGGCGCCCAACGTGGGGCGATACCAGCGGTACCGGTCCAAGCCTGAGGTCCGTGGGGAGCTTCGTGTGAAAATTCTGGAGGAAGGCCGCCACTTCATCGACCCCTGCATGTCGACGTGGTCCGAAAGTCTTTGTTGCGAGGTTCCCCGCTTCCCGACGGCTATGAAGGACTGCTGCCCTGGCTATCGCCCTGATTTGGACCCTTGATTTTTGGTAGAGCGAAACGATAAGACGAGTCTTCTGGTGACGTCATTGATATTTTCAGTTAAGTATAAGTGGAGCGTCTCCCAGTCCTTAGTTGGACACTTGGTTTGGTCCTTAGTTGGACACTTGGTTTGGTCCTTAATTGGACATTTGGTTTGGTATCCCTTTGGGATCACTTTGATTTGGAACTTGCAAGTACCAAAGCCGAAGGACTGGTGTATTCACGAGACTATCGTAAACGATAATCCTTTGAAGTTTGAAGCTAGACTAGTGAGCGAAGATGCCTGGTCTTAGCAGACTTGGAAATTTGTTTTGTCTTGGTTGTAAAAGGGACTCCCGGTTGGAGGACTCATGTCCGGTTCCTCCGATTGGAACTCCAACCTATGAACTATATGTGAAGCACGGAGTGGGCCCCATCACGTTTAATAAAGTATGGGTCCGCTATTCTTGGAAATAATTGAGAAAAGTTTTTTTTTTTTTTTCTTGTAAATATGACTTACAACTAGGATCTGCAAACGGTTCTGTAAGTAAATTGCGACGGCGCTATTTATGAAAAATGGCTAAAGCGCGCTGTATTGTGTGTACTGAGTGTTTTCTGTTTATATCTGAAATGAGCTCAATGTGTGTTTGTGGGTCTTCTTGATGTTTACAGTTTGTTAAGTAAAATGTTGGTTAATTAATATTAAGTAGAAACTTAGAAAAAATCCAGAAATGAACCATGTGATGTGCTAACATAGCTATATGTTGCTCTTTAATTTATAGAATGAGCAATTGTGCACATATACAAATCTGCCGTTAAATGCTTAATAAATTAGAAAACACATTCAATAGATATAAATAGGGCCCCCCCAAAAAAAAACGAAATTATCTATTTTCAATTCAGCCAGCACTTTCCCAGTTAAACATGGGTGGAACTTTGCATAACCTTCCTTTTAAATGAAAGTGGCGCAAAAATGTGACGCATTTCAAGTTAGGCTAATGCGCTTAGGCTTGTGAGTTAATGTATCCCAAATAATAGGCAAGGGATGCAGCTTGCTTTTATATGTGGAATTATCACAAAAAAAAGAATAATTGTTTTTGTTGTTGTTTTTTTTAAAAGAAAATTATTAATTATGGAAAAATTATTAAAAAAATAAGTGCCTTTCAAAATCGTTTTTTAATATTTATAAAGCTTAATACCTATACTATGACCTCCTAACATTAAAATTTTATTTAAGTTATGTTGCATCGCTAAAATGACATTTGTATGTGCAATTTTCCCTTGGCACAGGAGCAAACAAGCTCATTTCTATAAAGTATAAGTTAATATTTTCAATGGCTGACTCATGGATTGTGTAATAGACATTCTGGTAATGCATATTATGCAAGAAAATTGTAGGATATTGATTTTTTAATGCCTAAAATATCAAAGTCGATTTTGGGCAAAAGCACTTTTTAAACTGCATTTTCTTTCATTCAGAGTACTTTTTAAAGTGTCTCAGGCTTCAGTAAATGCATACATTTAGGTTTGATATATATTTGCAGGTTGTGCCTTCTTATGATTCAATGAGTCAATGTGCCAGTACAAAGGCTTGTTTTAATATCAAGGCTGAAGGTTCTATCTTCAGCTGGGCCTACTGAGACGTTCATTCATTCGAGGTTGATGAAATATGTACCATTGCATGGGATTGCAACAAGCATTTATTCTAACAACTGGTATGTGTGTTATTAAGGTTTGTGAATTATTCACAGTAAATGTAGTTTAATAATCTGGAAATAGAGATACATTTTTTTAGCGCCTAAAAAGAATATTTTTTTTTTTTTAAATAGAGTGAATTATTGCAGGTTAGAAGGAAAATAGAAAGGCCTACTGTCTTTGACAGATTCAGAGTGGCAGAAGCTAGGAGAGCTACAGAGGCTGGCTCAAGTCATGCTGCTGAGATGCTATCTTTAGTTTTCCCATAAACAATGGAGGAGGCTGTCATGTTGACACTTGTGACCTTTTAAATTAGGGCCTTGTCTCTGTGAAATGCAGAATGACCCTACCGGGCCTCTAAAAGTGGGATTTCTGGTTTCTCCAGAAGAACATCAATACAATTAAAGAACTTAATTCCAAAGGGAAAATATAAAAAAAGGGGTTTCTTCGAAAGTCCCAACATCATGTTAAATGCTCTGCAGAACTGATACATTTGCGTCTCCGCTCTAAAAACATAAAATTATGCCTGCTAGTTGCTTTTATTTGACAGAAAACGAAGTGTTGCATTAAGTCTTAGACAGAAAATAAGATGCAGCCCTTTTCTAAAATTTTGAAGGCTACATGCCTTAATGAGAACGATTTGCCAATTAAGACTTATTTTTCACAGTGGAAATTGTAGGTGCCAAATTAATATGGAGTGTCAGTGTAACAATTTTTACTTTTAGAAAGGTAAAACTAAGGTGGCTTGATGTTGCGAAGTAACTGACAAGAGGGTAACAGTTAAGTAATGGAAATTTATTTTCATGTATTTGGTCCTATCATGAATTGTTCTTGCTGGTCCTGTATGTTAGAAGAGAAACAGTAAAGTTATATTTGACAGCAGATTTCCATTGCCTGGTGATCTACTGTCAAAAGGAGGGTAAGGATTTTAAACCTGACAAATTAAACAGGCCCAAATATTGGGTTTTGGGCTGCAGGTTTACAGTGCATAAAGTACATGACATGGTGTTGTGTGTCACCGCTTATTCACACATGCTATTGTTTTGTCTATGCTTTTTGTGCTTGATACACAGCAAGTATATCTGATGGCTTGACGTTTTGTGCGTTTTTTTTGTTTTTTTTATTTGTTTTTTGCATGTTTGTTGCTGCTTTTGATACTATTACAAGCTCCCCTGTGTTGTGAGGGGATGGTCATGACGATGCCCATCGCTACGCAACAGTTGGTTGAACTTGTTCTGGTTACTAAATTCCACAGATAATGATATTTCATGCTGTGAACATAAAAGACAACACTTCACCAGTGAATGTCTATTTGGCTATAATGGTATTGAAGGAAAATAAAAAGAGATATACAGGATCAAAGTGTGTCACCTGCAGTTAGTCACGTTACTGCCCCTTCCCTTAAAGGAACAGGCAGCCCTACATTTATGTATCCTTGATTGGACCTAAGGATGAAATTATAGATCTGTGACTCAAGGTGGCCTAATTTCTATATTACATTAGTTAATGATGTTCTGTTTCCTAAGTAGCATATGGCTTTCGTTCCTTAAAAGAAAACCAGGTTTTCATTTTTTCCTGAAGAAGGAACTGAAACATTAGCTAGGAGTACCGTATATGGTGTAGTCGCCAACGGTAGAGTTAAAATTTGTGTAACTTTGGCCTTTGTGTATCACCCGTACTCTTGGTGTTGTGTCACATGCCTGACTATCACCCAAATATTTTTTTTTGTTCTTTCTATAGATTTTTTCTTTGGTTACTTCCCCTGACCAATGTCGCACCATGCTTAGTTATTGAGATTTTAGCTATGTCCTAGTCCCATTTCTCTTTTTCGAATTCCTTTCACCAGTCAGCCCTTTTATTATTATTGATGTATTGTTCAGGTTCACATTTCCAGACTGCAGTGATGTACCAGGGACCTCCATGTTATGTATAATTCCCTTTGGTATGACCAGATTGGTTTTCAAGAATTTGGGCACTCCAACTAAGCAGTACTTTTCTCACGAAGAGGCCTGAATTGAGAGGCCCATGCGAAAGAAAACAACAAAAGAAAATTTGATGGACAATAGAAGCCTGCCAGAGAGGCTTTTTGAACGGACTCTGGGCATAGTTGGTTTCACAAGAGGTTTCCGTGTGATTGTATAGACTAGGTGTTAGGAGACTGATTGTTTTGCTGGCATTGTTTTAAAGTACTATTCTGTTTAGTAAAAGCAGAATAAAGTCCATTTTCTGTGGAAAGAGTACCCCCTTTTCACCTTAGAGCATTGATGAGAGTCACCACTGTTCCACCTGAACATACAAAAATTACTGAAATGCAGAGGAGCCCTAAAAATGTTACTAGATAATTTTAGGATTTGCTTTTTGGTTAGGGTTGTGAAAAATTATTATTTCATTTGTAAATAGTGGTCACTACTTTCTCCCGTTGTCTATATGTTCTTAATAACGTGTTTTCTAGTGTCTTTTAAACATGACGTTGTCATTTATGGGTGGGATTGTTTTTCTCTACTCAATTGACTTCTGCACCCACTTCCCAACCTATGTCTTTTCCTACTATTGTTTCTTTGCACTCTTTTCACCCTTTTCCTGAACATGAGCAGGTTAGAAGATCAGAATTTGTAAGCAATTCTTTTGTACAGCTTCTGCATCAACACTAGTTAGTAGTGAACATCACTAATTGTTGGGTGTGTGATCTTATGCCACCTACTGCAGTTAGAGGTATTCCTTATTTTGTCCTGCCATATGTGGCCTTTTGTGCTACTTCATGTTCGAGGAGACCTGTCCAGAGAGAGTTACCAAGTACTAGAATTTTGCTCCAGCAACATCTCTATGGCCTTATAAACATAGACCTGGACTCAGATTAGCATGAGAATAGGTTTATTGCCTATGTAAGGGCAAAAGGAGGGTTTGTGGTTCTAAAAATTCTGGACCCATGTAATTTACTTTGCCACAGCAGTACAATTTTAGTATCAAAAGACCGATAATGACTAGTACACTAAGCATGAGCATTTTCGCTCAATTCCAGCAGCGTTTTCACCTCAAAATCGCCATTTTCGTCCTGCACTCGTGGCTCCCATTTTATACACGGCAGCCATTTTAAAAGTTGCCCTCACATAGGCTTATAATACAGTCAGATTTGATTCCAAGGACACGTACACCTTGATTGACTTTTCTCTGACCTGGGCAAGCTGGAACCAATGCCTCAGGCCAAACCTGTTTGGTCAGTCCCTCTCCCAGTGGCCGAATCAGATAGCATCAAGGCACACCATGCCATAAAACCCTTATTATCGCTCACACACCCTGCCTAATCTTGCTCACACCTGCACCTGCTCTTTTCTTCTTCTTACTTTACGAGGGGGAGGTGCCCGTTTTTATTGGGGGTCCACACTTATCTGATGTAAAATACTAGGCCTTGCCGGGTAATTTATAATGGGTTGGATGACATGAAATATGAGGTTTCATCATGACACTGTTTTTTCCTTTGTAGTGAAAACATGTGAATGACCAACCAAAATGTCAAGAATGTTTGCCTGAAGCTTAAAAAACTGTATATAAGGAAACCTGACTTTGCATTGAAACACAGTCTCCTGAGAACATACAAATTGTGCTGTTGTACTTCTAGGACACTTGTCAATTGGTTGCAGCCAATAAATTCGATCTTTGACTTCACCTAGAAGACTCTGAGTTTCTGTAGTCTGAATCAGGAAAGTACCCGAGGTCTTTGGGTGTACCCTGGCACCGCTGGGTTACCGGATCAGTACCGGTTCTGAAAAACCCAGTACCTCAGATTTTGTATTACCATTCTGGCCATACTAAATATGACCGTCCTACTCCTTTCAGATCAGCTGAACTTCCTTCCACCATCAGACCAGCCCCTTGCACCACCCCCTCTACTTATGAGCACCTAAATAAACACCCTTGAACAAATACCAATCTGCTGGAGTCTGTCAAGTGATTTAAATATGTATTAGTACAACATTATCAAAGCATTGCAACTCAAAAGTACAGTGAAATATACTTTAGGATGACCTCTGGTGGGCAGCAGTACATATAGCAGGAGCCAGAGTGGGGCACAGAGATTTGAAAATGGAGATGGCAAAGGGTACAGACAGTGTCTATAGACATAGGGAAACAGGCTGCTTTGTACAATGTCCAACAGATAACCAAAATGTTAAGTGAAGTTACAGTGTCTTACCTGTGTGTCACTGGAAGTACGGCCAAATAATATTGGTTCTGTTGTCAACATCTTCTTCCTCTGCCTCCTCTTCCTCACTGTCCACCGGCTCCACCGCTGCCACAAGACTATCTCCAGGCACATCCTCCTGCAGAGAAGGCACCTGGCGTATCAAGGCCAGGTTGTGCAACATGCAACATGCAACGATGATCTTGCACACCTTGTTGGGTGAGTAGTACAGGGATCCACCTGTCAAATGGAGGCACCGGAACCTGGCCTTCAGGAGGCCGAAGGTTCTTTCTATAATCCTCCTTGTTAGCCCATGTGCCTCATTGTAACGCTCCCCTGCCCTTGTCCTGGCATTCCACACTGGGGTCAGTAGCCATGAGAGGTCGGGGTAACCAGAGTCACCTGCAAATATCGAGTGACAACTGTTTGACACACGCTAACCCTTAGGGACAACCCCATACCCAGACACTTAAACATACTGTGTGGGGACCTTTGGCTCACATATTAGCCACACCCGGTGCCTTTGGAGTTGGCCCATCACATACGGTATGCTGCTATTCCTCAAGATATAGGCGTCATGCACAGAGCCAGGAAATTTAGCATTCACATGGGAGATGTACTGGTCCACCAAACACACCATCAGGACATTCATTGAGTGATAGCTTTTTCTATTCCTGTAAACTTGTTCATTTCTCCGGGGGGGGAGGCACAAATGCCACATGTGTACCATCAACGGCACCAATGATGTTCGGGATATGTCCCAGGGCATAAAAGTCAGCTTTCACTGTGGCCAAATCCTCCACCTGGGGGAACATGATGTAGCTGCGCATGTGTTTAAGCAGGGTAGACAACACTCTGGTTAACACGTTGGAGAACATTGGCTGAGATATCCCTGATGCCATGGCCACTGTTGTTTGGAACCACTTTCCAGGAAATGGAGCACTGACAGGACCTGTACTAGAGGGGGATACCTGTGGGTTGGCAGATAGCAGACATCAGGTCTGCCTCCAATTGGGCACACAGTTCTTGGATTGTGGCACGATTAAGGGGGTCATTCTAAGTCTGGCGGGCGGCGGAGGCCGCCCGCCAGACTTCCCCCTCCGAAATACCGCTCCGTGGTCGAAAGACCGCGGAGGGTATTCTAAGTTTTTCCCTGGACTGGCGGGCGGTCGCCAAAAGACCGCCCGCCAGCCCAGGGAAAAACTCCCTTCCCACGAGGATGCCGGCTCGTAATCGAGCCGGCGGAGTGGGAAGGTGCGACGGGTGCTGTTGCACCCGTCGCGTATTTCACTGTCTGCCAAGCAGACAGTGAAATACTTGTAGGGGCCCTCTTACGGGGGCCCCTGCAGTGCCCATGCCAGTGGCATGGGCACTGCAGGGGCCCCCAGGGGCCCCGCGACCCCCCCTACCGCCATCCGGTTCCCGGCGGGCGGACCGCCGGGAACTGGATGGCGGTAGGGGGGGTCGGAATCCCCTCGGCGGCGCAGCTAGCTGCGCCGCCTTGGAGGATTCAGAAGGGCGACGGTACACTGGCGGGAGACCGCCAGTGTTGCCGGTCTGACCGCGGCTTTACCGCCGCGGTCAGAATGCCCTGCGGGGCACCGCCGGCCTGTCGGCAGTGCTCCCGCCGACCCTGGCCCCGGCGGTCTAAGACCGCCGGGGTCAGAATGACCCCCCAAGTCTGTAGGTAATGATAATGTGTCTGTTCTCCATTGTCGCTAAGTCCACCAGGGGTCTGTACACCGAAGGATGCCACCATCTCATATCCCGCCTCAGCGGTTGAAGCCTATGGAAGAGAACGGTGAGCAGAGGGTCATATTCACAGGTATATTGCACTAATGATGAATTGTTGACTTTACAGGAACAGTATGTGAAGTCGATAGTCCGTTGATGTGCCAATGTCTCCTATGACGAAGTTAGGTGCCATGCCCTGTGCTTCCCTGAAATGGAGGCTGCCTGACCTGTCAGGAGGGACAAGTTCAAATGAGGTAATTGTGCTGGCGTTGTGCGCCGTCGCGTTAGGTGGTTGATGACCGCTGCACAAAATCGCATTGGTTATCATTGAGAAAACACAAGAATGGGGTGTAATATGAGGAGTTGTGGCGCTCACGGTGCTAATTTACCTTAATAAATGTGGGGACCCCACTGGGGAAACCCCAACCCTCCGAGGTCAACCAACCTCACAATAAAGAAAAAACACAATGAGGAACCCCAATAGCACATATAGAATACAAAAATATCTAATTCACAAAAACTTGGTTGCAAAAATCAGTCCATGATGTAACCTGCAGATTTTCAAGTCACTCAGTGCAGATAATTTGATCAGTTCAAAATTTATTACGAATAGGATGTCACAAGAGTAATCAGCAATCCAAATGAATTTGTGCTTCCAATTTTCCAACCAACACGTGTTTCGTCTTTGGGAGTATTTTACAATCCCTCTACGACTTCTTCAGGGCTTATAGATCCAGTAATAATTGGGAATAAATGATAATATCAGTTAATCAAGCAACCGAAGTGTTGCTGTGTAGATAATCTCCGAATAGAAGTTCAAACCACAATTGTAATCTTGTAAAAAGTCCACGTCTTCAAAGAGCGGCGCCTCCGTGTCAGGGTGATTGCTGATTACTCTTGTGACATCCTATTCGTAATAAATTTTGAACTGATCAGGAGGAGCAGAGGCACCGGTGATGGAGGGAGCTGCATCCCACATGGGCCTGGAGGCTGAATCCACCAACGGTGAGGGCACCAGTGGGACGGAGGGCGAGGGGAGCACCACAACGGGGACAGGAGGGGAGACCAGTGACAGCGACTCCTCCTTCGCACCGGCAACTGCACCACAGCCAGCACTGCCAGCATCCCCGTCGCAAGCACTGCCGCAAGCACCGCCACCTGCACTGCTGACAGTAGGTTCACTACCAGCACCAGCAGCCCCAGTGGGCAGCTGTCCGCGGGTGCAGGAGACGAGCTGGAGCCTACCACCACCACTGGCAGCACCCCCACCATCACCAGTACTACCACTACTTAGCAGCCTTAGCCGCCGCAGGATGGAGTCTAGCCCTGCCTCCATGAACTATCATGCTACCTGTTCCATGCAAATCTCGTGCTTCAGACACCCAGGTGAGGGAATGTGTACTGGCACACCCCAAGTACTGCATCACTGAGCTTTAAGCCCCCTCAAGAACCAATTGGAGATATGCATCCACTCACCCCCTCCTTGGCAGGATGAAGCACACTGGGCACAAAGCCCCCTTCAGAACAGTGGAGATTTGCATCCACTCACCCCCTCCTTGGCAGGATGAAGCACACTGGGCACAATGCCCCCCCCCCCAGAAACAGTGGAGCATGGCATCCACTCACCCTATCCTTGGCAGGATGAAGCACACTGGGCACAAAGCCCCCTACAGAACCAGTGGAGATATGCATCCACTCACCCCCCTCCTTGGCAGGGTGAAGCACACTGGGCACAAAGCCCCCTCCGGAACCAGTGGAGAATGGCATCCACTCACCCCCTCCTTGGCAGGATGAAGCACACTGGGCACAAGGCCCCTCCAGAACCAGTGGAGATATGCATCCACTCACCCGCTCCTTGGCAGGATGAAGCACACTGGGCACAAAACCCCCTCCAGAACCAGTGGAGAATGACATCCACTCACCCTATCCTTGGCAGGATGAAGCACACTTGGCACAAAGCCCACTCCAGGTCCAGTGGAGAAGCCATCCACTTGAGAGACTGTGGCCGTGCACTCCCCAGGACCAAGCAGTGGGCAAACCACCCACTTGAGAAACTTGAGAGACTGTGGCTTTGCACTCCCCAGGACCAAGCAGTGGGCAATCCACCCACTTGAGAGACTTGAGAAACTGTGGCTTTGCACTCCCCAGGACCAAGCAGTGGGCAAACCACCCACTTGAGAGACTTGAAAGACTGTGGCTTTGCACTCCCCAGGACCGAGCAGTGGGCAAACCACCCACTTGAGAGACTTGAGAGACTGTGGCCTTGCACTCCCCAGGACATCGCTGTGGGCATGGAGCCTCCTTGAGGAGCAGTGGTGTTCTTCCTTCTTCCGGCTGAGGTGCTCCCCTTCCCCATCCCCCTGAGGTGCCTGTGTGTTTTTGACCTGATGCCCCTGCAGTGTTCTCACCATATTGAGGCAGGAGTCAAGTGTCGGCTTGTCCTTTGTAAAGGACAATGTACTGACTTCTGTACATGTTGTATAATTGTGTAAATACTGTTTTTCAAATTCTATAGTCTATCTGCCTATTTCTGAAATATCTCTGGTTTGACTCAATTCCTTTTGTCCTTTCGTTCTTCCAGGTGTTCACGGGGTATATCTGTAATGTTGGATGTGTTTGTGTGTATGGTGTTGTGGGTGAGGGTGGGGTGGGGGTGTTGCGTGTTGCGTGTGTGTGTCACTCTCTTTTTCCTCCCCCCTGCCCTGTGTACTAGGTGCAGTACTCACTGTCGTCGTCGCCGCCATCTTTGGTGTTCCTGTTAGATGAGGAGGTAGACCAGCATGGGCAGGACCTGCAGCTCGGGCTCCATGACGTCCTGGTTCTTCGTTGAGTGTCAAGCGGTGAGTGGTTTCACTTCCAAACACTGTTTCTGCCGTGTTTTTGATGGCGTTGGTACTGCCCCGGAAAAGCTGGGGGATAGGCGGGTTGTAATGTGGTGGGCGGTACAATGTCTGCCATCTGTCTGTTAGCAGGGACCGCTGCGGTGTTGGTTGCTACCACCGTGGCGGTCAGAGTGTTAAAGTGGCTGACTGTGTTGGCGGTTTCTGCCGTGGTCGTGATCCCATTTTTTTAACCGCCGGCCAGTTGGCGGTATTACTGCCGCTTTAACATCGACCGCAAGGTTTGTAATGATAGACTCTTAGTACAAATTGTAATGAAAACATTAAATACTAACCCAGCATGAGCTGCTCCAGCACAACCGCCAAGAGGGAAAACAGCTATTAGCCCTGCAATGGTGCATTAGGTTATGGGTAAAGTACCCGCAAAATGTGAAGAAAGTCCGTTTTGTTTAGCTCAAAAATTTAATACGTTGGAAGCAGTGCTTCCCCATGAGGGACCACAAGATAAAAACAGACTTCTCACTATGTGCTTGCCATTTGGAATGGTTCCCTCGATGGATAACTACATCACCAAGGGCACGGTATTTGCAGTGCTGTATACAACTGCACATGGTACACCAATCTCCCAGAAGTGTTGAAATAAATTCAAGATGAATACAGGGCTGCCCCAGGCCTGGATTTGGGGATTCAATTAATGGGCAATTTTGCTACAATGTCCTCAGAAATATTAAGTAACCTTAAAGGGGAAGCAGTAGCTTTGGCATTACGCCAGCGGTTCCAGGATGTTCTTCCACAGGATCAAGAATGTGAGCTGTCCAAAATAATTGCTGAAACCTATTCGAGTATAGTTCAGGATAGTTTGGGGGCCAGACCTAGTAAACCACAATTACAAGGTAAATCCAATAAGGATTCTACCAAGCTAGTAGCTGAGGGTTCTTAAAAATGCTGGGATAAAACAAAAACAAACACCTAAATCATACAGCAGAGAATCTTAGCAGTCAGAGACCCCTTAGAGACACTATAACTTAAGAAATAGGGATAATATAAAAACTCCTGATAGATATCAATATATTGATACATGACAATCCCGTTCCTTTCAGGCTCACTGGATAAACGTAGTGGGAGAGGTGCGCAATCAGAGCAATGAACAGAGTACGTGAAACCGAAAAAAGATTCACAGCTTTTATCAGAAGTTTCAATTAAAAAAGAAGAGAAACTTCCACAACAAAACCCCAATTCAAAAAGATGAAGTTGGCAACTATTCCTGCAAGAAATAGCTAGCAAAATGAGAGTTTTACTGAAGAACAGGAACTGGGCACTGGCTCGGCTAGACAGCGCAGCAAAGGTCACAATAGTTCACCAGAATCTTTAAGAGCATCTAGAGGTGAAAGCAATGGATGAATTTTAGAAGTCAAAACTGCAGACATGCACTTCTCCCCTCCCAATAATATGTATGAAATGAAAATACAATTAGAGGAAGACATTGATTGCACGCTTGATATCATATTCTGGAAATTACAAATTGCCATTTATGATATTTTATTGGCCGATAAAGATTGACGCCAGAATTTGTCTGTGAAATCCGATAGGTTAAGAGATCATAAAGCGCCTTCTCTCTCGCCCCTATTTCCTGTAAAGTTAAGAGATGCTTATGCATTTGATTTGGCACTGGCACAAGCCCCGCGTTGTATTGCAATCATGTAGGGTGGGATAAAAATTCTCCCTACCACATAATACCAATTTGGTCCTGACCACAGCCTCAATCTCAATATCCTATTAAGCATGAGTCTAAAACACCTGCGTCTCACCAAAGAATAATCCACTATTTCACATTGCTAAACATAACCATTCATATATATGAGTCTTCGATTACAGAGCACTCGTTAATAATATAGTAAACAAACAATACAAAACAACGTTGGATATTTCCAATGGCTTCTTCCACCAAAATATAGCCCCTGAAAGTGGGACTTAACACCATTTAGCACTTTTGGCTCACAGTTGTAGGCTCCCGCAAGGGTAGAAGAACAGTCCTGGGCTGTTCTCAGCACATATACCATCCATTTTACATGACATTGACCTTGAAGCATTGTCCTATGTAGATGACATCTACCTTACGGATAATGAACTTGTTCAACATCTAAAATGGATTGTGGGATTAGCCGAATTTGGTTATAAATTCAATTTAAAGAAAACAAAAATTGCCTTTTTTACAAACAAGGGACAACAAAACACATTTGGTCATCAGAGCAATTCCTGGTGCCACTGACGTCACCTTTGTAACATTTAATTAGGGTGATTCTGTCCCTAGAGCATACAAATCACATTTGTATTCCGCAGCAGAACAATGCTTTTCTCCCACAGAAAAGATTATGACTGCGATTCAGGTGGCTGTTTTTAAAAAGAAACTTCTTGCTCAGGGGAAACACATCATTGTTGTGTCTCTGATCCCAGCCCCTGAGGCTGTCACAAAAGCCAGCATTCCAAATGGAAAGCATTACATCTACACTGGATCCAATGGACAATGTCTCTGGCCACCACTGATTTAGATTACATTTTTGACCCAAAATTACAAACTCAAGAATTCCTTCAATACTTAATGGAACATCCAATACAGGCAAACAGTTGGCCCATTGATCAATATCAAACAATTATGTTCACTGATGGTTCAGCCCAACCAGTTGTAGGCTCAAAACACCAATACTCTGCTGCTTGTGCGGCTGTGAGTGGCTACATGAAAGATGATAAATTCCATCAACAAAATACTTACACAGAGACTTTAGGGAACTGTATGGCACAGCTAGCACAGCTTAAGGCTCTGGTGATGACACAGGGACATACTGATCCAGAACAACTAAAGTTAATACTCTGTGATCCGCACTATTGTGTCCAGTCCTTCAATGAATATCTGCATTACCAGCATCAGAATTAGTTCAGAGATTCAAGAGGTAACACAATCAAGCACAGGTTACTGTGGGAGAAGTAGCAGATCTGAAAGAAACATTACCCAGTGCCCATGTAGTTCATAAACTGACACATCAACATGCAGGAATACACGTTACAGGAAATACCTTAGCTGATGAAGTGTCTAAGTCAGCAGTAGCTACGGCTTCTGTTGCAGCAATTACTCAATCATGAACGAGGCTGGATGATGAAACAATACTTTGAAGCTTTGGTTGATGGCAAGTCATTACCAACAGCATATCCTGTCAAATATTCCTACTGCATAACTAGCTTGAATACTGCCTTAGTAATAATACCAGAGGTGGATGATCGGGTGATCCCCAACCAAGACCAAAGATCTGAGTTGATAAATGCAGCACATGACAGAGTTGCTTCTGCCCATGCAGGTGTGGTGGCTACTATTTCTTTACTACAAAAACGCTATTGGTGGCCAGGTCTTTACAAACAGACAAACCAATATGTCCTTTGTTGTGACATCTGCCAGCAAATAAAGGATCCACTGTCAAATGCCCTCCGCAGATACCCCTTCTTATTTCAAACAAACCACTAAATTGTGTATACCTGGACCACTGGGGTCCTCTGACACTTGGTGCATACAAATACATTTTGTTCGCTGTTGACTCATGCTCCAGATGTCTATAGGTCTGGCCACAATGATTAGCTGACGCTCAAGCTGTTATTAAAAATCTGCACGTCTTTATTGGGACATATGCAGCTGCGGCATTCCACTTGGACCAGGGCCCTGTCTTTGCTTCAAGGGCATTCACAGGCACCATGGCTCCATTAGGGGTCCAACTCCATTTCTTGTCCCCCTACCATCCAGAGGGTAACAGTGCACTGGAAAAGAAGAACAGAGAATTAAAGCAATCTTTAATAGCAAGAGTATTAGGCACTGGTCATAGTTGGCTTAATCACCTGTATGGAGTCCAAAGAGCACCTAATAATCTGTCCTGATAGACTCTGGGAGGTGTACCCCAGATGAGGTGCTATTTGGTACACAGATGTATGTTCCACATCTTTAGGGCTCTGGCGGGGAGTTGGCGGACACGCTTTTTGACATAAGTGAAGGTGTCACTGTTTTGCAGAGATTACAATAGTTCTGTGATGAAAACATGTCTGCCTGTGCCACCTCCTTCGGAATAAGGGATACACCAATGACATCTACCGGCTGGATTCTGAAAGTTGGGGATCTAGTACAAGAAGAGATTGCTGAGAAAAAAGTGTTTGGTCCTTCATATTGTGCACTGGTTCCAGTCCTGGGAATACACGGTACCAGAACTGTTATTCTACCATCGCTGCCTAAGTTACAGGAAAACCTCTTTGTCTCCATTGATAATGTCAAATTATACTATGTGGCCAATCCTACACAGCATACCTTGAAGAGTCCTGGGAAGTTTGCGAATCCCTCTCACTATGGACGAGGAAGTTTCTCTTCAGGTTTTAGGCAGAAACGCTGACACTTCCTTTGCTTGGTGAGGGTGGAAAATGATCTTTCACTAGTACCACTATTGTCACCTGAGACAAGAAACGTCCAAAATACAGAGCAACTCTACTCAAATTTGGCTCAAACTGATAGAATTGTTTACTATGAACCACCAAGGGAGACTTTTGCCAGTTCTCCACTTCTAAACATGGCTCCAGTCTTTGCACGAACTGCTTCTGGATACCTTGCCGACATCATGACTCATCCACTTCTTCTGCAACATCATTGTCAAGAACAAATACGCTGATAAATTGACTCAGAATTAACTATCTATTGCCTATACTTACTTGCCTTTCTCCTCTGGATTGGGCTTGTCATCATCTTTTTCTTACTCACACATTTGTCGTTATCTTCACTGAATGCTCTGCAGTTGAACTGGTGCATAAGATCATAAAACCATATCTTTCCTCACATAAGGTCCGTCGAGACTTGTCGCTAGTGAACATTTCTGCTATACCAACTCCTTATTGGATTGTTAGAGATCTCCACTGTCCGCCAAATTCTTCCTGCCATCAGACCGCCTGTGCAGCCTGAACGTTGCCGGTCCTATTAGGAGTTCTGTAGCCGGTTCCTAATGAAGCTGGCTGCAAAGTGGCAGCAGCACCCGTCGCACATTTCACTGCCTATGATTCGGGCAGTGGAATGCACGATGGGGTTGTGCATGGGGGTCTCCGCACTACCCATGCCAAGTGCATGGGCAATGCAGGGGCCCCCAGGGGCCATCCTGAGACCCCCATTCTGTCCTCCAGTTCATGGCGGTGTAAACCGCAATGGACAGGCTGGTGGATGGGGACTCGTAATCCCCAGGGCAGCTCTGCTTGCAGCGCTGCCATCGCAGATTACAACTGCCAGGCTGCAGGCTGGCGGTAGCCTGGCGGTGTCAGCGGTTGGACCGTGGTGGCTCCGCCACGGTGATAATGTCGTGATCAGACCGCCACTTCGGTGGCAGTGCGACCGTGACACCTCCAAGGTCATAATGAGGCCCAAAGTATCTTTTGATATATTCGGCCCGACAAAGGTTCTTCAAATTCCATATGTTTTCAAACTTTCAGTGAATGATGTGATGAGACCTGGGGTTGTTTCTGATGACTGAGATGTAAAAACAGTTGATACTTTGCTTTCTGATCTGGAATATTTTACTGTATTTGAAAGTGAAGATATTTACCAACAAAAGAAAATATGGAGATATGTTCTGTTTTAATTATTATGGACATCATTTTATTCATCAAGCTAGCACCCTGACAACGTATTTAATTATACACAATGGGAACATTGCCCTACCCCACCAGGGTGGAGTTCTAAAACATATATGAAAAGGTTTGCATATTTTTCTGGGCATGATGTTCAAAACGATGACTCCTATATTTTTAAATTGCCTCCAATGGAAATGCACAATCTACTGTTAATGGACACAAAGTTTCCCAGTTCGCCATAGAAGACTATCATTTTTGCATGAAGTTGATTAACTTAAAGAGTGTTTGGGGAACTAAAAATTGACAAATACAGGGAATAGATGCTTGATTTAGAGCATGCCTCATACCTTTACAAATGATATTTGTAAATGACACAGTGCAGCAGATGAGTTGTCTAGGCTTGGCAATAATTAAAGAATTGAATGTGCCCAGTATCCCCATTTCAACAAAACTTTACAGATGGCAAAAATGCAAGAGGAACAGCTCAAATGTGGGGTCCAGAAAGGAACATTTAAAACAACACTTTCAAGTCCTGGCGGGTGGTTATTGTGGCTAGTGGACACAAACGGTTGTGATGCACATTTTGTCAAATCCATGGGGGTTTTAGAGTGAGCAGACCAGGCCCTCATTATGTGTCATTAGAACATTCAGGTATTGTGACAACAAGCAGTGATGGAAAATTATACCAGCAATGGTTAGAAAGTTCCCATTAGAAGCTGTAATAGAACAATTAAGTCTCCTGTTAAACAACACAGACTTACAAGAATTTTTGCTAGGCCCCAGAAGACAACGTAAAAAGTGCTTCTTATATGCAATTTACAATAAAATTTGGAAACTTTCAATGTGTCCAACGCTGTCGGGATTATACATTTATTTAGGGCTGTTGGTTCTGGGTTCATTAGCACCTTTTCTTCTATATTTGGTATGATACCCTGAGCCATACACTCAATATTTCCGGGCATTTTTGGGGGATTCCTAATTCCTTTTGTCTAATTGGTGGCATTTTATTTTGCATGGCTGTCCCATCACAGCAAGGAGGACTTAAGGCGCTTCCACCAGCACAACTGTGCTGTGAACGCATAATGTAGTATTTCGGAGCACCACTCCTTGAAGAACTGGAGCGCAACTGGTCTTTATCATTTCGACCAATCCTGGACTGTGTGTAGCATGTGTTGTATTGCCTGTGGTACCTTTTTCGAATGTGCACTGCAATTGTGTCTTTCTGCATGGCACTTACTTTCAGTGGATGCTGATCTGTTGATGTTATCCCTGAGGGCTCATTAAAAGACATGCGTGTTGATGGTGTGTTTGCTATGGGAAGCCTCCTATAAGCTGCCCTTTGTGGATCAAGTGGCTCTTGGTACCTTAGCATCTGGTACTATACAGAATGCTGCCGCCTACTTTGCACAGATTTGGTAACATGAACACCTGCAGAAGAGGGATCTTTCCATGATTTAATTATTATGGATATCATTGGTGATTTTCAAAATGACTCTGACTTTTGATATTATGTTGACATTTGGCCTTTTTACAAGATTGCTATATTCTAAATTGAACGTTTTTTATTTGGTCTGCTTCAGTGTGTGTTGATTGTCAACTTGGACATTTATGAACATATTTTATTTTATTTTTATCGTGGTACATTTATGCAGACCTCTACACTTTGAACCGACAAGGGGAGAGTGTCATGGGGTTAGTTTAGCATCATTTCTATGGGCACCTTATTTTAGACATAGGCCTGCAGTTTCTGCCCTTTAGCCTAGAAAATAATTCATTTTATTATTTTAGCAAAAGCCTCATTCTGTGGTGATGTTTTTAATCTTTTATTTGTTGCTCGCTTTGCTTAGAAAGTTGTTTTCAATTCTTAGTACAACATTTTCACTCTGTGATTGCTCAAGGCTGCACACGATAACATTGTTGGTACAAAGCAGAACATCACATTCCCTGTTGTTTCATGGAAACATATGTATTCTTCTGTTAGGGCAGTATTCTCACAACATCAGATGTTTTATTATAAAAACACCACTCTGCCCCCTATACTTTAGATAGAAATTACAGCCAGAAGTTGCCATTGCATGCTGTTCACTTCATTGCAACTTTCTGCTGAGACTAGACATTTGTTCTGCCTACATGGAAAAGGACTCTCAGTAGAGCAACATCCATCTTTGCTATTACCATATCTATGTAGGTGGGAGAATGTCTTCCCAAAGCGTCCTAAAGGGCGGATTAGGGCTAACACTGCTGTGCTCTAATATAGAGCCTTATTGGTTTAGGTAGGAGCTCTGACACTTAGCTTTGTGACACTATGGTGGGACTTTTCTTATGTTTCACTTTTTTTTGCCTTTTTATCTAGGATGTAGTCGTTTCAATAAATTAATTGCACCAATTCCTTCTTCAGTTTGTCTTTGCATCTGTGAAACAAATGTAACTGAGAGAAAAGAAGTAAGATCGTTTCCACCACGATTAACTTGAGAAATCAGAATGTCATGCATACAGCTACCACAAATCACCTCTACTCTTGGGTACTGGTGAGGTACTGCTATTTGCCAGAAGGGTTGGGCTGACAGTTGTCACACGGTGTGAGATTGGGCTCAGTTCCACACAATCCTGTTGTACTGCCACCCGAGACCTGAAGTCTTCTTGTTATAATGAGAGCCACCATGACACTTGTATTGCAATCATGTAGGGTGGGATAAAAATTCTCCCTACCACATAATACCAATTTGGTCCTGACCACAGCCTCAATCTCAATATCCTATTAAGCATGAGTCTAAAACACCTGCGTCTCACCAAAGAATAATCCACTATTTCACATTGCTAAACATAACCATTCATATATATGAGTCTTCGATTACAGAGCACTCGTTAATAATATAGTAAACAAACAATACAAAACAACGTTGGATATTTCCAATGGCTTCTTCCACCAAAATATAGCCCCTGAAAGTGGGACTTAACACCATTTAGCACTTTTGGCTCACAGTTGTAGGCTCCCGCAAGGGTAGAAGAACAGTCCTGGGCTGTTCTCAGCACATGTAACATCCATTTTACATGACATTGACCCTGAAGCATTGTCCTATGTAGATGACATCTACCTTACGGATAATGAACTTGTTCAACATCTAAAATGGATTGTGGGATTAGCCGAATTTGGTTATAAATTCAATTTAAAGAAAACAAAAATTGCCTTTTTCACACACAAGGGACAACAAAAAACATTTGGTCATCAGAGCAATTCCTGGTGCCACTGACGTCACCTTTGTAACATTTAATTAGGGTGATTCTGTCCCTAGAGCATACAAATCACATTTGTATTCCGCAGCAGAACAATGCTTTGCTCCCACAGAAAAGATTATGACTGCGATTCAGGTGGCTGTTTTTAAAAAGAAACTTCTTGCTCAGGGGAAACACATCATTGTTTTGTCTCTGATCCCAGCCCCTGAGGCTGTCACAAAAGCCAGCATTCCAAATGGAAAGCATTACATCTACACTGGTTCCAATGGACAATGTCTCTGGCCACCACTGATTTAGATTACATTTTTGACCCAAAATTACAAACTCAAGAATTCCTTCAATACTTAATGGAACATCCAATACAGGCAAACAGTTGGCCCATTGATCAATATCAAACAATTATGTTCACTGATGGTTCAGCCCAACCAGTTGTAGGCTCAAAACACCAATACTCTGCTGCTTGTGCGCCTGTGAGTGGCTACATGAAAGATGGTAAATTCCATCAACAAAATACTTACACAGAGACTTTAGGGAACTGTATGGCACAGCTAGCACAGCTTAAGGCTCTGGTAATGACACAGGGACATACTGATCCAGAACAACTAAAGTTAATACTCTGTGATCCGCACTATTGTGTCCAGTCCTTCAATGAATATCTGCATTACCAGCATCAGAATTAGTTCAGAGATTCAAGAGGTAACACAATCAAGCACAGGTTACTGTGGGAGAAGTAGCAGATCTGAAAGAAACATTACCCAGTGCCCATGTAGTTCATAAACTGACACATCAACATGCAGGAATACACGTTACAGGAAATACCTTAGCTGAAGAAGTGTCTAAGTCAGCAGTAGCTACGGCTTCTGTTGCAGCAATTACTCAATCATGAACGAGGCTGGATGATGAAACACTACTTTGAAGCTTTGGTTGATGGCAAGTCATTACCAACAGCATATCCTGTCAAATATTCCTACTGCATAACTAGCTTGAATACTGCCTTAGTAATAATACCAGAGGTGGATGATCGGGTGATCCCCAACCAAGACCAAAGATCTGAGTTGATAAATGCAGCACATGACAGAGTTGCTTCTGCCCATGCAGGTGTGGTGGCTACTATTTCTTTACTACAAAAACACTATTGGTGGCCAGGTCTTAACAAACAGACAAACCAATATGTCCTTTGTTGTGACATCTGCCAGCAAATAAAGGATCCACTGTCAAACGCCCTCCGCAGATACCCCTTCTTATTTCAAACAAACCACTAAATTGTGTATACCTGGACCACTGGGGTCCTCTGACACTTGGTGCATACAAATACATTTTGTTAGCTGTTGACTCATTCTCCAGATGTCTATAGGTCTGGCCACAATGATTAGCTGACGCTCGAGCTGTTATTAAAAATCTGCACGTCTTTATTGGGACATATGCAGCTGCGGCATTCCACTTGGACCAGGGCCCTGTCTTTGCTTCAAGGGCATTCACAGGCACCATGGCTCCATTATGGGTCTAACTCCATTTCTTGTCCCCCTACCATCCAGAGGGTAACAGTGCACTGGAAAAGAAGAACAGAGAATTAAAGCAATCTTTAATAGCAAGAGTATTAGGCACTGGTCATAGTTGGCTTAATCACCTGTATGGAGTCCAAAGAGCACCTAATAATCTGTCCTGATAGACTCTGGGAGGTGTACCCCAGATGAGGTGCTATTTGGTACACATATGTATGTTCCACATCTTTAGGGCTCTGGCGGGGAGTTGGCGGACACGCTTTTTGACATAAGTGAAAGTGTCACTGTTTTGCAGAGATTACAATAGTTCTGTGATGAAAACATGTCTGTCTGTGCCGCCTCCTTGGGAATAAGGGATACACCAATGACATCTACCGGCTGGATTCTGAAAGTTGGGGATCTAGTACAAGAAGAGATTGCTGAGAAAAAAGTGTTTGGTCCTTCATATTGTGCACTGGTTCCAGTCCTGGGAATACACGGTACCAGAACTGTTATTCTACCATTGCTGCCTAAGTTACAGGAAAACCTCTTTGTCTCCATTGATAATGTCAAATTATACCATGTGGCCAATCCTACACAGCATACCTTGAAGAGTCCTGGGAAGTTTGCGAATCCCTCTCACTATGGACGAGGAAGTTTCTCTTCAGGTTTTAGGCAGAAACGCTGACACTTCCTTTGCTTGGTGAGGGTGGAAAATTATCTTTCACTAGTACCACTATTGTCACCTGAGACAAGAAACGTCCAAAATACAGAGCAACTCTACTCAAATTTGGCTCAAACTGATAGAATTGTTTACTATGAACCACCAAGGGAGACTTTTGCCAGTTCTCCACTTCTAAACATGGCTCCAGTCTTTGCACGAACTGCTTCTGGATACCTTGCCGACATCATGACTCATCCACTTCTTCTGCGACATCATTGTCAAGAACAAATACGCTGATAAATTGACTCAGAATTAACTATCTATTGCCTATACTTACTTGCCTTTCTCCTCTGGATTGGGCTTGTCATCATCTTTTTCTTACTCACACATTTGTCGTTATCTTCACTGAATGCTCTGCAGTTGAACTGGTGGATAAGATCATAAAACCATATCTTTCCTCACATAAGGTCCGTCGAGACTTGTCGCTAGTGAACATTTCTGCTATACCAACTCCTTATTGGATTGTTAGAGATCTCCACTGTCCGCCAAATTCTTCCTGCCATCAGACCGCCTGTGCAGCCTGAACCCTGCCGGTCCTATTAGGAGTTCACCTCAGGACCTTAACACTGTAGCCGGCTCCTAATGAAGCTGGCTGCAAAGTGGCAGCAGCACCCGTCGCACATTTCACTGCCTGTGATTCGGGCAGTGGAATGCACGATGGGGTTGTGCATGGGGGTCTCCGCACTACCCATGCCAAGTGCATGGGCAATGCAGGGGCAATGCAGGGGCCCCCAGGGGTCCCCTGAGACCCCCATTCTGTCCTCCAGATCATGGCGGTGTAAACCGCCATGGACAGGCTGGTGGATGGGGACTCGTAATCCCCAGGGCAGCCCTGCTTGCAGCGCTGCCCTCGCAGATTACAACTGCCAGGCTGCAGGCTGGCGGTAGCCTGGCGGTGTCAGCGGTTGGACCGTGGTGGCTCTGCCACGGTGATAATGTCGTGATCAGACCGCCACTTCGGTGGCAGTGCGACCGTGACACCTCCAAGGTCATAATGAGGCCCAAAGTATCTTTTGATATATTCGCCCCGACAAAGGTTCTTCAAATTCCATATGTTTTCAAACTTTCAGTGAATGATGTGATGAGACCTGGGGTTGTTTCTGATGACTGAGATGTAGAAACAGTTGATACTTTGCTTTCTGATCTGGAATATTTTACTGTATTTGAAAGTGAAGATATTTACCAACAAAAGAAAATATGGAGATATGTTCTGTTTTAATTATTATGGACATCATTTTATTCATCAAGTTAGCACCCTGACAACGTATTTAATTATACACAATGGGAACATTGCCCTACCCCACCAGGGTGGAGTTCTAAAACATATATGAAAAGGTTTGCATATTTTCCTGGGCATGATGTTCAAAACGATGACTCTTATATTTTTAAATTGCCTCCAATAGAAATGCACAATCTACTGTTAATGGACACAAAGTTTCCCAGTTCGCCATAGAAGACTATAATTTTTGCATGAAGTTGATTAACTTAAAGAGTGTTTGGGGAACTAAAAATTGACAAATACAGGGAAGAGATGCTTGATTTAGAGCATGCCTCATACCTTTACAAATGATATTTGTAAATGACACAGTGCAGCAGATGAGTTGTCTAGGCTTGGCAATAATTAAAGAATTGAATGTGCCCAGTATCCCCATTTCAACAAAACTTTACAGATGGCAAAAATGCAACAGGAACAGCTCAAATGTGGGGTCCAGAAAGGAACATTTAACACAACACTTTCAAGTCCTGGCGGGTGGTTATTGTGGCTAGTGGACACAAACGATTGTGATGCACATTTTGTCAAATCCATGGGGGGGTTTTAGAGTGAGCAGACCAGGCCCTCATTATGTGTCATCAGAACATTCAGGTATTGTGACAACAAGCAGTGATGTAAAATTATACCAGCAATGGTTAGAAAGTTCGCATTAGAAGCTGTAATAGAACAATTAAGTCTCCTGTCAAACAACACAGACTTACAAGAATTTTTGCTAGGCCCCAGAAGACAACGTAAAAAGTGCTTTTTATATGCAATTTACAATAAAATTTGGAAACTTTCAATGTGTCCAACGCTGTCGGGATTGTACATTTATTTAGGGCTGTTGGTTCTGGGTTCATCAGCACCTTTTCTTCCATATTTGGTATGATACCCTGAGCCATACATTCAATATTTCCGGGCATTTTTGGGGGATTCCTAATTCCTTTTGTCTAATTGGTGGCATTTTATTTTGCATGGCTGTCCCATCACAGCAAGGAGGACTTAAGGCGCTTCCACCAGCACAACTGTGCTGTGAACGCATAATGTAGTATTTCGGAGCACCACTCCTTGAAGAACTGGAGCGCAACTGGTCTTTATCATTTCGACCAATCCTGGACTGTGTGTAGCATGTGTTGTATTGCCTGTGGTACCTTTTTCGAATGTGCACTGCAATTGTGTCTTTCTGCATGGCACTTACTTTCAGTGGATGCTGATCTGTTGATGTTCTCCCTGAGGGCTCATTAAAAGACATGCGTGGTGATGGTGTGTTTGCTATGGGAAGCCTCCTATAAGCTGCCCTTTGTGGATCAAGTGGCTCTTGGTACCTTAGCATCTAGTACTATACAGAATGCTGCCGCCTCCTTTGCACAGATCTGGTAACATGAACACCTGCAGAAGAAGGATCTTTCCATGATTTAATTATTATGGATATCATTGGTGATTTTCAAAATGACTCTGACTTTTGATATTATGTTGACATTTGGCCTTTTTACAAGATTGCTATATTCTAAATTGAACGTTTTTTATTTGGTCTGCTTCAGTGTGTGTTGATTGTCAACTTGGACATTTATGAACATATTTTATTTTATTTTTATCGTGGTACATTTATGCAGACCTCTACACTTTGAACCGACAAGGGGAGAGTGTCATGGGGTTAGTTTAGCATAATTTTTATGGGCACCTTATTTGAGACATAGGCCTGCAGTTTCTGCCCTTTAGCCTAGAAAATAATTCATTTTATTATTTTAGCAAAAGCCTCATTCTGTGGTGATGTTTTTAATCTTTTATTTGTTGCTCGCTTTGCTTAGAAAGTTGTTTTCAATTCTTAGTACAACATTTTCACTCTGTGATTGCTCAAGGCTGCACACGATAACATTGCTGGTACAAAGCAGAACATCACATTCCCTGTTGTTTCATGGAAACATATGTATTCTTCTGTTAGGGCAGTATTCTCACAACATCAGATGTTTTATTATAAAAACACCACTCTGCCCCCTATACTTTAGATAGAAATTACAGCCAGAAGTTGCCATTGCATGCTGTTCACTTCATTGCAACTTTCTGCTGAGACTAGACATTTGTTCTGCCTACATGGAAAAAGACTCTCAGTAGAGCAACATCCATCTTTGCTATTACCATATCTATGTAGGTGGGATGATGTCTTCCCAAAGCGTCCTAAAGGGCGGATTAGGGCTAACACTGCTGTGCTCTAATATAGAGCCTTATTGGTTTAGGTAGGAACTCTGACACTTAGCTTTGTGACACTATGGTGGGACTTTTCTTATGTTTCACTTTTTTTTGCCTTTTTATCTAGGATGTAGTCGTTTCAATAAATTAATTGCACCAATTCCTTCTTCAGTTTGTCTTTGCATCTGTGAAACAAATGTAACTGAGAGAAAAGAAGTAAGATCGTTTCCACCACGATTAACTTGAGAAATCAGAATGTCATGCATACAGCTACCACAAATCACCTCTACTCTTGGGTACTGGTGAGGTACTGCTATTTGCCAGAAGAGTTGGACTGACAGTTGTCACACGGTGTGAGATTGGGCTCAGTTCCACACAATCCTGTTGTACTGCCACCCGAGACCTGCAGTCTTATTGTTATAATGAGAGCCACCATGACACCAGAACCTTTTTACAGTGAAAATAACTTTGTGGGGCTTGACACTGTATTGACATAGTAACATTACATTTTCAGCTGTCTCACTTTTAAAGACCATGTACTCTACTTTGTAGGCCAAAAGGCCTATATAGCAGTGACTTAATAGTATTTAAAAGGAAGACTTCCCCCCTTTGAAAAGGGGTATTTTGACAGGTCAGGCTACAGGTCCGAACTGCAGCAGCCAGGGTACATTGGATTGTCTGAAGCCATGCTTTCCTTGTCATACTAGCAATGGCGTAGCTATGTGGCCAGGGGGCCCAGTGTAAGCAAAGTAAGTAGACCCCTTCACTAGGGTGGCATCTCAATCTATCAGTTACCACTGACACCACCCAATTTCCTTTGACAGAGTCTGCATCTGCCATTTTGAAACTCATTACCACTTTTAAATATACCATATCTCCACCCCCTGCACTGCATTTCTGAGTGTCAAACGATAACCAAAAAATCATAACTAAAGCCAATAAGTTTGACCTTTTTAGAGTACAGGCACACAAAGACATATGCATGCAGTCCGCATGCACAATGCTACCCCACATAGTCGTATGCCTCATGCTGCAATCATAAAGGGGCATTCATCTTAGAATACTTAAAAATAAACTGAGAGACCCATAGATACTGATCTGGCCTCCTTCATGGCAGACCGGCCAACCTGCTGCCTTAGTGCAGAAGAGAGCAGTGCTGTGGGTGGGGTTACTTAGGAGGAATTGGGGGAAGCCTTAATTCAACTACAATCTGGTAAAATCCTTGGTCTGAACTGGTCCCCAGTGGAGCTTTCCAAAGCATACTGGACCCAATTGGGCCAAGCAACAGCAGACATATTTCAGGAGGTGCTCAAGGTTTGCCAACTGCCTCCATATCTGTGACTTACTGACATATCTGTTAACCCAAAACTGGGTCAACCTCCTACTCTATGTTCCTCATATCACCCCATCGCCGTAATCAAATTGGAGGTGAAGTTCAAGGTGAAAGCATAGGCTAACCAACTGTTGATGGTGGTAAGCTCTTTAATTCACCTCAACCAATCTAGATTTATGCCTGGCCAGTTCAAAGGGCACAACATTCACAGGGCCCACAATGTTTGGAGATGGCAGCTAGGTTACAGGGATAAAGGTTCTGCCTCTGATTAACTTTCATAAGGAATGTGACATCATTGGTGGACTTACTTATTCAACCTCCTCACTAAGATGAACTTTGGCCCCTGATACATTAGCTATGTCAAGCTCCTGTACACTGATCTTACTGCTTGGTGTCCCAGAACTTTCCAATAGAGAAGAGAACATTACCGAGATGCCCCTTGTCTCTACTGCTGGATACACAGGTGCAAGGATTTGAGTGAGCCCCTGGAGTGTTAGATGGGAATGCCCTGTAAGCAGATGATGTGGGTGTCAGAAACTCCTCCCAACTCATCTCCTTACCGGTTTCGGGAGCTCAATGTCCTTCCTCTTTTCATGGCTGGCAGGGAAGGCAACAATCCCTAGAAATAAAAGTGAATAAAGCTAACAACTGTTGTGTCCCGGCAGGGAAGGAGGCCAGCCGATTGGACTGGGGATGAGAGATAGGAAGCTAGACAGAGCAGGAAGCAACAGGAGAAAGGGATGCAACATGAGGTCAGAGAAAGAGAGAGAAAGGAATGCCAATGTTAACATTCCTGGAAAAGAGGAGGAGGAAGGAGAAAGATACAGGGACACCAAAAAAGGGGAGGAAACTACAGAAAGACTGTTTCAACACCACCTAGAGGATACCGCCAAAGATGGTGCAGCAGCCCACCACAGCTCTGGAGAGCTGTGTCTAGTGCAGTGAGGAACTGGTTGGGGAAGCTGAAAATGGGCACCTCCTCCGTCTTTATAGTGACGTCCATAAAAGACAAGAGAAACATAGAGAATATAAGACACACATCTCAGGTGATTTGGTGGGGTAGAAATTTTAAAGAGAAAGGATATTGTTATTCTCACTGTGCTATCCATATTTTGCTTTGGCAGTTATCCCACATCTCAGAACGCTATAAAAGAAGAATAGAATGAAAGAAGTTAATTCTTCCCACCCCTATCTCCCCACCCAGGGATTGTAATTCTGTGTACAAGTTTTGACTGCCTTTTATTTTTTATACTGTATAAACATTCAATAAGAAGGCAACATTGGCTGTACTACCTAGTCTCTGAAGCCTTATTTCTGCCCTTCCCTCCCATAAGTGTTGCCAGAAGATGAAATGGAGGCTTTGATGTAAAAAATGGTGGAAGGTCAGAACCTGCTAGAAAAGGTCATGGAACAATATATGTTGGCTGCTGAAGAGGACAGAAAGATCTTCTCGACAGCCCTGACAAGGCAGGCTGAGAAAATGGATGATATGGCTCAGTCACAAAATGAAGCAATTGGGAGACTGGCTTATGTATTAGGCCAACAGTAAGGGCATATTACCCTTCCCTCTGTTGTGTTACAAAAGCATATGGAGGGGGAGGACCATGATTTCATTTCAATAATTTGGCATGGTTGGCTCAAGGGGTACTCTGGCCTGCAAACAGGTGGGCCCAGTATTTAGGTCTCATTCTCACCAGAGACCTACAAACTGCCTACTAAGCCACCAACCCTAGAGGAATAATGCTCTAAGAGGATCTTAAGAAACATATTCTGCAGTTGATAGGGGTGTTTAGTGAAACATAACATGTTTGTCTACCGCAAATAAAGGAAGGACTCCATGAGCCTCCCCAAGCACTGTACTATAAGGTTAGGGACTTCACCGACTGGTGGCTCCGACCAGAGACAGCACAAAAGAAGAGATCATGGAGAAAATCTATCTGGTATAGTTTTTAACATCCCTACATTCTCCCATAAAGAAGTGGGTTAGACAACACAGTAATGTCACCATGGAAACAGCCGTAGACATTGCAAGTGCTCATAGTCACACCCAATAACTTACCAAAGGAAAAGAGCAGAGCAGATGGCAGGGGAAGATTTCAGGACCTGTAAAGTTCTCTAAACCTCCTGGTCCCCGAAAACCAGAAAACACACCTATAGTGAATGGACCCGGTTTGAGACCCCCACAACTGGAGCTTCAGTGTTTCTATTGTGGTGAATGGGGACATATTGTCAGAGCATGCCACAAAAAGAAGAACCCATGGATGCTGGCCCGGTGTGATCATCATAGTATACCACTATAAGAACTAAACTGCCCTTTTGTTGTACAATGAAAGTGAATGGAGATTTTGTTGCAGCTCTCCTAGGCACTGGATGCCATCAGAATGTCATCATGACTCAAGTCATCCAAGGGATCACTGCACCAAAGTGTATGGTAAATATCCAGTGTGTGCATGGAGTTAAGAAGAAGTATCCTCTCACCACCATCAATGCACAACAAGAGCAAGATCCAGTGCTATCCTTTACAAGTAGGGATAATACCACAGTACCCTGAACCACTCATTGTGGCTACCAATTGGCCCAACCTAGAGTCCTTGGTGCAGGAAATCTGGAGGGAAGGAAAATGTGGTTGAAGAATACTCCCTTTTCCCAAGTAGAAGATACTGATCAGCCTCTCCCCAAACAAACAAAAAAGTCAAAAAGAGAGAAGAGCTCAGAAGCAAAAGCTCTCAAGAGGGCTGCCCGTGTATGAAGAAGAATTTATTTGGTAATCTGATATGAATTTTTGAGCAGTGCAGTGAGAAGGACTCCAGTTACAGAAATAATGCTAAAGAGGAAGAGAATCCACAAACAGTGGGCCCTCAATTTTCTACACAAAATGGGTTGTTGTGTCAAAAAGGGGGGGTCACAGTCCAAGCAGTTGTTCATACCCACTCCCTTTAGAAACAAGGTCTTGTTTTTAGCACATAGCCCCCTGTTGGGGGGGACTATGGTCCAGGAAAGGCAGAGAAATCAATATTAGAAGGATTTTACTTGCCAGATATTTACAGCCATATAAAAACAAATGTAAGTAATACTCAGTCTGTCAACTACATAACTGTTCTCTACTCAAGAGCTCCCTTATGTCCTCTTCCTATAATCAATGAACAGTTTTCCTAGGTTGAGATGGACATTATTGGCCCATTACTACCTTCAAGGATCGGGTATCAATATATTTTTGTTATAGTAGATTACGCCACTCATTACATAGAAGCCGCCCCCTCAGACACTTAAACACCACCTGTATTGCTAAAGCAATTATTGAGCTATTTTCCTAGGTAGGCTTTCCCTGTAAAGTAATCACAGATTAAGGGGCCCAATTTACCTCAAAATTGATTAAACAGATTTGTGCACAACTAGGGGTAAATCAAATTAGTACTGTGGCAAATCATCCCCAAACCGACTGCTTGGTGGAGCAATACAACGCTACTTTAAAAACCACCCTAAAAAAATAAATGGATTGCGAAGCACGAAACTGGGAGCAAATGCTACACTTGGCTTTGTTCTCCATAAAATGTCTGGGGCAAAACAGTTCTGGCTTCTCTCTGTTTGAGCTCTTGGTCAGAAACCTCGCTCAATGTTAGATATGGCCAAAGAGTCATGGAAACAGGAGAAAGATGGCTCCAAACCCCTATTAAAATGCGTAATAGGAGTAAAAACTTATGTAAATTAGATAATAGAAATAACCAGAATAAATCTAGAACAGGCCCAACAGGCCCAAAGGGTTCAATATGATAAGTGAGCAAAAATCAGAGAGTTCATCGCAGGAGATCAGGTACTTTTTGCTACCCTGTAAAGAAAAAAAAATGTTGTGTTGAGGGCAAGGCTCCTTTATCGTCCTGGTAAAGATATCCCCTGCTACCCACCAAGCAGAGATAAACAAAGACAGAAAAGAAACACAAGTCTATCATGTCAATGTGTTCAAAAAATGGGGAGGACCTGTCTCTGTAAGTTTTGGGATCTCGCAAGAACAAACCATCCAGCCTTTAACCTGCATTGACACTGAAATGGACCCCATCCAGAACTAATAATTGGTAGAAAAGTTAGCACCATATTGAGAAGGATCCTCCACCACACCAGGGAGAACACACTTAATATCACACACTAGTAATACCAACCCAGGTGACAAGTTACGATTAAGAATCAACAGGGTGCTCGAGGCCAGCAAAAAGGTCATAGAGGAAAAGGTACAATCCATGCTACAGTTGGCTGTAACTGAACCATCTACAATTGAAAGGAATTCCCCTATTGTCTTGGTTCTAAAACCATGGGTCACTTTTTTTTTGTATTGAGTTTTGGAATTAATACAATTTTTAGGTTTGACATATATCCAATCCCAAGAGCTAATGGAATGATAGAGAAACTGGGTGATGCCCAACACATTTGAATATCTGACCTGTGTAAAGGGTACTGGCAGGTCCCTCTCAAACCCCAAGACAATAAAAGAAACACCTTCCCTAATCCAGGGGGTTTGTATCAGATCACTGCCCTTCTCTTTGGGCTACACGGGGCTCCTACCACCTTCCAGTGCATGATGAATGTGGTATTAAAACCACATAACCCCTATGCAGTGGCCTATATTGACGACTTTGCAATTTACTGTCCCTTCTGGGAAACTCTCCCACAAATGTTAGGGGGCGTTCTGGGGCCCTTAGGGTCTGTGTGTCTTTATGTTAATCCAGCAAAACCCACTTAACCACCAGAATGGTAAAATCCCTAGGGTACTTGTTAGGGGAAGGCATCATACAACCTCAACAAGAAACGTTTGCAGCCATTCTCAAGATAACATTTGCCAAGACAAAAAGAGACCTCTGGGCTTTCTTAGGACTGGCGGGTAACTACCGTAGATTCATACCCAGATTCTCCCAAAAAGCTAGACCACCTTGTAGTCCTGATTTTTCAAAGCCCTTTATCATCCAAATTGATGCTTGGATGGTTGGGTTGGGTGCAGTTTGGGCACAATTAGACAAGAGAGGAGAAAGGAAACTCATTCTATATATGAGTGGTAATCTATTTTCCAGAGAGAACTAAGCAACCATGGAAAAAGAAGCCTTAGCATTTAAGTGGGCTGTAGAAGCTATACAATATCACTTGGAGGTACATGAATTTATCCTTTATACAGACCATGCTCTTCTCGAGTGGATGGTTCATAACAAAGGTAGGCCCAGGCGTAGAAATCTGTTCCACCCACGGAGTTTGTGGAATTTGGGTACTTCGTGCTACTCAGAGTAGTTGTGATTTCCCAAATTCAGCAATCTGGTGCAAAGTGGAGTTCATTTGGAAGTGTGAGGTTGGGTTTTGGTGCTCTCTTGTGAGCTCCACAATACTACTAAAGCGCAGACTTTGCATTTGATCGTGCTGTTTCCAGCCGTGCATGCAAGATTTCACATTTACTCTCACTGCTTACGGCTGCGACGGCAGCCAAAACAGTCCTGCACCTGAAGTAGATTTTCTACTCCCTCCACCTTGGATGACTCCTGGTGGCCTGCCACACTAGGAACCGCACCGACACCCACCGACCACGCACGCAACCTGGGGTTCATCCTGGACTCATCGGTATCAATGACTCAGCAAGTCAACGCCGTCACTTTCTCCTGTTTCAACACCCTCCACATGCTTCGGAAGATCTACAAATGGATCCCCACCAGAACCCGAAGGACAGTCACCCAAGCCCTCGTAAGCAGCAGACTGGACTGCAGCAACACCCTCTACGCAGGAACCATGGCCAAGCTCCAGAAAAGACCACAACGAATACAGAACGCCTCTGCATGCCTCATCCTGGACATCCCCTGCCACAACCACATCACAGGCCACCTGAGAAACCTGCACTGGCTCCCCATCAACAAGAGAATCACGTTCAAGCTCCTCATCCACGTTCACAAAGCACTGCACAACACCGGACCAGAATACCTCAACAGACAGCTCTCCTTCTACACTCCAACTCAACAGCTTCACTCTGCTGACCTTGCCCTCGCCACTGTTCCACGCATCCACAGAATGACCGCCGGTAGCAGATCATTCTCCCACCTCACCACCAAGATGTGGAACACTCTTCCTATCCACTTGCGACAGACACAGGACTGCTAATCATCAGGGGATGCCTCAAGACATGGCTGTTTGAGCAGTAACAGCAACGCCCCCAGCACCTTGAGACTCTCAAGGGTGAGTAGTGCGCTTTACAAATTCTATGATTGATTGATTGATTGATTGATTCTTCTCCAGATACAACTAAATCTAGTCAAAAAGTGTTTTTTCATTGGATTTTCTTCTCCAATGGACACTTCAAGTTGTTTTTTAGATTGAGAAGCCTTTTTCTTTTACAGGAAGGAAGTGCCCCATAGACTCCAACTTCCTGTTCCTGTCCAGCAGGCTCCTCTCAGTGCTTTCTCAATCTTCTGGTCACTTTACATTTGGATTTCGCAGTGGAAGGATCACTCTCTTTGTCTCCTGGATATACCCTTGGATTTAATAACTTTTTTTTTTTTTTGTGAAATCACACAAGTAAGTTAAAAAACTGTTGAATAAGGGTGTTGTATGTTTGCTTGGGCGTGCACTAGTATTTCATTGTTCATTGATTTCAACACTTTTACAGTGGTGGGTGACCTTGCATATATGTATGGGCCTAATTATTATTTATTTTGCATTTAATTGATTTTTCATCTAATGGAAAATTGTTGTCCTTTTCTACATTTGTAACATTTGCATTATTATTTCACTATGTGGCCTAGATTTCCAAAGGGCCATCCAGATAGTAGGCCTGGCCACTACTAATAGTTGTTCTAACCCCATTTAGCAAAGAGATGCCATTAGATTAAATTTGAAATGTTGGCTATTTCTTTGATTCATTTTTTGTGCAAAAAGTGTATATGTTGTGTGGTAAATAATATATGATAGCATACGAGGATGTGTGTAGTTTTCTTGTGAAATTTTTATAGCTCAGTTAATTTTTGTGTTTTGCATTGCTGAATTAATGTTTGTGTTTTCTTCAGTGTTACCATTATACATCCTTAAGGCTAGTGTGTGTGTGTGTGTGTGTGTTAGATACGTGTAGCCTATGTCCATTGGCTTGCATTCGTTTTTTGTTCTCCATGCCGACTTGTTCGCAGTTGTTGTTTGACCATGTGGCTGGCAGCCAATTTCTGCATTCACCCAGTGTGTCTTTGTCATTTTATCATAGACTTGTTTGTGTTCTTCTTTGTTCTCCTTGCTCCTTGTTGTTTTTTTGACCATGTGGCTGGAAGCCATTTTGTGCATGTAGCCAGTGTTCCTTTGCCACAGGCTTGCATGGGTTTTCTTTGTTCACATTGGATCCTTGCTTCTTCTTCTTGTTGTTTGACCACGTGGCTGGTGGCCATTTTGTCCATCAAGTCAGTGATCCTTTGCCATAGGCCTGCATTTGTTCTTTCTTTGTTCCCCATGCCTCCTTGCTCCTTGTTGTTGTTGGTTGACCACATGGCATGTGGCCATTTTATCCATCTAGCAGTTTCCCTTTGTCATAGGTTTGCCTGTGTTCCTTGTTTGCCATGTCTCCTTGCTCCTTGTTGTTGTTTGGCTATATGGCTGGCAGCCATTTTGTGCATTCAGCCAGTGTTCCTTTGCCATAGACGTGTATTTTATTTTTTCTTTGTTCATCATGGCTCCTTTCTCCTTGTTATTGTTGTTTGACCATGTGACTTGTGACCATTTTGTCCATCCAGCCGGTGTTGCTTTGCCATAGGCTTGCATGTGTTCCTTGTTTGCCATGCATCCTTGTTCCTTGTTATTGTTTGACCATGTGGGTGGCAGCCATTTTGTGCATGCAGCCAGTGTTTCTTTGCCATAGGCTTGCATTTGTACTTTCTTTGTTCCCCATACCTCCTTGCTCCTTGTTGTTGTTGGTTGACCACATGGCATGTGGCCATTTTATCAATCTAGCAGTGTCCCTTTGTCATAGGTTTGCCTGTGTTCCTTGTTTGCCATGTCTCCTTGTTCCTTGTTGTTGTTTGGCTATATGGCTGGCAGCCATTTTGTGCATTCAGTCAGTGTTCCTTTGCCATAGACTTGCATTTGTTCTTTCCTTTTCACCATGGCTCCTTATTCCTTGTTCTTGTTGTTTGACCATGTGACTGACGATCATGTTCTCCATCCAGCCAGTGTCCCTGTTCCATAGGCTTGTATGTGTTCTTTGATTTCCATGCCTCCTTGCTCCTTGTTGTTTGACCATGTGGCTGGCAGCTATTTTGTGCATGCAGCAAGTGTTCCTTTTGCAAGAGGCTTGCATGTGTTCTTTCTTTGTTCCCCATGCCTCCTTGCTCCTTGTTGTTTGACCATGTGGCTGTGGCCATTTTGTCCATACAGCCAGTGTCCCTTTGCCATAGGCTTGCATGTGTTCTTTGCTTGCCATGCCTCCTTGCTCCTTGTTGTTGTTTGACCATTTGACTGTCAGCCATTATGTGCATCCAACCAGTGTGTCTTTGCATAGGTTTACATTTGAACATTGATAATTATTGATCATTTGTTTATTTTAGGTTTCTATTTTAGTTTATTATTTTTATTGTTTTAATTTCTTGTTTTTTATTTTAATTTTATTTTTAGTTTTTTGATAGATTTCTTTACATTCTTTAGTTTTTTATAATAATTGTGTTTAATTCTGCATTTTGCCTTGATCCAGTAATCTATATCCATTCCTCCATCCATCCACCAAAGACGCATAGCTGCACTACAGCATTTGCTTTCCTTACGTGTATAAAAATTCCATTTCCTGCAGACTAATCACTAGCATAATTCATTCTTTCAATGAGTATTGCATTTCCTCTTGGCCACCTTGCCACCATAGGTATTTTAAAGGACTCATTCGCCTCTTCTATTCCTGAACTGTCACAAACACGTAAGCTGATAAATTGGCTTAAAACAAATTACTTTATTTTTCTATGGAACTATCTGTGGCTTTCTTTGACCGTACTGGCTTTCCTACTTTGGATTGGGTTTGTCATAACATTCTTTTTAATAATACATGGTCATTTTCCTCCTGAAAGATCAACAGTTGAACTGGTGGATGAGGCCCTAGAACCACATTTTTCTTCTCATAAGGTCCACAGAGACTTGTCTTTTGTGAACATTTCCGCTATACCAATTCCTGATGGGATTGTTTGGGATGAAGTAACATTTGATATATACGGCCCCAAAGAGGTAATTCAAATACCATATGTGTTTAAACTTTCAATGAATTAAGTAATAATACCCAGAGTTGTTTCTGATTATTGGGATGTGAAAACAGTTAATTGTATGATGACTGAATTGCGGTATTACACTGTATTTGAAAAAGAAGATGTTTGCCAATCTTAAGAGAATTGTGGTTTTTAGACTTTTCATCCTTGGCGTGGTCTCCCATAACGTTTTGCCTCGGTTTCCCAGGTTGTTGATGTGTGATGGACTCTGTTTTTGTTACTCTGGGCACTTTATCACTGATAACCAGTGCTAAAGTACAAGTGCTCGTTTACAAAATGTGTATGTAATTGGCTTTTCCATGATTGGCATATTTGATTACTAGTAATTCCCTAGTAAAGTGCACTAGAGGTGCCAATGGCCTGTAAACCAAATGCTACTAGTGGGCCTGCAGCACTGGTTGTGCTGCCCATATAAGTAGCTCTGTAATCATGTCTCAGACCTGCCCTGCAGTGTCTGTCAGTGCAGTTTTAACTGTAAATTCGCCTTGGCAAGTGTACCCACTTGCCAGGCCTAAACCTTCCCTTTTCTTACATGTAAGACACCCCTAAGGTAGGCCCTAGGTAGCCCCAAGGGCAGGGTGCAGTGTATGACTACGGTAGGACATATAGGCCCTCATTACAACCCTGTCGGTAAATGCCGCCTACCAGCGTGCCGACGGCTGCCAAGATACCATGCCCGTGGTGGTAATCCTCCACGGGTATTATGACCCACGCAGAGAATACCACCATAATAGAGACACCCACACAAGTCCGCCACACCAAAGGTCAGTGATAAACTGGCAGTACCAAAACCCACACCATTACGCCAACAGGAATACGCCCATAGTATCACGTCCCATGAATCAACGCGGTGGTCTTACAACCGCGGTAAACCATTGGCGGTACATACCGCTGCGCTCAAAATACACACACACTTACAAAACTACACCACATTGGACAATTCAAAATACACACAACTAACACACATACACACACCACACCCACACACTCACAACACTATAAAACACACACCCACATTACCCACAACCCTTTCAACGAGAAAAAAGAGACCAAGCACAGAGAGACAAGCAAACAGAACACACCCAACAGAGGCACAGAACACCATCACACATACACCATCCACGCACATTACAGTATACATCCCAAAACACATCACCACACACATCACCTCACACATATCACTCACAGCACATCCATGGCACCTCAAAGACACCCCAGGTTTTCCGAGGAGGAGCTAAGGATCATGGTGGAGGAAATCATCCGGGTAGGGCCACAGCTATTTGGGTCACAGGTGAAGCAGACATCCATAGCAAGGAAGATGGAGCTATGGCGGAGAATCGTGGACAGGTTCAACGCTGTGGGACAGCATCCAAGAACAAGGGATGACATCAGGAAGAGGTGGAACAACCTACGGGGAAAGGTGCATTCTGTGGTTTCAAGACACCAGATTGCTGTACAGAGGACTGGCGGTGGACCCTCACCTCCTACCCCACAACTAACAACGTGGGAGGAGCCAGTCTTGGCTATCTTGCATCCTGAGGGACTCGCAGGAGTAGCAGGAGGACTGGACTCTGGTAAGGCAAAACTTTACCACTTTCAACCCCCCTACCTGCATGCCATCACATATCCCCACCCTCACCCTCACTCCCATCACTCCATCACCTCATATCTACCCCACCGTCACAATCCACACACCCCAATACCAAGCTCTGCATGCAACACTAATGCATGAACACCCATCACCACAGCATGCCCAGTAGAGAGACTCACCCAGCCCACAGAATCAGCAATCACACAAGGCAAAAGCTACAGGGAAACCACTATTATATAAGGGAAACACACCCATCACACAAGATGGCACACACAGGTACAATAAAAATGCATTTGCATCCCAACAGGACCCCTACCCAACGTCACCGGAGAGGATCTGCCAGCAACATCCAGTCCCCCCACAGAAGAGGCCCACAGTGATGACAGCAGCTCTGCACGCCTGGATCACGATGACCAACCTGGCCCATCTGGGACCTTTGGACAGTCGGTTCCCCTGCCACAGTCCCAACCCACGACAGAACCCCCCCACTCAGGAAACACCACCACAGCACCCACCCAGCGGGCCCATGCCACTGTTCCCAGGACACGTCAATCAGCAGTGTGTCCAACACTACAGGGACCCCAGGCAACCCCACAAACACAGGACGAGCAGGGACCTGGGTTCAGTGGCAGTGGCCACACGGTTCAGGGGACAGAGGCACAGGACAACAGGGAAGCTGGGAGGACTGCTGTGCGACAGGGGAAGGACAGGCCAAGGTCACTGACCCTCCACGAGCCACTCTCAAACATCATGGGAGAATATCACCATTCCCAGGAGACCATGAGCACGGTACTGGCTAAGTTGCAGGAGGCCCAGCGGCTGAAGGAGGGGCAGTACCTAGGGATCAGGGATGACCTCAAAAGCATCTACACCATCCTGGTCACCATTGCAGGGGTGCTGGCTGACATGGGCAAGACCATGAGGGATGCAGTGGCACCACCAAGGGCCCCTGACACTAGCCAAACCAAGGAACAGCCTTCCACCTCCGCCAGCGCTAGTGGACAGGAGGCCCCTGTGATCCAGGCAGAAGACAGAGAACATTGCCATGACCCCCGCCAGGAAATAAGACTCCCCTGATTGTCACCCTTCTGTCCCACTCTATCACCCAGTCCACCGTGAACTACCGTTACTCCACTTCCTATGCCCCATTGGACAATGCACCTCTGATACCAAGAGACTGGACTCTACCATGGACCATCCTCCATCATCACCCCAGCCCCTTGCCTCTACCTCCATACTATTTAGCACAAAAAATAAACACCATTGAAATATAAACCATACTGGAGTCAGTGTAATGAATGGAAAGATGTATTCTTACAACATTCTCAAAGCACTGCAACGTCCATGTTCATTGAATTATAGCAATGTACGACAATTGGTGGACAGCAGTACATATAGCAGAAGCCAGAAAGGTGTACACAGATCTGAAAAAGGAAACCCAAAGGGAACAGTCAGTGGCCATACACAGAGGGTAAGAGGATTCCATGTACAATGTCCTAAAGTATTCTGAAATGTGAAGAGGAGTTACTGTCTCTCACCTGTGTGTCACTGGAAGTACTGCTGGATAATGTTTGTCCTGTTGTCCACATCTTCTTCATCTGCCTCCTCTTCCTCACTGTCCACAGGCTCCACCGCTGCCACAAGACCCTTCCCAGGCTCTTCCTCCAGCTGGAAAGGCACCTGGCGTCTCAAAGACAGGTTGTGCAACATACAACATGCTACGATGATCTGACACACGTTCTTCGGTGAGTAGTACAGGGATCCACCTGTCAGATGGAGGCACTGAAACCTGGCCCTCAGGAGGCTGAAGGTCCACTCAATTATCCTCCTTGTTCACGCATGTGCCTCATTGTAACGTTCCTCTGCCCTTGTCCTGGGATTCCTCACTGGGGTCAGGAGCCATGAGAGGTTGGGGTAACCAGAGTCACCTGTAAATATCGAGGGATAATCGTGAGACACACACTAACCCTTAGGGACAACCCCATACCCAGACACCTACATATACTGTGTGGGGACCTTGGCCTCACCTATTAGCCATACCCGGTTTCTCTGGAGTTGGGCCATCATATAAGGGATGGTGCTATTCCTCAAGATATGTGTGTCATGCACAGAGCCAGGATATTTGGCATTCACATGGGAGGTGTACTGGTCCGCCAAACACACCATTTGCACATTCATCAAATGATAGCTTGTTCTATTCCTGTAGACCTGTTAATTTCTGCAGGGGGGAGACAAGTGCCACATGTGTACCATCAATGGCTCCAATGATGTTGGGGATATGTCCCAGGGCATAGAAGTCAGCTTTCACTGTGGCCAAATCCTCCACCTGGGGGAACACTATGTAGCTGTGCATATTCCTGATGCCATGGCCAGTGTAGTTTGAAAGGAGCACTGACAGGACCTGCACCAGAGGGGGGATTCCGGTGGGGTGGCGGATAGCTGACATCAGGTCTGGCTCAAATTGGGCACACAGTTCTTGGATTGTGGCACGATCAAGTCTGTATGTGATTATAATGTGTCTGTCCTCCATTGTCGACAGGTCCATTAGGGGCTGTACACCGGAGGATGCCGCCATCTCATCATCTGCCTCAACGGTTGTAGCCTATGGAAGAGAACTGTGAGCAGAAGGTCATTTCCTACATAGATAGCACAACTGTGTTTGCATTAATGTCACAGAAGCAGTGTGTGTAATCTAGAGTCAGTATATGTGCCAATATGTTCTGTGACGCAGTTAGGTGGCATACCATGTGGCCCCCTGAAATGGCGTCTGCCTGACCTATGAGGAGGGACAAGGGGAAATGAGGTAACTGTGCTGGCATTGTGCAGTGTCGCGGTAGGCGGTCAAAGACCACCGCCAACTGCGCATTAGTTATCATTGAGCCCTATGGATTCCAGGAGCCAATGAAGAGATGGGAGGACCTGTGCCGCTGGACCAAGAAGACGGAGGAGGCCCAGCTGGGGCTGGCCTCCCAACGTGGAAGGGGTTCCCGTCACACCATGACCCCCTGATGTTCTGCATCCTGGCGGTGGCCTTTCTGGAATTGGATGGGTACTTGAGGGCATCACAGCAGCCACAAGGGGGTGAGTACCATTTCAGAAAGCTGACTTTGCGCACTTTAGGAACTAGCTGGGTGGGGGATGTGGGCTGTGGGTGCCCCTATGCCAGGGCGATCATGCCAGGGTAGGTCCCTTGTCTGCAGGCTCTGAGGCACCCCTATGGTACAAGTGGCCAACCACTACTGGGCAGGGTCCTGTGGGTGTCAGTTGTGCAGGTGCTGGCGTTAGGCATTGTACCCCATGGGCTGGTGACTACTTTAGTCAGTGGTTGGGCATGGCCTAGTGCATTTGGCAGCTCAGTGTGTGTTTTGTGTATGCCAACGGTAGTGGTGTTGCTGGCATTGACCATGTGTATCCTCTGTCTCTCCAGCCCTCTTCTTGTTTTGTCGCACTGTCCTTGTTTGCATTAGCATCATCTGGTGAAGGAGCAGAGGCACCGGCGACAGAGGGAGCTGCATCCCACATGGCCCATGAGGGTGAATCTACTGACGGTGAAAGCACCAGTTGGACGGAGGGCGAGGGTAGCTCCATGATGGGGACAGGAGAGGATACCAGTGACAGCGACTCCTCCTCTGATGGAAGCTCCCTGGCGGTGGTGGACACCTTTGTGCCCACCACAACAACAGGTACAGCCGCCAACCCCCCACCAGCACCACCTCCCAGTAGCACCTAAGCATGTTTCCCGTGCCCGCTCACCCAGGAGGGTGGGCATCTCCTTCGCTTCAGGTACCTCAGGCCCTGCAACAAACAAATGCATACCTGAAGGGCATTCATTCTGGTGTGGCGGCGCAACAGAGAACATTTCAGGCTCTAGCCTCAGCACTGATGGCAGCCATTGTCCCTGTGTCCAGCCTCCCCCTTCAACTTCCACTACCCAGACCTAATCCCCTCTACCTCAGCCTATCCCAAGCACACTTTCAGACCAGCATGCACACACATCAAACCACAGAATTGGCTCAGGAAAACATAAGCACCACACATCATCACACAGGCACTCACACACGCACCATACCCATGCACACATACCAACATCCACTTCCTCCACTGTGTCCCCCTCCTCCTCTTTGTCCACCTCCCTCCCAGTGTCGTCTCCACTCACACCTGCATGAACTACATCATCAGCCACTACCTCCATCACCAGCACCCCTATCACTACACACCCCTCACGAGCAATCACCACCCCCCAACCATGCACAAATCCCCTATGTCCTCTCCGAGTGTGTCTGTGAGCCCTCCTCCCAAAGTACACAAACGCAGGCACACACCCACTCAACAGCCATCCACCTCACAACAGCCTCCAGCCCATGCACCTTCACCCAAACTCAGCAGACGTACACCTCCTACAACCACTACCTCTTCCTCCACTCCCACTCCCACACCCCATCCATCGTCCCCTCCCAGTGTGTCAAAGAAACTTTTCCTGGCTACCATTGACCTCTTCCCTACACCTCCCCCCGTCCTTTCCCTAGGGCCAGGATGTCTAGATCCCAGCCCTGCACCCCAGCCACCAAATCGGCGTCCACCGTGGTCCCTGCAAGTCAGAGAGGATCGAAGGGGGCACCTGTCAGGGCTGCCAGTGTGCCACCTACCAAAGCTAAGGACCACCAGATTCCTCCACCTGGCGAGGTAAAGAAGGGGCCGGCATGCAGCAGGGAAAAGACGCACCACCCACCAAGCAAGGTCTCATCCAAAACCAAAGATGGCAGTGCCAGGGTCCCAGCAGCGACTACCAAGGTGGTGAAGGGACACAAAAGAAGGGGCAAGTCACCTCAGGGGACAGATCCTCCTCGTGAGGGACTAGTGACCACCATTTCTCCAGGCAGGCCAGCAACCTGTACCACGGTAGGCACCGCCGTAACAACTGCCACCTTTACCGCCACCTGCACCGCCACCAGCCCCGCCATCCACACCTCCCCCTGCACTGCTGCTGCCACAACTGCAGTCACCAGCATCATCACCAGTGGGCAGCCATCCGAGGATGCTGGAGGCGGCCTGGTGTCTCCCTCCACTACTATAGACACCTGCACCATGGACAGCACCGACAGCATCTCCGCCGCAGACACCGCCGCAACCACCGCCACCTGCACCGCCATTTGCACCACCAAGTGCCCAGCCAGTGTCACTACATCAGACTTCAGCAGCATCACCAGTGGGCAGCCGTCCGATGCTAGAGGAGACGTCCTGGACCCTGCACACACCACATGAGGCACCACCACCAGCACTGGCACTACCAGCAGTTTGCAGCCTAAGTCGCCGCAGGGTGGAGTGTGGCTCGGCCTCCATCTTGTATCATGATACCTGTTCCCTGAAAATCTTGTGCCTTAGACACCCAGGTGAGGGAATGTGAACTGTAACACCCCAGGTGCTGCATCACTGGGCACAATGCCCCCTCCAGAACCAGTGGAGAAATGCATCCACTCACCCAATCCTTGGCAGGATGAAGCACACTGGGCACCATGCCCCATCCAGAACCAGTGAAGAGATGCATCCACTCACCCAATCCTTGGCAGGATGAAGCACACTGGGCACCATGCCCCCTCCAGAACCAGTGGAGAAGCCATCCACTTGAGAGACTGTGGCTTTGCACTCTCCAGGACCAAGCAGTGGACAAACCACCCACTTGGGAGACTGTGGCTTTGCACTCTCCAGGACCAGGAGTAGTGGCTTAGTACCATCTTCTGGCTGAGGTGCCTGTGTGTTTTCGACCTGATGCCCCTGCAGTGTTCTCTCTGTTTTGAGGCAGGAGTCAAGTGTGAGTTTGGCCCACTGGTCCACGGACATTTACAAGGGACAGTGTACAGCCTTCTGTACATAATGTAAATATTTGTATATACTGATTCTTTATACTCGTTTGCTATATCTGCATGTTCCAAAATATCACTGATTGAACTCAATTCCCTTTGTCCTTGCGTTCTTCCATGGGGTTACCGGGTGTATCTGTAATGTTGTTGGATGTGTTATTGTGTATGGTGTTGTGGGTGGGGGGTGAAGGTGTTGCGTGTCGTGTGTGTGTGTCACTCTCTTTTACCTCCACCCCTCTCCTGTGTGCTAGCTGCAGTACTCACCGTCACCGCCGCCTTCTTTCAGATTCCTGGTGGATTAGTAGATACAACAACATGGGGAGGACCTGACTATCGGGCTCCATGGCGTCCAGGTTCTTTGTTGAATGTCAAAAGATGAGTGGTTCCCCTTCATTGTACTGTTTCTGTCGTACTTTTGATGTCATTGGTACAGCCCGGGAAAAGCTGGCGGATTGGCCTGCCATAATACAGTGGGTGGAACATTGTCTTCTGCCTGTCTGTTGGCGGTGACCGCCGTGGTGTTTGTTGCTGTCGCCCTGGTGGTTGGAGTGTTAAAGTAGCTATCTATGTTGGCGGTTTCCGCCGTGGTTGTGATCCCATTTTCGTTACCGCCGGCCTGTTGGAGGTGTTACCACTGCTTTAACACCGACCGCCAGGGTTGTAATGAGGGCCATAGTAATGTGTTTTATATGTCCTGAGCGTGAAATATTGCTAAATTGATTTTTCACTGTTGCAAGACCTGTCCCTCTCATAGGTTAACATGAGGGCTACCTTTTAATCTGATTAAAGTGTAGATTCCCTTTGGGAGTAGATGGACATGTGGAGTTTGGGGTCTCTGAGCTGACAATTTAAAAATACATCTTTTAGTAAAGTTGATTTTAAGATTGTGTGTTTGAAAATGCCTCTTTTAGAAGGTAGGCATTTTCTTCCTTAAACCATTTCTGTGACTCTGCCTGTTTGTGGATTCCCTGTCTGGGTCAGTTTGACATTTGGGCTGGTTGCACGTCTCACTAGACAGTGACTGAAAGGGAGCTGGGGTGTAGCTTGAAAATCCTGATGAGCCATCCGTGCTAGGAGGGAGAGGGGGAGTGGTCACTTACACCTAAAAGGGCTCTGCCTGCCCTCACACAATGCAGTCTCCAACCCATTGGTGTGTGTTTGGGGCCTGGCCTGGGCAAGGCAGGATTTCACAAAATCACAGACTTTAGAACATTTCTGGAAACCAAGAATAACCTCTGCCTGGAGAAGATCTGAAGAGCTGAGGAAGAAGAGCTGCCCTGCCTGTGACTGTGCTTTGTGGAGCTATCCTGCAGTTGCTGCTTCTGCCTGTGCTAGAGCACAAATACTGGACTTTGTGTTTCCTTCCTTCTTGTGAAGATCTCTAAGGGCTTGATTTAGAGCTTGCCTCCTGTTGTTTAAAGTATCAGGGACAGCAAAGACTTCTCTCTGCCAGCGACTGGAGCCTCTGGAGAGACCCCCACTCTGCCAAGTGGTGCCCATCCAGTTTCTTGGACCATGAGAAGAGAAGCTGGCTGCCCAAGAGTGAGAAATCCACATACGGACCGCTGTGCGGGGAATAGATCACCGTGACTCCAATCTGCAAAAATCTACGTGCCGCTGGCTTCGTGGCTAATATCGATGCTTGCCTGCAACGCAACCCAAAGATCAACGCCTGTGGGCTGGAGAAACGACATATGGCATCGCTGACGGAGGCTGGTGAGATCGCAACCCACACTGTGTGGTTTTCGGATCATCGTGCAGCTGGAGTTCTGACACAAACACTGCTGGGCCTGTAAAAATGACACAAGGCCTGACTGGACCCGAGAGTACTGAACAGATCGATGGATTGCTCTCCTGCGGAGAGAAGAAACGACGCACGCCAACCTGATGAAAGGAGAAATGCCGCAAGGTCTCGCTCGTGAGTGAAATTGATGCATCGCAAGCCATTTTTGACACACACTTGCCTGAGCTGGGTTATTTTTGTTGCCCCCAAGGTACATTTTCACGCTAACAGCGTTAGTGTGTGTTTAAAATTACCTGAAGTTGCTTTTTGCTTTTTAATTGATAACTTGACTTGTGTGTTGTGGATGTTTGTCATTTTGGTCTTGTTTTGCATAGATAAATAATTTCTATTTTTCTAAACCTGTGTTGTGTTTTCATTGAGTTACTGTGTGTGTTGGTACAAATACTTTACACCTAGCACTCTGAAGTTAAGCCTACTGCTCGTGCCAAGCTACCAAGGGGGTAAGCAGGGGTTAGCTGAGGGTGATTCTCTTTTACCCTGACTAGAGTGAGGGTACTTGCTTGGACAGAGAGTAACCTGACTGCCAACCAAAGACCCCATTTCTTACAATGGTGATATGTTTTGCTGTAATTATTATGGGCACCATTTCATCCACGGAGCAAGTACCCCAAAGACTGTTTTCATTTACACACAATGGGAACATTGTCCGACTCCACCACAAGGGAGTTCTAAAACATAATCTGATTAGTTTGCCTATTTTTCTGGGCACAATGTTAAGAATGCTGAGTCATATTAATTTTAATTGCCATCAATTGAAAATGAACTGATTTTATTTACGAATACGAAATTTATTTATTTGTATTCCTTTGTTTCCCCATTGACTATAGAAGGCTATGAATATTGGCAGAAGTCGATTGACTTAAAAAGTGTGTGGGAAACTAAACATTTGCAAATACGGGGGAAGGAAGCTTTATTTATAGCCTCCCTGATACCTGTTCAAATGATGTTTTTAAATGAAACTGTACAACAAACAATTTGCTTAGGCTTAGCTAAGATTACAGAATTAAACACGCCCAGTATTCCTGCCCCTGCAAAATTTCACAAATGGCAAAATTATTTCAATGCAACTGAAGATCAGCTCGATGAATAGGTCCAGAATGGTACGTTTAATGCTTCACTGTCACGTCCTGACGGGTGGTTATTGTGACCAATAGATACTAATAGGTATCATAAGCATTTTATAAACTCCACAGGGGGTTTTAGATCTAGTAGGCCGTCCCTCGCTATATATCATCTGATCATGCGGGTTTAGTAACAACATACAGTGTTGGGAAACTATGCCAGCAATGGTTGAAGAGTTCCTCACTAGATGCGGTTAAAGAACACCTCAGTCTCCTGCCAAATAACACCGACTTACAATACTTCCTGTTAGGCCCCAGAAAAAAACACAAGAAGGCGCTTCTTATATGAAGCATATAATTAAATTTGGAATGTTTCCCAACAAGAAGCTGCTGCCCGGTTAAGGCAAATAGACCAGGACAACTTACAGAAGGCATTAGCTGTTGTAGATACTGGGATTAATACCCTGTCCAACCGGATATACACCCTAAATAACATTGTCTCTTCTGCAATAGACATAATACAAACTGATATATCTTCAGTAGATCATGGACAAAGTCAACTAAGGTCCATTATGTAGTTGGGTTGGACACTTCAAACACTGAAGGCAGGTCTTGTTCCCTGACAACATGTTAGCGCAAGGGACATATTTTCTACATTTAACTTAACTCGACAACAACAACTAATGGCTAAGAAAGAAGCAACATATGTCATGCTAAACTTTGAAAAGTTAGAAAAGTTTGCTTTTACTGTGGCCGAAATACCATCTGCTGAATGGTTAATACACAGGGTCATTAATCTGCCTATTTCTACACTACAATTGACGTCCTGTTTGAAACACATTCTGGTAGGCAGATATGAAAGGCTGTGAGATAGTTACATCCATGAGGTGTGGGAGCTACCCTTCTCGTACAAATGTCTCAGTGGCATGAAAGAGGTCGTGAATGCAAGACTTCTGTCAACTATTCAATGGTTTGTAAACAGCTGTCCTTGCACAGTGCATGTAATGCCTCTGCAGCAAACTTGGCTTGTTAATTGAAGGGAGTTCCAGACCTGTGTTCCAGGTGCTTTCAAATGGCAGCTATGTTCTCCTCAATGGTGAAGACTGTTGTGGGATGCGTGCCGGAATAGTTTATGTTGTTTCGGTCTCAAAGATTGTTACATGCTGCAGGATTGTGCTTTTTCCTCCCACTAAACTAAAAGAGGTAGCTGACATCTGGCCCCATATTGCTACTTCTAATGTGAATTTTGACAAGTTGAGCAGACTCAAAGCTTTATTATTTAAAAAACATGTGGGGGGATTTCCGATAACTTTGGCTATAATATTTGGAATTTTGCTATTGCTATTTTTTATGTGCAACAGCTTTCCCCCCACAACAAGGAGGAATGCTGGTGCTCCCATCAGCGCAGCTGTGTCGTGAAAGCATTATGCAGTACTTTGGAGCAACACTCCTCGAGCAATTGGAGTGTGACTGGTCCCTGTCATTCAGACCAATTTTGCACTGTGTACAGCCCCTGTTTCGGTGCCTTTGGTGCTCTTTCGAACATGCACTGAAAGTTTGTCTTTCTACGCAACGCTTGCTTTCTTTGGACGCTGATCTGTTGGTGTTCTCGCTGAGGGTTAATTACCGGACATGCGCTTTGAGGGTGTGTTTGCTATGGGAAGTTGTTTATGAGTTGCCCTTCCTGGAGGATGCGGGCACACGACGGAATGCTGCTGCCTTGTCTGCGGCTCAGGCTACTGAACGTGACTGCTCCTTGGTCCTTCTCGGCGATGCCGTTTTAACTTTAACACCTGCCGAAGTGGAAGATTTCCTGTCCTCCATTGTCCCTGATCCAATTGGCAACTTTCAAAATGACTCTTGAAATTCGTCCACTTTTTGTGCCACATGTTAAAATTTTAAATTGTCCTTTCATAAATGCTCATGTGTCCTTTTAAATTGTCATTATTGCCACCTTTTACACATATATCTTAGGTTGAGTTTTAGTAACTTTTATATATTTAGGCTTTGAACCACCTTCAACCGACAAGGGGAGGGTGTTGTGTACCCATTTTAGTTATAGCTCCATGCATGTTATTTTAGCACATTAGGCCTGCCTCTGTGCACTTTAACCTAGATATATTTTGTTCAGCTTCATTTATAATTTTGAACAATAGCCACTTTTGCGGTCTTGTTTTAATTTCTCTCTATCTAGTTGTTTTCGCTTAGGCTAGCGCTACGTTCTCAAACAAGATATTCTTGCTCACTCTGTGCTTCGTTCAAGGCTGTAGTGACATATGTAGCGGGTGAACGTGGTAAATGTTTTGTCTCTGGTGTTCATAGAATAACCACATCCTTACTTAGGGACATTTTTCCAGAACATCAGCTGTTTTAGTATGAAAACATTTCCTTGTCCCTTACAGGTTAGAGGGAGATTCCAGCCAGAGGACCACAACTGTGTGCAGATTGCTGACCGCTTCACTACAGCTGCCTATGCAGACTTAAAGGCCTTTGCTCAGGTATAGGGGATAATGTCTTCCGAGGGGAACCTGAAGGGCAGAACTAGATCTTAACATGCTGTGCTCTATTATGGCCTAGGTAGGAATTAGTCCATTGACTCTAGTGACAATATGGAAGCATTATTTCTATGCTTCACTCTCCTTGTCACAAGTCTAATCTTGTCATGGTGTATCGTTCTGGTTATTGCAGTACATGCTTTGCTATCTAAGATGCAGTTGCTTCATTAAAACCTTATTGAAACATATACTGCCTCTGTTTGTTATTATGTATGTGAGTCTAATGTAATTGAGAGAAAGCGGATGAGACCTTAGTCACCGCGATTTCCTTGAGGAGTCAATTATGTCATGCTCAATCATCCCTGTTTTTGGGTAGTGATGAGGCACTGCTAGTAAGCCGGAGCAAAACCCGGATTAGGGCGACAGGTGTCACCAGTAGTGGGTTCAGACCCAGTCTCCACACCACAGGTGATTCTACTGCTCAAAATCCAGTAGTCTCATTGGAATAATGAGAGCCTATGCGACAATCCTAGAGAGGCCAATTTATGCAGCCAGGGGGTTTCTGCAGAATCACAGGTCTGGAGTGACTGGGCCCACCACTAGGGGTTGAGATGCAAGCTACACACTGATCCGTCCTGTTCTTAGAAAAGGATGTACAAACCTTTGGGACTACCATTTGAGGACCAGGGTCAGACCATCACCGGGGGAGTTGAAAGCCAAATGTCATTTGATTATTTATTGGCTGGGGCAAGTGAGCTATTGCAAAAAATTAAATACTTTCTGCTAGTAACCAAGGAAGAACCTTGGATTAGTTTGGATATGGAACTACACAATGTTAACTTTCCTGAACAGTGTATTGTCGGTGTTAATAAAATTGAAATGCCAATAAAATATGTAATAAAAAACATGGTAGAGTAGGCAGAATACCTTTTCAAGATGGTGGCATGGTTCTGAAACTTAGAGCTGCGGGTACTCTCAGTACTCAATTAGCACTATTCTGCATTTGTGGGTGAGCTCCTGGGAGATGAAGTAAAGAAAATATCTCCAGAGGTCCAGAGTAACACAGAGTAAACAGGCAAAATACTGTTAATCAGAATATCTGACATCCTAAAGACATGTGTTTGCTTACTAGGCAAAGCCAAACTTTGGCAACACGTCAATGCCTGAAGAGGGCTGATCTACTGCCCAATTGTATCTATGCTGTCCTGAAGGGCTGGACTGCATATCAGAAACCCTTGACATAAGTGAGGCTGTGTCCTGTACAAAAATCTCTCTTGTTTTGATCTAATGAACTATAATGATGTTCCATGTAAATTAAAATGTTGGCCACACACAGGACCTCATTACGAGTCTGGCGGTCAGCGTACCGCCGCAGTGGAGTTGGTGGCCGCACCACTGCGGGCTCGGTGGTGAAGACCACCACATTACAAGTCCCAGAAGGGTACCTGCAGAACACGGGCAAGTTATCATCCGGGCCGCCACAGCAGAAGTGATAGAGCATCATGCAGCAGCCATCTCCAGCCTGGTGGTCAGGCAGCATCCCACGACCATATTATGAGGTTGCACACCACCAGGATTTCCTGGTCGGAACCACTGCCACCAAAACCCTGGTGGAAACAAACAAGATAAAGGGAACACCCACCTTCAGGAACACAGGCATGTCCATAGGTGCCATGGCATGCAAAATGGAACTCATTCCAATCCTATACCTGGCCCTGCAACTCCCAGACCAGCGACAGCAACCATGACACCAACCGTAAGTACACCAGCCTAGCACACACTGGAGGGAACAATGTTAGTACACACACACACACAACACACACATAACACGGGAAGCCATGACCACACACACATGCAACAAACACCCATACCAACCCATACCAATACCCACAGCCACGACACATGCCTGGAGAATGAAAGCCATGACTAGGTAGGTAACAAAGAAACCAAGGGTGTAGTGCCGCATGATAACCATATATAAAAAATTTAATAAAACGTATGTACATACAGGCCAAAGGGCCAGTCCAAAAATCAAAGTGCCTCGAGCACACAAGGCACAAGATGACACCCAAACTTGACTCCTGGCTGCAAAGTGCAGACCTCCGCTGGGCAGGGGCATCAATGGAGAATGCAGGCACCTCATGAGTGAGGGGGTGAGAGGACGGGTGGTCTTTGGGCATCGAGGGGAGGTCCTTCCATCTGGGCCTGGAGAGGGGCCCCTTAGGTGTGCCCTTAGATAGGGGGTCAATGCCCCTGGATGGTGGTGGCTTAGCAACGGGCTGCGGTTTGGGCTTGCCTTGGATGGTGGGGGCTTGGCAAGGGGGTGGGCATGGTCTTGGCCTCGGAGATGGACGGAGTGGGCTTGGTCAGGGAAGAGGAGGGAGTGGGCTTGGGTTTAGCAGCAGGAGCAGGGGACGTTACAAGGAGGAAGAGGCAGGTGGTGGAGGGGCATGGGCAGGGGGAGTTGCAGACTGGGATGTGGAAGGCTATGCCAGAGGAAGGGAAGCAGGGCGCTTGGGTGGGACTGGGTTAGTGGTGGAAAACAGGGAAAACTTGAGCAGGAAACATTTTTTGGGAGCACATAGGAGGTCACTGGAAGATGTTTGGGAGTGGGTATGGGTGTGAGGTGTGGACGTGGGTGAGCCATAGGTGCAGGTGCGTAGGTGTGTGAAATGTGTGTGCTGGGGGACTGTTGGGTGGGTGAGTGTGTGCGTTTAGATGTACTGGGAGGAGGTGCGGAGAAGATGCAGGGAGGTGGCAGGGGGAAGTGTGAGTGTATGTTGGGGTGGTGTCTGCAGGTAGAGTGGATGTGCTGCATGTGGGTGTGCTGATAGTTGTGGTGTCTGCGCCAGTGGTGTATGGGGTGCATGAATGGGGGTCAGAAGATGTGGTGACAGTGGCAGTGAGGGCACATGTGGCAGGACCAGTGACTGATGTGATGCTGACTGAAGGTGTGAGTGTAATGTCGACTGTGAGTTGGGAGGTGGTTGGGGAGTTGGTGTAGGGTGTGGCTGTCGACATGTCTGCATGGGTGTGTTAAATGTGTGCATGGCGGTGGTGGTGTCTGTGGTGCCTATGTTTGTCCTTGTGTAATGTGTCTGTTGATGTGGATGCATGTGGGTCAGTAGATGTGCCTTGGATGGGAGAGGGATGTGGGATTGGGAACAGGTAGCAGGAGGGGGACAGAAAAAGAAGGGACACTAGCTTCCGTCAACGAGGAGGCCAGAGCCTGAAACAATCTCTGTAGGCCAGACAAGGCACTGTGAATGCCTTCCAGGAACACATTAGTCTGTTGCATCTGGGATGCCAGTCCCTGGATGGTATTCACAATTGTTTTCTTCCCCACTGAGATTGACCTCAGGAGGTCAATAGCCTCCTGACTGAGGGCAGCAGGGCTTACTTGGGAAGGGGCAGAGGTGTCTGCGGCAAAGGAGATGCCCATTCTCTTGGGTAAGCAGGCATGGGCAACTGGATGGGGACAAGGATGGTGCTGGGGTGGTCCCAGATCGGTCTGTCACCACCATGGAGCTGCCATCAGAGGAGGAATCAGAAGATGTAATGGTCGATCCGGTCTCCCCTGCAGCACTCCCCTCACCCTCTGTCCCACTGGTGCCCTCTGCTCCGCTGGTGTCAGCCTCCTGGGTCTTGTGGACTGCAGCTACCTCACTCACTGGTGCCCCTTCTCCTCGGCCACAAGGTAGAGGAGGACAGGGAGGGAGACAGAGGCAGGGTGCAATCAGTCAATGCCAGCACAACAGTCACACAGGGTGCATTTGATGCCCTGCCATGATATATTTTGCCACCCCTGTACATACTCCTACTTGGTGACACCATGGGGGACAGAGCAATAATGAACATGCCAACCACTGATGGTCTAACTGAGGCATATCTCGACATAAGGAGTGTCATACCCACCACACCTGTCCAGTACCTGCCCACTACCCACGGCCGTTCTGCCATGCATGCAAAGGACTGGACACCCAAGAGAATCTTGCACGACTAGTTTGATGGCCCCCTTGGCTAATGTCAGGAAGCATTGCCACCACTTGGTGCACCCACCCCATCATAAAAGCAGTGCCTGCCAGCTGATTGAGGTCATGGATACACCCCTGGCCCAGTTGCTGGCCAGGACCAATCACAATGCCCTGACACCCAGCTCTGAAGATCCAGCTGCCATGTGCTGGCAGGCAGATCTAACAAGTACGTGGCCACATAGTACTTCACTGGGGAGTCTGCCCCTCTACCACTGACTGCATGGCATTACTCACACCTGTGATGTCAATCATGCCAAGATGGACACAACCCATATTGGAGATCAGTATATCAAGCATCCACACTACAGCTACCCACCCAGAGCCACCATGTCAACTTGTCAAAAGTGAGAGTGGGTATTCACCCCCATGTGGCTGCTGTGCTGCCCTCAAGTCCCCATCCACCTCAGGGTAGGCAACCGAAAATATGTGGGCCATTAGGGGGGGCAGGGTCCGATGGGCACCTCTCCCCCATTGGGAGGACATCCCCCGCTGGGCCTCCGCAGTCTGCCGGGCCCAGCATCTTAGGAAAGCAGTGGGTGTTCCACTGGGCATGGACCCCCAGGGTCCGCCCTTGCTTGGTGATGGCATGACAACTCCCCTTCTTCTGATGGGCGCTGACCTGAATGGGTGACACAGACAGAAGAACAAAGTCAAGTAGAATGGCATACCAGGGATATTAGTGGGCAGCACACATTACACATCAACACCCACATGTTGTTAGCCATCCTAGCCCTCAGCCATGTCCATGATCCATTCATGCAACTCACATACCGGACAATGACAAGAGGCTCACCTGCTGCTGTGGTGCCCCATACATCTGTCCATACAGGGGCAGGACCCTGTCCACAAGCCGCACCAACTTTTCCTGAGTGAAGGCTGGGGCCCTGGGGCCCTGTCTCCTGCGGAACTTGGCATTTTGGCTACCAGAGTCAGTACACAGCAGCACATGCAGAGGAGCTCTTCAGTGAACGAGCAAGGTTCAGAAGTCAAGTGAGCAGGAGCACATGAAATGGTGGTCACGGCCACTGCGGACATCACCATCGCCGCCGGCTGAGATCACCATTGGCTCCTGCTTCCCATTGGCCAATGTGTGAGCCAATGGTGATTGGCACGGCGGTCATGACCTCCTACTGCCATGACGTTTTACGCCGGTGGGATGATCTCACTTCCACCTGTCCCATGCATGCAGACAGGCGGCAACCATTTTACAACTACAGTGTGTGACGTGTGAAATTTAGTGCATCATACGTCTATGCTACACGACATGGTGCCACCTCTCTCCTTTTCCCAGGTACTATGCACAGTTGAGGATTAGGAACGCACCAGTGTACAGGCCCCTAGTCAAACTTGCTACCCTGGAGGAGCGTCACATTATCCAAACCTATCGCCTGAACTGTGTGACCATAATGGAACTAGTGCCCCAGTTGGAGCCAGATCTGTTGCCTGCCAGATGCAATCCCAGTGCCCTCCCTCCCACAGTGCAGGTATTTTCAGTCCTCCATTACCTTGCCTCTTGCTCCTTCCATGTCACAGTGGGCCTCACAAGTGGGATGTCGCAGCCCACGTTCAGCAATATCCTGAGGGAAAACATAAGGCCATCTACATCCGGTTTCTCCGACATGCAGATCTGCCCACTGTCAATGCTGCATTCTACGCTGTGGCACATGTCCTATATGTCATTGGTGCCATTGATGGCACACACATTGCCCTGGTGCCACCCAGGAGGAATGAACAGGTGTACAGAAACCGGAAAAACTTTAATTTGGTTAATGTGCAGGTGGTTTGTCTCACGGACCAGTACATCTCCCAGATGATAGCCAAGAAACCAGACTCTGTGCATGATTCCTACATCCTGCAGACCTGCAGCGCCCCACATATGATGGCACCACCCCAGAGGGACCGGCCTGGCTAATGGGTATGTACCCCTACATATGCTTGCCCCTCAGCTCACTGCACCCTTATGTCCCTGCCCCATTGCCCTCCTGGTCTTGACATGCCTCTTCACTCTATGCACACAGGTGACTCTGGCTATCCCAACCTGCTCTGGTTCCTTACACCCATGAGGCATCCATCCTCAGCTGCAGAGGACCGTTACAATGAGGCCCACGGTCGTACCAGACCGGTCATTGAGAGAAGCTTTGGTCTGCTGAAGGCCAGGTTCCGGTGTTTGCATGTCTCTGGGGGTGCCCTGCTCTACAAGCCACAGAAGGTGTGCCAGATAATTGTGGCCTGCTGCATGCTGCACAATCTGGCCCTGAGGTGTCACATTCCATTGCTGGAAGCAGAGGAGGGGGTAGCTGTGCTAGTGGCTGATGAAGGGGACATAGGGAGTGATGAAGAGGAGGATGATGAGGATGCAGCTGACTCCAGGGCACAGCTGATTCAGCATTACTTCAGCTGAGATGCAGGTATGCACAAACTGTGAGGTATGTGTCCTCTACAAGTGTCTTCTATGTCCCTGCTACCACCTATTGTTTATGACCAGTGTCGGTTTTGGTTGCAGCTCTGACAGGGTGGGTTTGGGGGGGTGTCACAGGTGGCCATGGCTGAGGTAGTCACAGTGTACAGGTCACGCCTAAAGTCAGGCAGGTGTTGCGCTGGTGCACTGGTGCCATCTATGTGTATGTGGAATGTTCCATGATTTGCCAGTTCAAGTGCTATGCGTTTGGTACACAGGGTTGTTGCATGTGTCCAGCATCCATCCTGGGAGTCGACATTGGGTGGCAGTGCAACATTGTTGTTGATGGCAGTGGGTGTGGGGCCAGGTCTGATGCTGGGTGATGTGAGGGTGGCACCATTGGGTTGATATGTGTTGTGGATGTGTGTTGGTACTGGCCATATGGTTTTGGGCCTGCCTGGCATGTCTGCCATGAATACCTGATCCTACAGTGCATTTGTGTGGTGTTAGCATCTGTGACTCCAACAGTGATTGTTGTCCCTGTCTTGGTCTCCTTTCAGGACTATGTAGTGGTGTTCTGTGCACCCTGCCTCGGCTGTTGCCTCCATTGACACATATGTCCTGCCACTGCCTGTTCCATGATTGACCTCCCAGAATTTTACACACCACGCTGTCACCCTCCCATGAATGTGCTGGGCGTGGGTTGCCATTTGTACATGCATTGGCTGTTCCATACATACTCATGGGAAATAAACACGTAGACATGGACTGTGCTCAGTTGTTGATTATTTGTGATGTGCCGATGCAAGGGATGATGAGTGGGGTCATGGCATCAGAGATCATCAGAATAGTAAGGCAAGCTGTAGGTAGCCCAGGTCCTGTCTGCTGGCCATGGATAGATGGTGATATGGTAGTGGACAGTCAACAGGGTGTCACACACAAGGGAGAATGTTTAGGAGAGGGTCACTTCCTGGCGGTGGTCTTAGTCTGGGCATCATGTCTGGCTGGAGGTCCCCTTGGAAGTGCTCGCTTGCGTGGGGGTTCCTCAGATACAGAGGTATGGGTGGTGGTGTCCTGTGAGACCTGTGGTGGGGCCTCCATACAACTGGCTTCCACTGATGTGGAGGGCTGCGATGGGATGTGCCCAGTGCGAGGGGACTGTTGGTGGGTGGTGGACTCACGCATGCCAGTGTCAGGTTCTTGATGGTATTAACCCTGCTGCCGCCGGGTCTCCTGCACGGTAGCGAGGATCTGGGCCACTGTGTCCTGGGTTTGCTGATATACACCCAGGACTTGGTTGAGGCCCTCCTGGACAGTCAGTTTGTGTGGCTCTGCCAACCCTTGGGTCATGGTTCCCCTCGCACTAACCCTGGCCCTCTGTGCCCCTGGCACAGTGTGCCCACTCCCAGTATCAACAGGGCCATCAATGTCTGGGGTGGGTGCCCTTGACCCTGGCTAATGGACTATGGGGCAAACCTCTGATTGTTGGGTTCCTGTGGCACAAGTTTGGGACTCAGGGTTGGGCTGTGGTGTTTTTGCCACATGGGTAGTGCCTTCCGGTGTGTCCAGGGTGGGTGTGCTGTTGGTGGACTGCCCTGTGGCCCCAGATGGCCCAAGAAAGTAATCCTCATCCAGACATCCAGTGGGGCTTTCACCCTGGAGGGGGCTGTCTGAGCCTGTCATCCTCTGCAGGGTGTCAGTGGCAGGGGTACCTACGGATGGATATGGTAGATGTTAGTTGTGTGACTGTTGTTGTGTCCCTGTTGTGATGCATGCAGAGGCTCGACTTGTTACCCTGTAATCACAGTGACAGCTGCTGCACTGCAGACATTGGTTTGGATTGGATTGTGGGAGCTCTAGTCCTTCCACATTGTGCTTGACATCCATGCATTCAGGGTGTGTGAGTAAGGATGCTGGGAGTGGGGTGGTGTGGCATGCAGAGGAGGGGCCTGGGGTGTTTGTCATTGGGTCAGTGGGGTGGGTTACAGTGGTTTGGTGAGTGGTGGAAAGGCATGCTTGGCATGGGTGGTTGATGCCAGGGGGTTATTGCTGGCTTACCAGTGTCGAGCCTTCTGCTGATTCAGATCTGGCCCTTGGGATACATGATGTCCAGGACCTTCTCCTCCCAGGTTGTCAGCTGGAGGGGAGGAGGTGGGTGCCCACCGCCGGTCTTATTACTGGCTATCCTCTGCTTAGAAGCCATCGACCGGACCTTCCTCCTGAGGTTGTTCCACCTTTTTCTGATGTTCTCCCTTGTACATGGGTATACGCCGGCTGCGTTGACCCTGTCGATGACCCTCTGCCATAACTCTTTTTGGCTATTGATGTCTGTTGAATCTGGACTCCCATGAGCTGTGGCTCTACTCTGATGATCTCGTCCACCATGACCTGCAACTCATTGTCTGTGAAGCATGGGTGCTTCTGGCATGACATCTTGTGGGGTGGGTATGTGTAGTGCCTGCTGGGTGTAGTACAGGGTGTGTGGTGATGTGGGGGTGTTTGCCTGTGTGTGCTGGTGGGCTGCAGTGTTGATTTGTGCAATGTGTGCTGTGTGATATTTGTTAGCTGTGTTTGGGTTATGCTTCTTCTTGTCTTTGGCTGTGGCTGCTCAGATCTGATGCAAGGGATTGTAGGTGGGTGGGTGGTTGGGGGAGTCATACAGTGACGTGGTCAGGTGTCCGTAGTGTGTGTATGGTTATCAGGTGTGGGTTATTTGAACTGGCCAATGTGGTGTTGGGTACTTTCCATGGTGCCTTTTTGTTCTGCCCCCGTGCATGTTCCGCTGTGCTAGAGGTTGATTCATAATATGACAGTCAGAATGGTTTCAGTGTGGCAGGGCTGGCAGTTGTTCAGTCACTCTGTCTCCGTGGGTTGGCCTGGCGGCGTTGTTTTTGTGTCTGTATCTGGGTGGTTTGTGTTTTGTATCTCGTAATACAGCAGTCACTTTACCACCACCACTACTGGTTTGGTGGTGGCATTTTGCATGGCGGTCTTGCCCGGAGACTGCCAGACTCATAATGAGGGCCATAGGGAGCACATGACAAATGACTTGTCACTAAGTTCACTACTGTTCTTGTCATTTGAGTTCGGGTGCTGATATGAATGTTTAAAAACAATGACTTTTAATAAATTCTTCTGAAGCTTGTCAAATAAATATACTTTATTGAATTCTGAAGACACTTTATTACATTTTTGCATAATATTTGGTGCCTGATATCCATTCCATAGATTCTCATGGCTCAGCTCATGGAGTGGCTCCTGTAGATAAGTAAGACTCTTAGGGCCAAGACAGACCCCTAACTCAGCTCTCCATGTTAATTTTGTGGCACAAAAAAATAAATTAACTCTACCACAGTAATGTGTATAATAGTTACTGGAGTACCATCCTGCTCTGGGGAACAACATCTTTTTTCCTGTAGTTCTGGAGAGTTTCCAGGGGTCTCAGGAGGATATTTATTCTATCTTATGGTTGTAGTAAAGAAGAATTATGCAATAGTGACTCCAAGAAGGTGTTTAAAGTTACATGTCCATCTTAGCATAAAATGAAACAATGTTCAAATCATTTATTTTTCCAGTGTCAACCCTCTATCCTAAGTAAGTTTTTGTTATTTTACTAACTGCCATAATCTACCCTTCACCATTGCAATGATTAGTAAGACTGTCTTGTCTTCAGAAGCCACCCAGCAGTATGGGCATAAACTTCTTCTTTGACCTCTGCTGGTGTCAGGCAGCCACGGTTGAATGGCGCACTCTGCATTTAAAAATGTGAGCATACACACTGCTCAGCTATTCAGTGCATGTGCAATGAATGTTTTGCAGTGCCCGTAAGCTGCTTTAGTTGATTCTGTTGCTTAGAGTCTAACTCATGTAGCTAAGGGAATCAAACAGAGCTAACAGCAAGCTACAGTGCTTTCAGAGCTCCTGTGGCGTTAGTAGTCAGTGATGCTGGAACAATTTTCAGACTAGTGGTGCTGCCACCAGGGTTACATCACTGAGCTCATAGCGATTCTGAAAAAAGCAAGCACAAAGAACAAGTGTAGTAAATTAACCACACCCATTAAGAGAAAAGTGGCGAGGTTGTAATAGGCAGATGGTTTGCCCTTATGAGTCACTGTCACAAACACATTACTGAAGAATGGTATAGAAGGCATTGCCATTTAGAGCTAGCACATTTCCCTTTGAAATAACCACTAAATTTGCACAGACATACAATTTTACTGACAAAATGACAGTGCATAAACAATAATGTGTGTCAGCAAATATTTGTCATTTTCACTTCACCAGGTAAAGTGTCTTAATTATTTTTTAAGTCTCTTAAAATCTTTCTTTCAATCACCCTTGAGAATTAGAAAAAATGTGTTTCATTTGTGCTTTCCAATTAATTTATTTAAAAATATGTGTACAGTTCATATATAGCTATCTGAATTGTGTTGTATGGAAGAAGAAAATGACATGCTACAGCCCTTCATTTCACCCCAGCAAGATTTTCGCTCCTGTCCTTTGAATGCACAGCAAATGTTACAACATTAAAACAAAATTTACAGTCCTATTTACTGCTTGTTCAGCTTCAGAACTTTAGCATCAGTATTTAGATGCCCTCTCAGAGCCCTCTCAGAGCTCAAGATGCTGTTGTGGTTCGGCCTCTCTCACATCAGGACCTGGGTGCATTGCATCGGCTGTGCTACTTGTAGCTACCCCTGCAAACTAGTGAATGGCACAAGCTGTAGTGCACAGGTGATGTTTAACTTTTCATGCCATATGTGCAGTTTTTACACTGTAAACTATGGCATTGTAGGAGGCCTAAATATGTCAATCAGGGATTAGCCAAATTCTACATGTTGTAGGCATCAGAGCACAGACAGAGGACACTGGACAGCAGTGACCCTGTGTGTAGAGTCTAGAAAATAGCAATAATTTAGCAAACATATGTAAGTGACTATACAAAAAGGCACATCTTATCACACAAGTATACACATACCCACACACAAAAACACAGAGGTACAGTACCTTCTCTGCACCTGTACTTACCTGCATAATGTCACGCAATGCTGGTTACATTACGATGCTTGATCAGAGGCATTGTGTTCTTCGTCTGGTCCCAGCAAGTGGGAATATCCTAGATACTCTCTCTGGCATTAAGCCACATGATATTGTGCAAAGACTCTTCATTATTCAGGAGACAAAGAGAGGAAGTCTATAATACTCTCTCCTGAGCCCTGGTAAAGACTCAGGGCCATATTTACAACAGACTACCATAGGTCAGCACCAGAAATCTTTTTGCTGCACTGCCCTACATCAATGTGAAATGGCAGGAATGCACAGTATTTATGAAATACAGTGCATTCCTATCCTTTCACCCAGCGCCTGGTGCACAATGTGGTGCCTAACACCAATGCACGAACCCTTGCACCATGGAGCAAGGGTGTCTGCATTGCATGCAGAACCTTCCTCCACAAATCAAACTGGAGACGCATTCTCTGTGTGCTGCAGAATGCAAAAATATTTCTCCTTGTTATGCCACCCCTGGAAAGGCGTAATGTTTTGGTGCTGTCTAATGTTTACATTGATTATTACATTTGGGGCATTGTCAAAATCCATGGATGTTGCATGGAAAAACCCATTGTAATGCCCATGGAACGCTTTTCTTGTGCAGAGTAAGGCAAAGCAGCACCTTGCGTAGCCTTGCCTTACTCCATACCTATGAGGCCATGAAAGACCACACAAAGTAGCATTGCATGGCCTCATAGATATGGTTCTGAAGTCTGCACAACCGAAACAAAAAACAAGTGATGTTCCGACAGCACACAGGCCTGTAAATATTCCCCTCATTTCCAATATCCAAACAGACAGTGAGCACGGGAAAGGGCTGTTTCAAGGTATGCACATGTTGGAAAATCCAGAGGAATTTTGGGCAAGGTAGTGTAATAAACTTTGGGATTGCACCTTCTTATTCTGTTGGTGCTGTAAATGCAGTGAAAGAGGTGGAAGCTGTTAGAACTGTTGGTCGTAAGCTTGTATTTGATTTGATATACCATGTGAACAAAAGCGCCTTCTTTCATTCCTTGATCTGTGTCGCGAATTGCCTTTCTTTGCTGCAGACAATGAGCTCAAAGGGATTGATTGATTTATGTGGTGATTGCCATCTGAATGATTTTCAAATTGGGAGACAATATATTTCGTTTATTGCCGAAATACAGAGAAATTAAGCAAAGCTAAAGAATGATTTTTCTGTGCCAGCCATCCTATTAATAATTAAAAATGCAAGGTCTTGTTTAATGTCCTTCCCTTACTTCTACTGATAATATTGGTTATTTCCGTTTAATTGGGTGCATGTACAATACGACTTTTTTTATATTGCGGACAAACTTGCTAACCTAAAGTCTCTTCTATTGGATTCATGCACTGCTGTTTTCAATGTTTTCATGATGGTGATCGGCAGGTTTATATTAACAGCCTGGCATTTAATGCCTTTCAAGCCCAAGTTATGCAAATTGTCCAGGCAATTTTATTTTACATTTGTCAATCTGTGAGAATGTTCAATTGCACTGATCAATTAGTGGCCATGGTCAAACATTGCACTGCCCCCTACAATATTACCAATATCCCACACAAAATTGCCCTACACTGAATGACTGTACTTAATTTATCTTCAGTTATTTACTTTGAGTTTCTTTCTATTTACAGTATGTGAATAGAAATAATGATTAAGTTGATATTGTTTCAAGTATCTCTCTCTTCAGTTTGTACGCTTACCTTAATGTTGTTTTGATTTTCATTTGCTTGATTGGAGGTTGAACGAGCATAACCTGGCTGTGCCATTATGTTTCTTAAAACATGAAATGAAGGGGTGGTTATCTTCCTGTATAACCTGAAAGTGTTTTCCATTTAACCATGTTGCACTGAAAAGCATACCAGAAAGTGCACAGATGAGTATGATGGTTCATGTATGCCACATGTAATCATTGATTGAAAAATGTTAATGTTATAGTATTTTAAGCACTATTATTCTTTATAATCATTTTAAATCCAACATAAAGAAGATGCACAGAAACCATTTCATTTTGCATGTCTTTCTGAGGCTGCAGGTACTGAAACTAATGAGGAGCCTTTGGTGCATGAGAGATAAGAGAGTCTGACAGAAAGTGTTAGGAGGATGGAAGGAGCATCCTGAATTAGCAGTTATCGTTTTGAAATACCTGTGTGGGAAGGTGCATCAAAGCCACATAGAAGAAACTTAAAGGGGATACTGTTACCAATTATCCGTTTGATTTATGATTTTGTTTTTCAGAGGAAGAGTTCAACGATGATGTCATTTTTGACAGGTTTGGTTAGTGAAAGGTTCAGATCCCTTTATTCCTTTCAGCAGAGTGGACCTGTTTGAGTTATAGACCTCAAATTCCTAAAGATTCAACAGCTTTATGCTTTACACACCTCTCTTGACGGAATCTTCTACTGAAGTTCTGTTATGCTGACCTTTTCTCTGAAATCCTTCAAAATAATATTATAGTTTTGAATGTCGATTCAATGCTTAGCCAGGAAAATTTGATTCTGGATTTTAAACACCAAATACTTTTCTTGATTTTCTAAAATTGTTGCTATTGAAATATTGGTAATGCATATGTTAATCTGATTCAATATTGTGCTAAGTGTGAACTCTCCTTTAGTGATTTTGTATGTCTACACAATGGTTTTGGGATTTATTCATGTAATTTTGGCTTTAAATCTGTAATAAAGCCTTTTGAAACGTCAAGGTATTTTCCGGGATTAAATGTGTTGCCATTTGGTTGCATTATAATTAACTTGAATAATTTAATATGAGTTTCTGCACCCCTCGGAACAATGAAGGATTCATCGGAGTCAGCAATTGGAGATATAGTCCAAGCTGGATCAAGTTCATTATGGCAATACACAGAGGAACAAATATTTATCTTTTGTTGTTTGTATGTACAATATCAAATCACATTTTTTAACATTTTCTTTTGATTTATTCAGTATTTATTGTTTTTAGTTAACTGAAGAAATATGCAGTCGAACCAGCACTGCAGCAGTAATTCACTGCTGCAATTAATCAAGGCATTGAAAAAAAAAAAAAAAAGCTTTAAGATAGAAATGGCGCTGTGTGGACTTCATGGCTTGGAACATATATGGTATACATGGTTGTTAGGTGTTAAACAATTTCCTAACTTGAGGCTTTGTGAACTAATTTTTTTGCAGTCACAAAGCCTTCAATTCACAGCTTTTGCAATGGTAAGCAAACATGCTACAGTGTACTTAGGGCACCTTGATGATTGGAACTGCTGCTAACTCCAACTTGGAAAGAAGCAAGACCATGAAAGGATTGCCCTCTCCTCCTTTCAAGTGACAATGCTATCTATTATTTTTTTCCATACTGCAATGGCAGACCATTGGTAAACCTCTTCATGTCATAGCAGATGGCAGCCATTTTGCAAAGTGGAAGCCGTACATTATGAAAAAACTCCATATTATGAATGCTGGTTGCAAGCATTCTGGAAGTGGACAGCGGTCTTGGAGATCACTGTAAGGTCCTAAGTCCTCCCAGTGTAATGGCAACTTTACAGCAGCCCCACTCTCATTAAAGATCAGGAAGTGCCTGAAAAAATGTTGCATTCAGAGAAATTCTGCGATGGACGTCCATTGTCCCTTGCAAGCTTCCTTCTCTCTGTCGATCAAGAGTAGCAAAGGAAACCATGTCACCAAAATATTAATGTCAGGAGTTCCTGCAACACCCTGTGAATGGTGAATTTGCACCTCCCCCTACTGCTATATCAGTCGCAAAGAAAATACCTGGTCCAGTCGGGTCGCATTTTAGGTGGAAAACAAAAACACTAGGGCCCATATTTATACTTTTGTAGCGCCGCATTTGCATCATTTTTTTACGCAAAAGCAGCGCAAACTTACAAAATACAGCTGTATTTTGTAAGTTTGTGCCTTTTTTGCATCAGTATAAATATGAGCATAGCTGCTTTATGACCCAGCATTGTTATATTCATCCCTAAGTTCAAATAGGTCTCCTAGCATGTCCCTTTTGGTCAAAGAGATCTAATAGTGTTATGTGGATAGCATAGAATTTAGCAAAGTGTGATCAGTGGGAAGCAGTAGATGAACAGATGTGGGTGAAATCTTTCCCTTGTGTAGCATGTACAGTACCTTACCAAGATTGTACAAAATACATTTTGCCAGTCATATGAAAACTGTACATTTAGAGACTGCCTCAAGTGGAAAACGATCTGCTATCAAAGCTCAAAGTTTCTATAAGACTTTTCTGCTCAAACGCGTCTCTTGCAGGTTAAAACAATATGAAAATGCATTATAAGACAGAAATACAATTGATATGAAATGCATTATTCCAAGCTGTAAGAAAGTGCCTCTTTTTGCATGATCACTCCCAATTATTTTTTTAAATAATGCTGCTGGTTTCTACCTAACAAGACCCCAGTGTATGTGTTGTGACCCGTAACTATGTCAAAGTTGATTACATTCCTAAAGAGTAATTTTAACATACCTATAAGTCCCTAGTATATGGTACTCTGTGTACCCAAGGCTTGTAAGTTAAAGGTCACTAGTGGACTGCAGCACTTATTGTGCTACCACTGAATTGACAAGTTAAATTATGTCTTCATGTCAGCCACTGCAGCCAGATAGTGCAGTTTTAAAACTCCTATTTTGATCAGCCAAAATAAACCTTTTGACAGGCTTAAACCTTCCTTTTTACAGTAATATGTCACACCAGAGTTATGTCTTAGATGCTCATGGGCCAGAGTGCATGGTATTGAAAAGTAGGGCATGCATGTTTAATGTTTTGCATGCCATGACACTGAAAACCCTTCAATTTTTATTTTATTTTTCGCTGTAGCAAGGTAGACTCTCCCACAAGCTCACATTGGTTTACTGGTTTACACTGTTCCATGTAATTGTCAAATCCAAATAATGGTTCAGGTATTCATTTTAATAGTAATTTAAAATCAAACTTAACCGTAAAATCTGATTTTATATTATTGTTAAGAAACAGACACTTTCAGAAAGTGATCTGTTTTTGCCCAGCACTAAAATGCGCTCTTGCCAGTGCCTGGTTGTCTCTTGTGTTCTGATGGCTCCTCCAAAGTAAGATGTGGGTTGCCCTGGAGAGTAGACCTAAGGGGTACGGAGGATGTCTTTCTTTGTTGAGCAGGATGGCCTAGGGGCTGTGTCCAGTCTGTTCCCGAACTTCAAAAAATGTTGCCACTAGCAGATGTAGTTTAAACTTGGCCTTGCCTCCCTTTTGTCTTTCTAGTCAGACTGACTCCAAACCCAGTGGGAGGTGGAGCTGCCTCAGAACTGGTTTTCAGTCACCTGAGGGAGGAGATGCCCACTTTCATAACCACACCTCTGGCAGGGCACAGGGAGCTCTGCACATGGGAAAAAAGGTTCTGCCATGTTGGTTTTGGGTAAAGAAGTGCAGTGTGGGATTATTTGCTACCCGGCAAATAGGAACTGCTGCAAAAGTGGGCAGTGGTGCCCTGGGAGTTTTTCACTAATGGTTACTGAGGGGCCAGGAGTTATCCCTCTCCAAAGGCCAGTACCATGCAGAAGTATGACTCCACTGGGCAGAACACTACTGGGCCTGTGGATATCATAAGAAGGATGGGAGGACTGCACCTGCTATTGAGAACTTTGAAGAGAACCCTGAGTTCTTGACCTGCTCCCACTTGTATCTCAGAGTAAGATATGGACACCAAGTGTCAGTTGAATGACCTTCTTTGAAGCTACAGGAACACAAAAGCTGCTAGACTCCTACTTTGCTGGAAGAGCCCAGCTAACCATTTCCAACTGGACCACCCTGGGCCGTGCTGGTTTTTCTGCTCGAAAGAGTCCTGACCCTCAAGTATTGTCCCTGAGATCCTGGAACCCTTGGATGCTGTCAGAGTACACCATTCATGCAGAAACCTAAAAACAGAGGACTTTTCTACAAATGTTTGCCTGGAGGACCGCCGAGTGACTGGGACCAATCTGCCAGCTGAGCCATTGAGAGTGCATCTTTGGTGGGCTAGACTTCACTGTAGCTCCTGCAACATTCTCCACCTGGCGTCAGAATCCATTGACGCCAAGGACACTCTGACTATATCTCACAGCTTCCTCAGTGCTGGTGCCCAGGACAAACCAATATATCCCAAAGACCTCCAGAGTGCGAATAGTGAGCATCCACTCTGAACCTTCTTGCCATTTGCCGACAACAGCTTCGGACCCCAACATGCAGCAAACCATTGCACCCTGCTTTTGCTTCAGTCTGTGTCCTTCGACTCCGGCGACCCATTGACAACCTGTCAACATTTAAAACTGTTTCTAAGAAAATCAGGAAACTTTTTTAATTAAAAAAACCTAGTCCCTGTATCCGACCGGTGATCAACCACATTCAACTTTAACTGATGACTTTGCCATGGTCTAGCTCAAACAGTTGCCTGCAGTTAGTGATTTACACTTTATGGTGCTATTTTCATTTGAAAGTTTACAAAATTATATCTCTAATTCCCCTTGCTGGATTATTGGCATTTTGATGGCATTTTACTCAAAATAATATTCTCATTTTTTATAAATTGTACTGCTTATTTTTGTGTCGTGTTTTCAACTTCATAACTGTTTTCATACTTCTAAATACTTCACACATTTTCTTAAGGTACGTTTGTCTGCTTTGTACCATATCTAACTTCAGCCAGTGTTTTCTAGCCATTATTTCCTGCAAAACATATGCAATAAAGAGAGATTTCAACAATAGCAATCCATTCCCTTAAAATTTGCGTAAAACGCATGCTTCTTCATAAAATTAAAAAAATACTTACCGTTCTTTCCTTGGACTCATGGTGGGATTTGTTTTGACTTGCAAACCTTCAGCTTTGGATCTTAAAGAACCTGGTGTGCACAGTTGTTAAACCTGACAGCCTTAGGGTTGTCTTCCCTCCCCTCTAACATTTAACATTTTGTCTGCCTCCCTCTGTTCTGATCTCCTTTTTTGTTGGTTTTAGGACTCTGTGCACCTCACCACTGCTGACCAGTGATAAAGTGCTTTTGCTCTCTCCCCTTAACATGGTAGCATTGGCTCATACCCAATTGGCATATTTAATTTACCTGTAAGTCCCTAGTAAAGTGCCCCAGGGCCTGTAAATTATATGTTATCAGTGGGACTGCAGCACTGATTGTGCCACCCACATAAGTAGCCCTTTAACCATGTGTCAGGTCTGCCATTGCTAGGCTTGTGTGTGCAGTTTCACTGCCACTTCAACTTGGCATTTAAAACTACTTGCCAACCCTTAAGGTAGGCCCCAGGTAACCCATAGGGCCGGGTGCAATGTAAGTAAAAGGCAGGACATCTCCTTATACGTTTTACATGTCCTGGTAGTGAAAAAAACCCAAAGTTATTTTTCACTACTGTGAAGCCTGTTCCTCTCACAAACCAGCATTAAAGAATCCTTTAACTGATTTTAAGTGGTAATTTCTGATCTGAGAGGAATAGACTTGTCATATATGAGAAATATTTAGAAAGTATGCATTTCTCAGCACTTACTGCTATTTGTGCATTACAGTCTGTCTTCAAACTACATCTGGTCTGTGCTTGTTGACAGGTATCCTTGTGTATTTGACCTAGACAGCCAAAAACACAGGGCACTCAGCTGCATCTGCATTAATCTGCAAACAGATGGGTTTCCCTGGGCAGGAAGGGTGGAGGGGCGCTCTTGTATACTTCAAAGGCTAGTGGCCTGTCCTCATAAAAGGGACTGATAACCACCCACAGGGCTCCTGACAGACAGGGCTGAGTTGAAAGGGGAACTTGCGTGCTTCAAACCTACTCTTTTATGTTTCCTCCAATCAAAGGCACTTTTGGGTAAATATACCGGGTTTGTGACACCATTAAATCAGGCTCTTCTGGGCCTACAACTGAACTCTGTCAGAGGGACTGTCTGGTTGCCCAAAGGACTCATCTGGACTGCTTTGCTGGAAGGACTGCTGGCCTGCTTTTTGCCCTGATGCCTGATGACCCCTGACTCTGCTGGAAGTACTCTGCCTTCCTCCTAAATTGCTCCCCAAGGGCTTGGATTGAGCTTGTCTCCTGTTCTACCTCCTGTTTTGAGGTCTCTGGCTATCAAAGACTTCACCAATTAAGAAAAAATCCAGCATGTTGGAAGATCGATGTAATGCCTTGAAAATTTGGTGCACAGCCTGCCGGATCGACACAAAGCTTGATCCATGGCTGAAAATTCAGTCCATCACCTGCTGGATTGTTGTAGTGCCTGTTGCCTGTGCTCCAAGCATTCTAGGCTTTACACGCATCATCGCTGGGCATCCAAATATCCCTGCATCGCAGTGAGGAACAAAGGATGGGCTCATGAAAACTAACGCATCACCTTGCAGCGTGGAAATCAATGATGCATCACCTTTGCTGCTTTTGAAAAATCGACTCATTGCTTTACTTTTCAACGCATCTCCTCCTCTGCGGCCCCTCTGCGTTGTTATTTTTGATACATCCCAGATACTGTGTGTTAAAAGGATACAACAACTGATTCTTAAGGATTGAGACTCATTTAAACATTTTAAAAGTGATATCTTGACTTGTGCATGTTGGATTTTTGTCGTTATAGTCTTATTTTATTTAGATAAATATTATCTATTTTCCTAAACTGAGTTTTTGCACAAATACTTTACACGTTGGCTTCCAAGTTAAGCTACCAAAGGGTGAGCACAGGTTAATTTAAGTTGTATTATGACTTACCCTGACTAAGACTGTAATCCTCAGATTGACAGGGTGTATACCTCTGCCAACTAGAGCCCCAATTTCTAACAATAATAGAACAAGAAAAAACAAAAAGAAAGAGACTTTCCATAACAAAATACTTCTTTTTGATTACACACTTATTGCAAAAGGCTTTTTGAGGAATTGAATTTCATTATTCTGTTATTTTCTGACCTTTGGATTCACTTTTGGGTATTGCTTTTAGTGTAAATAAGTTTCTTGTTTATTCTGTTATTGAACCTTTGGGAATGAAGTAATTCCACTATGGGAGAGTTTCCAATGGTATTGGTTATTTGGAATGGGTAGGCACGAAGGAGGAAGGGTGGTTTTTGAAGCTATATGTGCATTATAATTATGTGGAACTATATATACATTAATGATTCTTTTTGCCTGTATAGAAATTACTATCCTTAAGTGTGCCTGTTTTTTTTAATAGGAAAGAAGGAATCCTGGATACTCCTTTATGGTTGTTTTGCACTCAGTGTACAGTTTGTCGAATTCTAGCAGTGATAGTGACTGATGTCATTGCAGTATTAATCATATAACAAAATGAAACCAAAGATTTTAGGCAGGCAGTTCAGCAATCTCAAAATGAAACTCAGAAACTGATTCAGTGACTAGACGAACTGCAAGGGGGTATGGGTGATCTGGATGCACAACCTAAACTTATACCCTGGATCCAGGAACCCCCTGTTAAGGCCTCCCACTTTTGTTTATGCAGAGACACATGTGTCAGATTCAGGGAAGGGGTCTACTGATGAGGATGCATCAGTAGGTCGAGCAATACAAGTAGTTGCACCACAGAGTGTCCTGTTGGCTCCACCTGAATGTTTTTTGGGGCGCAATCTAAAATTTCTACATTCTGTAATCAGTGTCAGCTGATATTTATGTGCAAACCCAATTGTTTTCCTAATATTCAATCAAAGGTGGCATTTGTGCTTTGTTATCTGGGGGAACTGCTGCCACGAAGTGCATTCATCTAGTAGAGAGAAACAATCCTATACTATATAACTATAATGAGTTTAAAATTGAACTGAAAAATGATTTGATAGGCACACCTTTATTCAGTGAATGGATATTGAGCTATTAAACATGAAACAAGGTAACACAGACATAATAACTTACCTAACCACCTTTAATAGGTTGGTATCTGATTCAGGCTGGCCTATATTATAAAGGCATCCCTGTTTTACAGACGTCTGAGAAATAAGTTAAAAGATTTATTCGCTCACGTGGTGGATTTACTGGAGGGTCGTGATGTGTTGATTTATTTTGTAGTATGTTTGGAACATAGATTAGGGGAAAGAAAGTCTGATAACGGAAGAAGAAAGCCAAGAATTATTGCGTCCAGAGAGGGATGGACTGAATACAAAGTAGTATATAAACCTGAACCAGAGCATATAGGAACTCTATGTGGCCCTTTTTCCTCTGAGGAGGCGTAAAGGTGAAGGGACAAGAGACTGTGTGTGCATTGTAGAAAAGTGGATCACTTCCTAAGAGTGCCCTAATAAACTTAAAAAGGACTTAAAACTCCAACCTCTACTCTCCAGTTATCAGGAAACAGCTAGATCCAGTAACTAAGGAGACTAAAGTGCCGGGCTCTGTGTATACAATGGTCTTTTTTTATTTGGGTAACTTTAATGGGAAGTATCCCATTAAGCATTTTCACATTCCTGTGTCTCTTGAGTGGAAATACAATTCCAAGGTTTTAATGGACATTTTAATTGAGTCTGGTGCTACAGGTCACTTTCTGAATGCTATTTTTGCTAGTAAATTGGGTATTCCCATTATATCCAGATCTACAGTGAGAGTATTCATTCTATAGATGGAAGGGAAATATTGTTGGTCCAGTGAATACTTGTACAGTTCCATTGAAACTCAACAAGTTTGATGGCATTATGAGGTGATTAGTTTTGATATCATAACAGCCCCTCGGTTGCAGTCTACTTCGGGGGTAGGATGTTTATTACAACATAATTCCATTATAGACTGGGTGACTGGCTCTCTCACATTTCTTTCTTCTTATTGTCAGAAACACTTTGGAAGTCCTTTTCTGGTGCCCTCAGAACAATAATTAGGTACCATATGGGAATCTAGTTTAATAGTCCATAAGGAATATAGAATTATTTTGATGTGTTTAATAAAAAGAAAGTCAATGTATTTCCATCACATAGACCCTTTACAAAGGGGCATGAGTGGATACTGCTTTTTTGGCCTCTGTAAATTGGGTGCAGCCTTTTAATTCTTAATTACTGAATTACAAGATTACATTGATGTTTGTGCCATAAGGTATGCTGATTTTCTGTGATACTTTAGAAGATGATGCTAATTATTTGAGAAGTATTTTGACAAACCTAAGGTACCATCAGTTGTTCACAAAATTATAAAAGTGTATTTTTCCATGAGGAGGAGTTTGGATTTCTAGAAATCATTACCGGAACAAAAGAACTACAAATGTATTTTAAGATGGTAGATGCCATTCAAAGTTGTAAATCACCTCAATCAATCATAGATGTACACAGGTTCTTGGGATTTGCTAACTTGATTTTTATCAGTAAGTTCTGTGCTTTGGGTCTCTCCAGTTACTAGACTCTTGAAACAAGGCGTGCATTTTTATTGGACTCAAGAAGATGAAAAGGCTTTTCAAACCCTGAAGGAATGCTTCATTAGGCCCTCTATCCTTAGACACCCTGATATCTCTCAGCCTTTTATTGTTGAGGCAGAGCCCCATTTGTACTCATTTTTTACCAAGGTTCTCAATTTAGTTCCCATTTCTAGAAGACAGTTTGTGAACTTATACATATTAAAATATGTTTTTGTTCTAGTCACCATCCTCAAACTGATGAACAGGAGGAGAGGGTAAATCAATATTTAAAACAAATACATTTAGTGTAAAACATTTTATTACAGTACACACTGAAATTAAATATTACGAATCACTGAGTTTACATATAACCACACCCTAAACGGATATTTGGGTTTTTCTCTGGTTTTGTATTTATGGTTTTCACCCTAAAATGATGAACATTGAAATACATATATCTCCACTTGTCCCTGCAGCTCATGAATTTCACTAGCTCTTAAGTAGAATACATCAGAATCTACAAGAAAGTTTGCAGCATGCTAAGGATAGATATAAAACATGTGTTGATAAACATAGAATGCCAGAAAGGGGTTCAGTGTGGCTATCCACTAAATATTTGTGTCTAAATAGAAGGAACACATTTCAGCCAAAACCTCTGGGACCGATTGAAGTACTTAAGTTGGGTAATCCAGTAGCTCTGAGGTTGGAATTACCAGCCTCTTTGAAGATATTTCCTTTTTTCATGTCTCCTTGTTGAAGCCAGTTGTAGAATGAAATAGATTACTAGATTACAAATTGCTCCACTACCTATTGATACTGGGGACCATTCAGAATATGAGGTAGGGGCAGTTTTTAACTCACAAAGGGTGCAAGAATTAGTTCATTATCTGTTGAAATGAAAGGGGCATGGGCCGAGATCAGATCTTGTCGGTCACATGTATGATCCTCAGTTGGCAAGGAGGTTTAATTTCGGCTACATAGATAAATCCAAGCCGGTAGGGAGATTTTTGGGAGGGGTATACTGTCATAACTGCTGCCCTAAGCCCTGATTTCAGGCCAGCGACTCAGTCAACATGGCCCCCAGGGTGAGGCTGGATGGCGCGGAGGACAGAGTATAGTTGTTTTCCTGTCCTCCGTGTTGACCCCACCTGCAGGGAAATCATGCTGGACGCTGTACGGGCTCCCAAGTGCAAGCTTATAAAAATCATACTGAGGAGTCTGCCATTGACTGCAATTAAAGTATTGGGAGTTTGAAGGGTGTAATACTAGCATGATTTCCTGCTCATCTTCCATGCTTGTCATCCTCCATGGTTTGGATGTGTCATCCTCTGTTTCCTGGATGTTTTGGGGAATCTTCTCCTTCAGGTTAGCATTTGAGTATTTTGATTCAACTCCTGTGTTAAATTTCATGCCTTCTGAGAATGACTCTCATCACACAATTACTGGAACTCAATTTGGTCTACGCTAGAAGAGGTAGAGCTAGGTACTCTCCCCAGGACTGCTCAGCAAGTTATGCTATACACAAACATGGACTGTTGGCAGCCTCATTCGCTATCACAAATTTATATATTTTGAGACTCTGGTATTTTAATACCACATCCACAAGTGATCAGTGTCGTATAGAAATATGTGAATTGCATATTGTGAGAGGAGAACATATAAAGTAAATGGTAAATAGGAAACCTTTTAGTCAGTTTGTGCACCCGAAATGTCTTCGACAACAGCAGAATGATATATGGGTGACTACAAGACACCCTTTTAGTAACCACATAATACAGTTTTCTCTGGCTGTTGATTAATGAGAAAAGACAGGCCTGGCTTACGTGCACTCCTTTTCATGATACATACATATAGCTGTAATATTTGATTGTTACAAACATAAAGGCAAATTGAGACAGGATATGATAAAAAGCTTGCAACAGATAATCATTCTAACACACCAACGCTCCGTATTATCAACAGAATATATTCATTCTTTAGCAAGAACACCCCTTTGAATAATAATGGAACTCTGTTGTCAGTGTACATCGATAGAAGCGACACCCATCTGGTCCGATAGACCATGTGCATCATTAACATCATAATCCTCAAGGTAAGTCTCAGAGAAAATCCAAGGATATGAAGCACTGGTGCAAAACTTCTACTACCATTGTGCTACTTTTCAAACTGACTTATGTGCTAATAAGTTGGTTTGCAAAATACTGATTCACAGTGAGTCGCAATTTGACCTACCTCATGAATTTTAATTAGGTAGGCCCCAAATTGTGACCCACAATAAACCTCAGTCATCACAGAGATGGTGTCTGATTAGGTCAGCAGACAACCATGCCTGTGATTGCTTTTAGATAAAGCTTTTTTTTCATGCAACCCATTATTCTTAAACGAAAACAGGATGCATTAAAAAAGAAAAGTAAGTAATATTTTGTAGGAGTAGGCAGTGGTCCTTGTGACGTTTTTGTCGACATTCGTTATGGGGAAGGACCCCTTTGGGGACTCCTTGGAGACCCCTTCCTGTTTATGGATGTGGTACAACTACATTTGTGTACTCAGTAAACTATAAATGTTTTTCAACTGGATTCTAGTCCTAAAACATTAATACATCCCATTCTGAATCTGAATTGGGAAAGGACCCTCTAAACACACCCCTTCCAAATATCAGCTTTGCATTTGGCCACAAACCCAAATTATGATTTGGTAACGTTACTGATTCACAATCTAAGTTTCATACAGATCAGAAGGCATTTTTTTTAACTGTTGCAAACAGAGCAATTCTGAGAATTGGTACATTTTGCCCCTGAAGGGGAGGAAAACAACATCTTGATGTTCAACTCCAAAGAAAATCTCAATTTATGCAAATAATTTGGAGGCATCAAGATGTGGGAGCACTATTTTGAATAAACTTTGGCACCTAGACTTCTCATCATCTGTGGCATTCTTGGAAATCACAATTGAAAACAATCTCTCCAGCTCTGCACCTAAATAAAAAGGACCAATCTGCAATCTACTTCTTACACTATTTCATCAAAAATTCAATATCTCTGGCTTTGAATCAGCAAAAAATAACAGCTGGACTATGTCAGCGCAATCTTATCTTTTGTTCCTTAAACAATGTTTTGATTGATTAAGGCTATCTTGCATGTCACTGCTCGTTTTATATCCACCAAGTAAATATTTAGCTGTGGAAACTTTGCTGGTTACAGTCCAGCCCAAAAATACCATTTAAAGTTTGTTTGCTGTCCTACCAGTTTGTAAATATTGCACGGGATGTGGGACTGTTCTACGCTGCCATAACATAAAAATCATTATGCTACAGCAGCGCAAAGGGCTTGTAAATGAGTGCTTTTGTGTCAATACTTCCCTCCATCTCTGGCGGTCAGAGGAGTATTTGGAGCAAAATACTCTTAACATGGAAGCTCCAAACCTAAGAACATCCCTGATACTACAGCAGTCCTTCACAGGAGCTGAAGTTACTTGGAGTTCCATAGCCCTGGGTAGAAAGAGTGATGTCCCCTTGAACCAGAAAAACTCAAAGTGCTGAAAATATCACTAAAACAGGCGCCTGGAGGCTAGAAATAGGTCACAGGCTCTACAGGCTCAGAACTGACACTGGGAAGGAGTTTGTGTGCCTTTTGGCCTATGTGAAGTTCTCTTTTGTTCGCCTGCATCTAAGGGAAAATCCTAGAATCTTACCTGACTTGGCGTTCCATAGCCCTGGGTAGAAGGAGTGACATTCTCCCCTTGAGCCAGTGGAGGGAGGAGTGGTCACTTACACCTGAATGGGCTGCGTCTGAATGTTGGATTTTTGTAATTTTGGTCTTGTTTGATTTAGATACATATTTCCTATTGATTTAACAAGTGTGGTGTCCATTTTGTAGTGTCTTCACTGTATTACTATTTGTGTTGGGGCAAATACTTTTTACATTGCTTCTGAGTTATGCCTTCCTGCTCATGCAAGCTACCAAGGAGGCGCATAGGGGTTAACCAGGTGTATGTCTCCTTTTACCCTGACTAGAGTGAGGATCCTTGCTTGGGCAGGGGGTAACCTGACTGCCAACCAATGACCCCATTTCTAACAAAACCACTGTCCAATGTGTTGGATGTTACTGAAATATGGATCAATGATTCCTCCAAGCTGTATAAAATCATTCTTCTATCTCCTGATTGTAACATCCCCAATAGGAGGATAGTTGGTCCTTCCTTTGTATCCATCAAGTACTTGCTGTCCAAAAAGGTTGGTAATCTAACTACATCTTTTTTATGTGCAGTCATCAACCACCCTCCTAAGAAAAACATTTTCATCAGATGTCTTCCGTCTCACACACCATGTACCTTTGCTCTTGAATCATGCTCGTATAGTTGGCAGCATGAATATGTTATCACACGAGGCATTGAATTTATATAGCCAAAATATCATAGAACAATTATACAATTGAAGCTTCAGCTCAACTGATCAATATCCCAGCACATTCACAACGTCACTGTTTTGTCCCAACACTCTCTACTAAACAAGATCTCCACTTTATTGATTCTTTCAGCTATTGCGGTTTGACCACAACCTAATTAATTTCTTCTTTGAAAAAAACACAGCAAAAACCAAAGTGCTCCTTGGTCCCAGAATGGTTAAATTTGAATTATCTTCACCCTAAAGATTTCTGACAACACCATTTGATGCATCGATCCCACTTTTGAAGTTAACTAATGAACTGATAACTTTTTGGACAAGCAAGCAGGAACTGCAATGGGCTTCTTTGTTTCACTCTCAAGATGGAGGAATAATTAAATGAGAACCCGCAAGTGTTTCAGGTATAATCTCCACCTCTTACAGTGTCAAAATGGAGTGATAATGTTTTCAACCTTACATTATTGAGTCTGACAAGAAGACTGAAGAACAAATATATATCTGCAGGCGGATGGCACTCAGTAGACACAGATAATGTATGTAGAAATAGACATATCTCCTTGTGTTGTTAATGTATTGGAAACTTATTTTAATCAGGCTAGATCGCTGTAGTGCTGCTAAGTATTAGTAAGCAATTTTTTAATACCAGTTCCCAAGGTTTACCTTTTGTGCTCGTGCGACTGAAGCTCTCATGGCATTTGCAGTGAGGTAATCGACTACCACTTGATAACATGAAACATTCAGCAGGCATCAGCAGAGCAGTGCTATTCTCGCTGCCTGCCTCCTACTAAACACACTGATTAAAACAGCCTTGGTCATTTTGCAATATTTACTGACATGGTATGTCAAATTCTTGAAGCATCTGCATTATCCCCAAGGGTTACATGACCCCTTTCTCTAAGATTCTGGATCCCTAGAAGGTAGGATATCACATATATGAATATGATTACACAAGTATGTCTTACACTTAAAGAGAATGCAGGGAGATTATGGAAAGTTTGTGAAGGTGACCCACTGTCCACTATTGGATGCAGAAACAGTGCTCATGTTGAAATGTGATCCTCATGATGTTCAATCCATCCCATCTGTCCTGTGGACTCCATCCCTGGGATCACCCCTACAATTAGTGACAAAATTTCGAAATCGAGGTGCATTGTTTGATATCCAGCTTTCTTTTACTTCTCAAATAATGTCTGTCTCCAAATTAGCTTTCCACCACTTGTGTCTGGTCTTCTTCGACTACTTTGTTTCTCACAGAAACTTGCTACAGTGCTTATTGTAGATGATATTGATTAATAGAACAGCTTCTACCTTTGAACCCACAACAAACCAATCAGAAAACTTCAAGGAGACCGGTATCACGCTTCCTATTTCCGAACTAATAATGATTATATGGTTTAGCACTGAAATCTTGAAATGTCAAATGATTTTTTTAAATGTTTCAATAGACTTTTATTAATTATAAGAATGACGAGCCTCTCCCCCTCGGAGCCCCCCACCTTTCTCTTGCATGCAGCACATTATGTGAGCCTGAAAAGTCCCAGTGTTCTTGGATCCAACCATACATGTAGTCTTTTCTGGGCATTGCCTGCTTGGCTGCTTACATCAACACATTAAACATTTGTAACCAACGTCCCTGAAGGCACCTGGGGTCCCCTTGAATCTCCCAACATAGAATGCTTGTCAGTGTTTGGGATATTTGTGTGCCTAAGAATTCCTCTATGGGTTTTGAGTTGTTTCCAATTACTGCCTCGTTGGGGGAAGAACCATGGAATCTGTAATACTTTGCCTCCTTGGCTGCGAGTCCTCCAGGAAGGGCTTGATTTGTCTCTGTAGATCAAGTCTAAGCATTATGGTGGCAGATGCCCTCTGGCCAGGAATTCCCTAAGTGTTTCTCTTTCCTGTACATGTGTAATGCCTCTGTAAGCATATTGGTATGTTGATCCTCATTGATGTCATGACAGGTCAATCCTTGATTTTTTCACAACTGATTTGGTCTGCTTTTTTTGCATCTGCCTTCTTATCGATTATCCATTTGTAAATTCTTTAAATTAAATAAATGCCATATAATTCTCTCCTGAGGAGTTTCTGTAAGTCTGTCAATAATGAGTTGCCCTTTTCACACAGATTAATCTGTCTACATTATCGCATATTTTGATGAACCTTGCTTTTCTCCACTTCTTGAAAGAGGTTTTATCCATCCCTTGGTCGAAATTGGATCCAGAGTAAAAACATGTGCGTGAGGTAAGGTGTATAGTGTGAGTCCCTTTTGCTTCTCCTATGAGTCATATATTGTTAGTGTAACACTTGTCAATAAGGAACTCATCAGATTCCTTACTCTATTTTTGTGGTTTACCGAGGGGACCTCCAACAGGACACCCCTCACTAAAATATATTCAATAGAGCAGGAGTGGTGTTCAGTTTTGGCTTTTGGCCATTCCTGAAAGTATTTCAAATGAGAGGTTCCATAAAGTATGTTGTGCATGCTAGTCACCACTTTGTTGAGGATCTGAAGAGGTGTTTTTTATATGATTTGTGTCTTTTTTCCCTTCCTTACAAACTTTTGCCAATACGTGATTCAAACTGAATTTGGATTGTTTGGAAAAGAAGGGTTGTTACAGAAGAAAATCTTCTTCATTAATGCAACTTGACATTGCCAGGAAAGTGAATGATTGTGCCAAGCCAATAGTTTTGTTTGTATCTCTTTTAACATGGGAAGGAAATTTGCAACATGAAACTCTTTCTTTGCCGTTCCTGTATGTATTGCCAGGTATTTAATTGTTGGCTTCACGGGAGCAAAGGATGAGTGAGCCAAGCCTAATTTTTTCTGAGAATCTTAATTCCCAGAGCCTTAGAGTTGGCAATATTTAGCTGAAACATTGATATTGTATGGAATTTGTGTTGTTCATCTGTATTCATCCAGATGGGGCTGTAACAATTGCCATGGGGCCATACTATGGAATACCAACTCCAATAATACTAATATCGAGCATAGAATATCAAGATATCAAGGGCCAGATGTAGCAAACATTTGTGAGTCACAAATGGCCCGAATCACTATTTGCAACCTCGCAAAATCCGAAATGGGATGCAAAAATCCCATTTCCAAAGTGCAAATAGCGATGCGAGCCATTACCGACTCGCAAAATTTGCGACCTGATTTTGCGACCCGCAAATAGGAAGTCGCAATTTGCGAGTCGCAAACCATATGAAAAAGCCAGTCGCAATTTGCTGGTCGCAAAAAGCCCATTTTGCACATCCAGATTACCACTGATTCAGAGCAGGTGGTAACCAGAACCAAAGTATAAAAGGAGACTCAGAAGGCATCTGGGCTACTCAAGATGGGTGAACTGTATGTGATAGCATGGAGGAGGAGAGTCCACGACGCCCAGCAGAAGAGGAGGAGGAGGCAGAGACAGGAGAGGATATACCGAACCAGGCAGACACTATTCCAACAAACTGAGGAGGAGATTTATGACAAATATAGACTGAGCAGTGCAGCAATTTTAAAATTAATTGAACTACTTTATCCGCAGCTTGAACAACAGACAATGCGCGGCCGCGCCATCCCTACACATGTGCAAGTGCTATGCTCAATACACCTCTTGGCCTCAGATAGCTATCAGGGGGTGATTGCTGTGGCAAGTGGGGTATCCCAGAGTTCACTCTCATGATTCTTCAGATCATTCCTAGATGCCATACTCACACACATGTCCAGATATAAATACCTACCCAGAAATGAGGCAGAAATTAACAGCACCAAGTTGGACTTCTATAGAATTGCCAACTTCCCAAATGTAATAGGGTGTGTGGATGGGACACACATACAAATCTGCCCTCCTGCAAATCTGGAATATGTGTTCCGCAATAGGAAACATACCCACTCACTAAACATCCAGGTGGTATGTAATGTACATAATGTCATTACTGACATTGTACCTAAATTTCCAGGGAGTACACATGACTCATACATATTTAGGCACAGTAGGATACACCAACGCCTAGAACGTGGGGAGTTTGGAGACGGATATCTATTAGGTATTGCTGAATACACTCTGAAGCCTTACATACAAGTCACTGTGGAAACCATTCATGCCCTGCTAACATTGCTTATTTTTGTCAAACAGGTGACAGTGCATATGCACTAAGACCATGGATACTTACCCCGTACCTAACACCTTGCAATGAGAACGAGAGGCGTTATAACAGTGCCCACCGGCGGACCAGAACTGTCATCGAGAGGACCTTTGGATTGTTAAAGGCAAGAGTCAGGTGCCTCCACAAAAGTGGAGGTGCACTCTAGTATGCCCCAGAAACAGCATTCAAGATTGTCGCTGCCTGTGCAATCCTACACAACATTGCCACCAGCCGTGGGCTACATCTCACCCCTGAAGACACAGATTCGGAGGATGAGGAGCAAGAGCCACCACACTGACAGCCTGGGGATAGAAGCTTTGCAAATCAAGGCAGACAGAGACAGAACCACATTGCAACCCAATACTTTAGCAGGTACGTGGCAACCATCACCACACTCACTAATGTCAGACACACATAGGCCAGTTGTGTTGTGAAACAAACAAAACCTTTTTATTTCTTAAGTATGTGGTGAAAGAAAAGTGCTGTCTGTTGCAGTCTGGACTTGTCCAAATGTGATGAGGACACATTATACATCATGTGCCTCATGAACCGTGCTGTATGGTGGTTCACCCCCTCCTCCTTGAGCGCCCAGCATAGCTCATCCCTGGTGGGTCCCCTGACCCCTGCCACGCACTTCCACTCCGTAGCACATGGGACTCACTGGCAGACACGCTACTTATTGTAGACCCCCTCCTCACTGTCCTGAGGAGTCTCCCCTGTGTCCCTTGACACCTGCCTAGTTTCCATCAGGTCCACAGCGTGCCTGATGTGGCCAAGTCCACACGCCACATCGCCAGCAAAGAGCCCAAGTTCAACTTGTAGGCTTACTGTCCGTATAGACCGGCCAGTTGTGTTGGTTGCAAGACGCCCAATGGATGCAGCCATGCGGTCAAATCATGCCTCTGTGTGGTGCTCCCTGTGCTTGCATACTGTCGGTCTGCCACCAGTTCTGTCACCAGTTGGCAGATGGCCTGGGTGAGATCCCCCAAATGATCGTTCATCCTTGTGAACTGACTGTTCACTTCAGCCAGCCCAGTGGTCATGTTGCTCTGCATCCTGGTTAGGGTTCTTGATATTGACCTCAGTTGTCTATTTTGCAGGCGCTGACCATTGAGGAGGGATGCCTCCATTCCTGCAAAGCCTGCTTCCCCTACCGCCTCCTGGGGCACCGCCAGAACTCTGCGCCTGCGTCTGCGCCTTTGTCCTGCTGCTGGCTCTGAATGACTTGCTGTGGGGCTGGGCCCTGGGGTTGTGTCAGCTGCCCCCATTTGCTGTGCATGTTCCTCATAGGACTCTGTGGTGTCCTGCTGGGCCCAGGAATTCAGCAGCAGCCTCCTGCAGTGTCTCTGGCCCATGCTCTCCTCCCTGCCTGGTGTCGCTGCTGGGGGTGTCTTGTGGGAGACCTGTGGGACATAGGGAATACACTGTCAGTCTCTGACATCTGTTTTGTGCCTCATAATAAACATTTGCCTATATACTGACTACTGTACTGCATTTCCCATAATGCACTATTCTAGAGGTTGCTAGACTGGAATGGAGCTAGTCTGGTGGTGCCTGCTGCTGTGTACTGGGAGAGTGTGTGTACTGCATTTGTGGGTGTAAATGCATAGCTCGTGGTACTTACTTTTGGATGTCCCTGGTGCAGAACTGTGCACTTCTCCCATTCCAATGACAGCCTATGGGTCCAGGGTCTGCTGGACTATTGCTTCCATGGCTGTGGGTGGTGGGACAGTGGATGGGCCTCCTCCGGTGCCCCTCATCTCTCTCAGCTGCTCTGCAACCCTCTCTTTTGTCCTACAGCGCAGGTCATACCACTGTTTCCTGATTTCCTCAAGGGTGCGGTGGGCCACCACTATGGCATTTATCCTGTCCTGGATTTGCTGCCATATCATTTTTTTTTAGTGTCTGGTCCACTCATGGCTGCCTTCCCAAATAGTTTGTCGTGGTGCAGGCAGCATTCCTCTGACAGCACCTCCAGTTCTTTATCAGAAAATGTGACCTTCCTTCTCCTTCCAGCACTGCCTGTCTCCTCCATTGTAGCAACAGGTCCTCTCTCCTGGGTGTGGCACAGCAGTTTGGAAAGGGTGTGGTCCTCCCTCCTCCCAGGTGTATTTGATGACTTCCTGGTTCTGATGTCATCACCAAGAGCCAGGAAGTGGGTTTCCAAACTGTTGTGCAGCACCTGCAGGCAATTTGCTATTCAGTCGCAATTTGCAACACCCTTCTCGCAATTTGCAACCTGGCTAAAAGCGAGGTCGCAAATTGGTATCGCAAATTTTTATTGGATTTCATTTTGCGAGTTGGAAATAGCGATTTGCATTGAATCGCTATTTCCGACTCGCAATTTTTAACCTACCTACATCTGGCCCCAAATATCATAAGATAAGTGCATACAAAACTGTATAGATTTATTGTGCCTATCTCTCCACCTATGTACCTTAAAGATATATGTATCACACAGGTACATATATTTGGAGCTATATATGGACAATCTAGACTTGCTTACCTGTTGATAATTTATTTGTGATATTTTATCCTCCTTGAAAGTCTGTCTGTTAGATATGTCAGCTCTAGGATAGTCTTAGACCATTTTTTTTGCCTTCACCCCTCCTTTTTTTCTGATCTTGTTTTTCCTGGCCTTAGGACTGTGTGAACTCTACTACTTATAACCCATGCTAAAATGCTTGTGGTCATTCTTCTAAACATAGTAGAATTGGCTTTTACCCAATTGGCACATTTTATTTGCTTGCAAGGCACTAGAATAGAGGGTAACCTCTGTAACAAGGGTGTTTAAATTAAATTCAGTAATAAGCCTGCAGCATTAATTGTGCCACACATGTAAGTAGCCTTGTAAAACGTCTCAGGCCTGCCATTGCAGCCTGTGTGTGCAGGTTTAAGCTGCTGTTTCAAATTGGCAAAATAAACCAGTCCTAAACCCTCCTTTTATGTCAACCCTGGGTTATGCCCTAAACAGCCTATAGGGCACGGTGCACTGTGATTGTACTTTAAAATTATACATATCTTGGTAGTGATAAATGTTTACTTTTTTCACTTCTGTGAGGCCTACCTCTCCCATACAATAACACTGGATTTCCTAATTATATTTAATAAGTGCCGACTGTCAATTGGGAACAGGTGGACAGATCAACCTTGGTGTACAAACAATTGTAATTAAGACCCTTCATCTTTTTTCTATTTCCAAATGTTTCAATACGGATTTTCAACAATAAAGTTCAGCTTTACAGTACAGCATGATCTAATACATACTCAGAGTGACATTATGCATTGTGTTGGTTAGAAGGCATCAATTAATACACAACTCTATCAAGCTACACAAGATGTTTGAGCTTTGTTTCCACAAGAGCTGTTATGAAAGCAAATCACCCTGGTTAGGTTCCCAGGAACAAATATGAGGTAAGCTGTGACCGAGAAAGAAGAGGGCAAAAGAACTAGAAATAAGAAAAAAAGGGGATAAGAGCAGTGGTGCGGATAGAAAAGAGGCCGGCAAGAGGGAGGTGGATGGAGCATGGTCGGCCCATCATATTAGAGTGTGAAAGAAGTGAGTCTCAGGGGCTGAGGGGTGATCCATCTCAGAGGGAAAAGGAGTGGGCAGATGTTGTGTCTTTGTATATGTGCTGCATAGTGGAGGAACAGGTTTTTTAAATGTCTGTAGGTATATGTTTATGGATGATCATAGTTGTCTTTTGCCAGGCCTAAACCTCCTTTTTGAATACATATGTCACCCCGTGGGTAGGCCCTATACAGCCCAGTAGACAGGGTGCAATTCATTTAAAAAGTAGGACATGTACTTTTACGTTTTATTCTACTACAAGGCCTACCTCTCAAAGATGATAACATTAGAGTAACTTTCAATTAGAAGCAACTAAACAGGTTGCGTCTGGTGCCTAAAAACATGTAAGAGCCCCCTTTAATGGTAAAGTGGGATCTTAATTCTCAATTCTGAAAATGCCACTTTTAGACTGTTTGCATTTTCTTGTCCAAACCATTTGGTGCCTACAGCCTGTCCTCAGTCACATGACTAGGTGTAGCTGGCAGTTGGTCTTTGTGTATTGCTCCCAGATAGTGAAGCAAAGGGGAATAGGTGCTGAGAGGAAGGGCCATCTCTGACTTGTTGAGGGAGAGGATCTGCCACTTACCACACTTGTACTTCACAAATACTCTGTCTGAGCACACTCTCAAACTGTATAACTCCAATCTATTGTGACAAAATATGAGGCCAGGTTAGGGAGGCAGGACATTTTATACACCTGTGAATGTGGAAACTTCCCCAGTGGTGTTGGGCAGCACAGCAAGGCGCAAGCTTTGCCGTCCTGTACCACGGGCCTTATAGATGAGGCCCAAAGTACCTTAAATCTTGTGTGAGGTGCATCGTGAGGCTCCATGTGAAAGATGTGCTGTGCAGCAGAGCGAGGCATTGGTTCCAAGATGTGGCGAGCCTGTGATGTGAGGGCCTGCATCATCATCAAGGATCCCATTAATGATGGCTTGTGATGCAAAGTCAGGCTTCAGGATGCATTGTGCAGGTAGGGTGATTCATCAGATCCTAGGAGCTGCGAGGCTACAGTGTGGAGTCCAGCATCATTGTTGAAGCTGTTGTTGATGAGGGATGCGAGAGACTGTGTCGGGGAAGTGCCAAGCAACGGCAGGTCTGAAGTATTGATGGGCTGTGATGAGATGCAGGTCTTTGAGACAGTAGATGTCCATGTGGTGGCAGCAATGCTTCAGTTCTGCCGAGTTGCGCTGTACAACAGAGGAGATTCATCTGTTCCACCTGGTCTACAGAGACTGGCAGAGAGCCTGAGGTCACTTTCAAGCATCCAGGACTGGGATGGCACCACTTGGCAGGGTAAACTCACAGATGGCAGAGTCCCTGTGTAGGGTTAAAAGTTAAATGCAACATTCTATCCCTGCGGCACTACTAAGAAGGCCGACCAACTATCCTTTGGAGTAACTTTGGGGACCTGGGTTCAGCAGATACAAGTCCAGTCCTTCGCACCCAGGCAGGAGGGCAACAGGCAGGAGGTCAGCACAGCAGGGCAGCAGTCCTTCAGAGTAGTGGTCCAGCAGAGTGGCAGTCCTTGTAGCAGCTCAGCAGTCCTTTTTACTGGCAGAGTATCCACAGGTCCAGAACTGAACTGAAGCGGTTGGGTCTAAAGTCCAATATTAATACCTGGTGTTCTTCCTTTGGAGGGGGAAAGCTTCTAGAAATCGTCTTTGAAGTCCCCAGGCATCCTGACTTCCCTGTCCCGGCACCAGACTAACTACAGGGGTATGCAGCTGTAGGAAAGTCCTCCTTATTGCCCTGGTACCCCCAACACTTTTTGGACAGGTACTGGTGGTTACTGACTCTTGGCTGGGCCCTGGGTACTGCTACCAGTCCCAGGGCCAGTGCTCTGTGTGAAGTGGATATGCAAATTAGGCTAATTATAATTGGCAAAGTTAACCTACCTATAAGTCCCTAGTATATGGTAGGGCATGGAGGTTTAGGGACCCCAGCATAGGTAGTGCCCCCATAAGTGCACTGATGAGGTACCCAGTGTAATTTTAAAGGCAGGCCTGCCTTGCTGGCTGCTTTTAAATTAAAGTGACATGCAACTTTGACTTTGGAATTAAAAGTAGTTCCAAAGTCTTAAACTACCTTATTTTTACATGTAGGTCACCCCTAAGGTGTGCCCTATGTGCCCCTAGGGCTGGGTGCCATGTAACTATAAGCAGGGACCTTATAAAAATAGTTTTATAAGACCTGGTGGGGTAAAACAGCCAAATTCGTGTTTCCCTCATTGTAGTGAATGGCTTCCATAGGCTAGAAGGGGGAGACTTTATATTAATTGTTAAAGTCCCCTTAAGTAACACATACCAAGAGTTTGGTATCAAATTAATTGCTATAATAAATCCCACAACATCCAGTTGTTAGATTTAATATAACTTGTTCAGGTAAAGAGTTTTAAAGCTTTACCTGAAAAGTTGGCAACTTCAGCCCTGCAGTGTTTTTGCTGCTGTGCTCTGATTGGCCAGCCTCTGGAAGCCTGACCAGGCTGCCTTGATGAGGTGTGAAGTGGCCTGGCTTCACACAAAGAGATGTGCCTGTGGGAGGAGATCTCCCCTCAGCAGATGGTGAGGCAGGAAGGGGGAGGGCTGCCAAACTGGTCTTCAAAGCAACCCAGCAACACCCCCACATCCTGCAAACCCAGACAATTAGGTGCCCCCTTGATTAGATTAGGAGAGGGCAGGCGATGGGTGTGTTTAGGATTTTTAGCCACACCAGTAGGTGGGCTCAGCCAGATGTAACCTCCAAAATCTCTTTCAGCCATGATGGATTTTTAAGGAATGTTGCTCCCTGGGATTTATTTTTGCCACACTTCCCAGGAAGTGGTCATCACAGGGGGAAGGACCCTGCACCTGATTGGAGAACCAGGACACCCCTGTTTTTCACCCAGGAGCAGGGATAAAACTGGCAGACCTACACCCACACCTCAGATCCCCATCAGATTCCAACAAGGAAGAACCAGAGCAGAAGGACTGCCCTGCTGGACCCCTGGCCTTCACCTGGACCCTGCACTCTGAAGGACTGCACCAGCTGCACACTTGGGCTTCACTACAAGAAGGACCTTGCCTGGCTTTAACTGGTTCAAGGAGGGACTCTCTGATTGCTACAGGTGAAAAATTGCTAACCAGAGTCCTCTGCACCAACTCCTGAAGAAACCAACCAGCTGACCACTGTCCATAGGCCAAAAAGGAGTTTGCGGCAGATGAATTCTGGGATTTGTAGTCCACACCCCCAAGGATCATCTCAGAGCCTCTGGAACCTTGGGGTGAGCTGTGGACCCCAAACGAACCTGAAAGGAACATCTGGAAGAAGATCCAGAAGTTTGGAGAAGTTTGGAGAAGTTTTGGAAAAAAGCTCCATAGAGGGACCGACCCACCGCGGCAACTCTGGCTGGCTTGCCTCAACCGCGACCTGACTTGCATGTTCATCCTGGTGAAGAAAATCTCAAAAAAAGAGACTAAGTCCGAATGTAGGAAGTTGACCGGGACCTCACAGCCAGCTTATCCGAGGAGGGCTCCAAGGACGTCGGATCAAGATCCAGGTTTGCCCCAGTCGAAGGATTTTCACCTCGAAAAAATGACTAAGTCCGAAGGTAAAAATCTCCACCGAGGGTTCCCGCGACGCGTAGCCGAAGAAGAGTTCCAGGAGGTCGGATTTGACTGGCAGGTTCGTCCCGCTGAAGAAAATCTTCAGAAAAACAACGAAGTTCGAAGGTAAACTTGTGACCGAGGCCTCCCGCGGGCTGTAGCCGAGCCGGGCTCCATCGTGGTCAGCCTTAAACTTTGACTTTGCCCCGGTTGAGGTGCAACCAGATGACCAGATTGGCACTTTTTGTTTCTAGGTGCTAGAAAACAATATTATTTTTTTTATTCATATCTCCGGTTCCCCTTATCCGATTCTATTTGTTTTTGTGTCTTTTCAAAGATACGATCTAATATAGTTTTATAAATTGGTCTTGGATTTTTAGACTGTTTCCTGTGTTTTATTTAATTTCTGTTTTGTCATATTTGAATGCTTTACACTCTGTCTCCTAAGTTAAGCCTTGTCACTCGTTGCCAAGCTACCAAGGGTTGAGCTGGGTTTAATTTACTGGGATCTAACTGGACCTAAGTGGAGGTTGGTAGCCTATTGCTAAGTGTATGTACTTACCTGCCCTTACCAATAACCCATTTTCCAACAGCAGCACTTTAAGTGGAGGCAGGACACAGCCTGTTCAAGTATAATTAGTGCTGTGCCCAGCTCTGTCGTCCCATCCTGACAGTGATGGGCAACCCAGACACACCTAAGCTCTCTATTGTGAGTATTACACAAAGCTCAACTATGAGCTACGCTCATCTTTGTGACCCAGAGATAGATTACAGTCACTAAATGGCTAAGGTATGATAAATGGCAAGTTTTTATTTTCATAATTGTAGTTTAAAGTCCAACTTTACCATGAGAAATGATTTTTATTACAATTCTTAAAGACACCAACCATGAACCAGTACAGCTTATTAAATGTAATGAGGTATCTCCAATGTAAGACTACAGGAGAGGCAGGCGGCCTTGCAGCAAAGAAATATTTATTTAGACGTTTTTCATTACCAGGACATGTAAAACTTGAAAGTACATGTTCTACTTTTTAAACACACTGCAACTTGGCTACAGGGCTGTCCAGGGCATTACCTAGGGGTGACTAATATGTATTAAAAAGGTTTACTTTACCAGCTCGTGATGGCAGTTTAAAACTGCACACACACAGGCTGCAATGTCAGACCTTATGCTACTCAATTGGGTGGCATTATCATTGCTGAAGGCCAACCAGTAGCATTTAAGTTACAGGGCTTGGGCATAAGTAGGCCCACTTTACTAGAGACATCCAAGTAAATTAAATATGCCAAATGGCCACTTCTACCACATTTTAAAGCGAGTGCAAGCCCTTTAGCACTGACTCACACGGTTAAAGTGTGCAGATTACTAAACACAGCAAAAACAAAGCCAATAAACAGGATTGTTGAAGGCAAAATATTGGGAGACAAACCACACCAAGGAGGCCAGGTCTAGCAAATGCAGTATCTTCCTATAATCCTTTGAAAGGTGTTCTAAGAAGTATTTAATGATTGTTTTTTCAACCTCTCCTGTAATTGACCCTGATGACTGTTATTCAGTGAAGTTTTATTCTTGTTTGGAGTGCTGTTGAGCCACAAATCCTGATGGATTTGCACTGATGTGCGTGTCTTTCACTCTGTGGTCTATTTTATTCCTTGTGGAGGCCATTGTGATAAGACTCTTTTTTTAGGCCAATGTGTTTCATATAAGTTTATGTGCTTCTTTTCTTCTTTCTATCTAATTTCTTGCTTTTGGATGGCTATCTGAACCCTAGCTCATTTAAAAAATTGGTGCACCCATTCTTAGTCTTAAAACCTTTTTTTAGTAGTTTTGAGTGTTCCTTTCCACAGCACAGCACATGGCAGATACCCTGCATTGAATAAGTGAAGGATCTTGTTGTTTGGGAGTCTGCCTTCTTGTCCCTTCCACTGCTGCACCTAGGATTTTGTGAATTGTTCCATCTTCCCTTGTGAGTCTCTTACTTTTTGTTACAATTCCTCTCTACTTGCTTTGTTATATTTAATATCTGGCATGTTCCACAAAACAAAGAAGGTCCATGGGGTTCTTTTTCCTAGGAGGCTGGCGAATCTATGTGGTCTTAACTGTTGGAGTAAAAGCACAAATCACTCTCTTGCTACCTTGATGCTGTTCCTTTGGAACCCCTGTGGGGTTTGACAAGTGTTCTGTGCAGCCCTCACTTGAATTGAGCCAGCAGATGCCTATTTTATCACTACCTAGTTGTGGCCCCTGCGGCATGTTGGCATGCCATTGTTGGGGTCACTACTTACCAATGTCACTCACCACTGTCACTAACATCTCTGAGGTGAATGCCAATGTGTCATGGTTACATTCACCGTACGGTTGTACTTTACAGTGCCAGGCAAAGGTCTGCAGTCTTGCTATCTATATGAGTGATTCCCCAAGCTGGTTTATGCTCTATATTTCCTGCAGGATACTCTAACAATCCTCTCCTTAATTTGTAGGCATTTGTATGAGGAACTGCAGCAAGTCTCCAGTGCCTTTAATGCACTGTGGCTCAGGCTGTTGTTGTGGGAACACCCTGGTTCCTCATGAACTTTCCAAGAAGGCCCCAGAATCTGCTGCTGTGCAGTATATCAGGCCAAAATAATTTGCTGTTTACTTAGCCAGCATGCCTCTTTGACTGTGGACCTAGATGTAGTTATTGATGTCAGGATGGCACTAGATGAAGTTGAGGGCTGAACAGAGCAGGATAATATGACCCACAAGCCCACTATATCAGCATTGCTCCAAAATCACTTTTTATCATCCATGAAGCATTATATGGTAAATCATGCAAAGTTGTTCAACTCTGTCCTTCCATCCAGGATAGTAAGATCAACAATCCACAACTTGGTGTCTTTTCTACCATTCTTCTGAAAGAATCATTAAGAATGGTCTCTACATGTGCATGGATCATCTCTACAGAACTCCTTTTGTTTGCACTGTAGACTGGAAACTGACTTTCTCAGACTCATAAGGTTGCTGAAAGTGCACACATTTGAAGAAATGTACAGTTAGTCTGTACCTGTGCATTTGCCAGTACAGTCATCTGCTGTAACCCAGGTCTGATTGTTAGATGCCTAAAACCAGCTGCTGCTTAAACTAAGAATTAACTAACTTAATTACCAATTCCAAGGCTTGAACATCTTGTTCTTGACATACATGGGTAATGTATTTTTGTTACTATATTTTCTATTAGCTGCTTTATCTAACTAAAAGCGCTCAGTGACTACTGCCTAATAGTTTTGTAGTGCTTTACAAAGAGTCCAACATAAATAAATTGCAGATTGAGGAGGGTGTGGGCTGTTCTACATTTCGGGCCCAAACACAGCACTGAAAATGAGTATGCTCACCTCTCAAACCTTAAATTCCCTTGTCAGATGTTACTGGGATGCAAATGTCCCCTGCTTTGGTATATGGGTGTGTTAGACAAATATAAGCCTGTATGCAAAGGTCTATACCTATCCCTTAGTATGAGAGGTGTTGGACCTGTCCTGCAACCTGCAGGAGTGGAGGGAGGAAAGCCTCCATGTCACAGGAGGCCTCATTGTTATCAGTGCACTCCTTTTCCTGTTTTGATTAATAACACAAAGCAGTGGTGAAAGCATGCCATAGTGAGAAAATGAATTGAGTGATCATACATTTTTGTCTGTGTTACTCAGGGTGAGGTCTTCTGGCCCATGTATGTAAAGTTCCACTTTTATTTACTTTCCTCAACTCTTTTGCTAACATCCAATGTGCATGTTAAGTATATTTGTGGCTTGCCAGTGTGGCATATCCATGGTGGGTATGTGAGCCAGAATAATGGATACCGGTGTGACCTATTTGGATACCCCTAAGTGAGCCTAGCGCATGATGGAGGGCATTAACTGTGCTCCCTAACACTGAAAGTGTGTTCGTTAGATCCTTGCAGTTAAAAGGAGGAGACCTGGACACCAAAATGAGGATATTGGAGACTGTGATTTGAGTTGGGCCGATATCAGGCAGGAGCTTGGTGCACAGCCATCACATCCCTTTGTGCCTCTGTTGTGGGTGCTCCAGGATGGGCACAGCCCCAGTCATACTCACTGTGTGAATCCTCATTCAGTACAAAGCGTCTGGTAAGGACAGTTGAACGAAGAACCAACTGGTTCTACAATTTGAGACAGTGGATCAACATCACATCTCAAGCTGTTGTGCATATAAATGAGACCACTTCACTTTGTTCCATTTCCCTCTATGTTCAAGGAATGCAGTGCACTGCATAGTACTCAGACGACTGTGGTGCAATCAAAGCTGATGTCTGCATAATAGCCAGTCTCTCAGAGGTAAAGGGACATTACCAGAAGTCTGGATTTCCTGCTAGAAGAGTTGTGCAACTACATTGAAGTGCTTATAGGCTGGCCTCCCTGCTGAGAGTGTGAAGGAGCCAACCTGATCCTCTAGGAGGAAAGATTGTACAGGATGTGGCAGATAATAAAAGAGTGATCTGGAAGGGGTGTAGTGTTTGTGATCCGACAGATACTCACACCTGGTGGAAATTGCTTTACAGGAGGTCCACTTATGGCATTAACTGTCTAGTCGCTGAAGGCCCAGTCACACCTTCTACTGCAGCTTTGTTGAGGACCTAGCTAGGCTACACATGGTGAGCAGTCAGCCTGGATAACAGCTACAACTGCTGAGTATGGGGAGCCCACCAGGAACTGGTTACAAGACCACGTTACATCAGGACTACTGATCATCTGATCCATGGGTTGCACCTTCTACAATGGAGCAGTGCCACCCAGTCAGCTGTGACCAGATCTTCATTTTCAGCCTCAAAGTGCTGCCAATGTGAGAGTTCGGCTGAGTAGATTCATTGCTAAATGTGGCCTGTATCTAGTAGAATCCAACAAAGGCTTGTCAGTCCTCTGTGGCTTTGGGAAGTGTGCTGGAAAGTTGCTCTGGATGCATGACAGCAGCAGAAAAGAGTCATGCAAACTCATCTAACCTGAGAAGGGGTAAGATAAAAAGACACATTGAATTTTTGAACTGTGGGTAATCAAATTGCATCGGAGCCTAATTCATTCTACTGCACATCAGCCTTAGAGCAAAGGTAGCCCAGATCCTGGGAACAACACATTGCAGAGAACAGATAAGGATTGGGGTGGCAGTAATGCCCAGAATCACTGATTTGTATATGGTTATTGAAGTGTTTTGTATCAAAGCAACTGTATAATTAAGATAAATTCTGGGTGGACATCAGCAACCTACACAGGAAGTGACATCACTGAAGTTCTCATCATCCATCTGAACAGGAAGTAACCATATGTTTTTTTTCCACCAAAACCATATTTGTTTGAATGGAACCCTCACCTACTGACTATCCGGACCATGAGTCACCTTCACCAACCTCATCACCAACTTTGTCACTCCACTCACCGTTACCTCCAGAGCCTACATTCTTCTCAGTGACTTCAACTTTCACCTGGAAGGCCAAAGCAACCCCTGCTCCATAACACTCCTCAAACGTTTGAGCATTATCAGACTCACCCAGCTCAACCCAGAAATGACAGACACTGCATTACACACACTGGATCCCATCTTCCCCACCAGAGACATCATCAAATACAACTCCCACCACCACACTCTCATGGACCAACCAATCCATCATCCACTTATAAAACAACTCACCTCACTTATAAAACAACTCACCTCAAGTCCACACCCTACCCAGGTTCAGCATTCCAAGCCACAGCTGGGGCAAAATCACAGAAGCAGACTGGCTCATTACCCTAAACACTGATCAACCTAGCATCACAGACAACCTTGACAAGGACATCAACAACTTCAACAACTGCATCAAGAACGGTGTGGACTCTTTCACACCAATTGAACCCAATATACATAGCAGATGAAACATGCAGGCCAGCTGGTACACAGAAGCCCTCATTGACACCAAACAACACTGTAAACAGCTAGAAAGAAAATGGAGAGCCAGTCATGACACCAGACAAAACTACCTACACATTTGCACTCAGACTCAGATCACCAGCAAATAAGAGAAACAAAAAAGCACTATTGGACCTCGTCAAAGGAACCTCCAACAGCTGCAAGAAGATTTTCCTGATCATTTAGGATTTCACCACACCCTAAGCCACTGCCAACACTATTGCTGCCTCTCAATAACTCTGTCACAATGTATACAACTTTCTCTACAGCAAAATCACAAACATCTACAGCAACTTCGCACACCAACCCAACCCCAAAAAACTTATTGCTAACTTATCTACCACAACTAAGTTTGCCACCTGACCAAATGGACACACCTCACCAGAAACAACACAGCAGCAATCATGTGGACAATCCACTCAAGGGCCCCAAGGGACCCATGCCCTCATTATATCCATAACCTGGCAACACCACCAATTGGTACCACTCATACCCACATCATCAACACCTCAATCACAGCCACTACTTTTCGAGATGAAAGGAAACTTGCAGAAATCAACACCATTCTCAAAAAGCACACCGCTGTCCCAAATCAACTGAGCAACTTCTGACCTAGCTCCCTACTCCCTTATCCAGCCAAAGTGATTGAGAAGGCCATCAACAAGCAACTCGCAACCCACCTCGAACTTCACCAACTTCTCGACAGCACTCTATCAGTATTCAGAAAGAACAAAAGCACTGGAACAGCACTCATCGTGGCCACCGGTGACATTTGAATCATCCTGGACAAAGGAGAATCAGCGGCCCTCACCATGATTGATGTCTCCGCTGCATTCAACACTGTCTCCCATAATACCCTCATCAAAAGATTGTCATTCAAAGCTCTGTCTGAAATGGATCTGTTCCTTCCTCACAGGAAGAACCCAAAGGGTCAGGCTGTCACCCTTCACATCACTGGCCAAAGAGTAAAATGGAAAATCCACTTTCTATGCAGAGAATGATTGTATTTTTAGCAATTGCATTATTTCTAAAATAGAAAGGGTGCATTTAACAGGAGGAATTTAGGGAAAGCCTACATCTTGAACTAAATCCTCAACTGCCTCCATGAAGGGGTTCTATAGAGTGACCACCGTACTGTATCATCAAATGGAAGCAATCAAGTCTTTGACTAGGTCATTTTGCTATGCTGTCCTGTATAGAACCACCTTTTTTAACTTTCTTTATGGTTTAACCTTTTTATTGCATTTTTAACATTCATGAAGGAGGAACAAAATATAAAATATACAATACAAGGAGAAAGAGAAGGGGAGGAGGAAGAATATTCATGAATGTAGAGAGAGAATTACCTAATGCAAGTCAAAATAGTATTTTTGCTTGTCTTGTGTAATCAATGTGCTTTTAACATCTCACAGTTTCTAATAGGTTGTGATCAAAGGATGTATATTGGACACCTATATTTCTGATATGGCTGTAATTTAAGAGGGAAATCTACAGCATTCCTTTCGAATTAGTGTATTGTATAAAGTATATTGCATCCTGTCACATAAACAATATTTATAAGGTGTTCGGCTTACTCTATTGTGGTAGGTGGAATCTCTCTCACTAAACCCCTCCTTATTCCTCCCTAAATCCCCCCATTTAAATATAAGTACTCCACATATTCCTGCCACTTCCTCATGTCCCTCCCAGATTCACTGTTAAAAAATTGACCTACCTCTGCAAAGACTTCTCACAGAAAAAATAGGAGTGACAGGGGCAGAGGTTTCTGAATGTCGGTTGGTAAATAGCATCCTTAGTATGTTGGGAGTCATACTGTAGTACTTCTTTACATACTACAAAAGGCATGTATATATATATATATATATATATATATATATATATATATATATATATAGAGAGAGAGAGAGACATGTACACCTTAAACAAGTGCACAGGCAGCCCACCACTCCTCCTTGCTTTAGCATTCAACTGGCCATGGCCCGCCCTAACGCTCAGTTCTGGACCGGTGATGAAAAATAAAATGGTAATAAATTAACTTTATTAGCATTTTATTTTTCATGTCTGGGAAGTGTCTGGGGACATTTTTGACAATGGGACATGGCTCCTCCACTCTAATAGAGGAGCCTCACTTGGTTAGAGGCTGAACACAAGAAACCAAATGCTTAAGGCCTTTGGTAAAGTTAACTTAGCAAAAACAGTCAGTGCACATCCAAAATACCTGATTATAAGTGCACTTTTACAATTACAGGATACATACAAATATCTATAAATGAAAGCATAAGTACATAAGGAAAACTTCAAAAAAGCAGTTTAACTCGAAATGTACAAAGGTAAATGTGAATGAGAACTACAAACTTTCATGTAAAAAGTTAAGCATTAATCCCATGCATATATGAAGCGATAATTTTCTACAGTGAATGTATCTTTCACTAATACATTTGGTGCTTCACTTTACATTAATAATGTTAGGGCACACGGAATATATGACTTTGATTACAAGTTTATATGATTACTGCAATGTAGAGGGACAAAACTAAAATAACACTTCTCCACAAGTGTAATGCTCTAGCCCCCACACAGCTGAACTCTATGACTGTGATGTACACACAGCTACTCAATGAAAGACTGAACCTGAATGATTCACGTCCCCTTTAGTTATGCCTGCGGCTGTTCCAAGCCTTTCGTGCGCATGTGGCATAGTGTGTTCTACATGTAGTTGCCGAGTGTCTCATTAGATGGGCTTGACACTTGCTTGTGGGGCTCGAAGGAGGTAGAAGAAAATGATCTTTCTAAAGGCTTGCCTTAAAAAGGTGGTGATAAGCCCTAGAAACACTCTTTTGCACCCAATGTCTGTTTCTATTGCACTTATATACAGTGTTTGTTTGTAACAAATCATTTGTATTTCATCACTTGAACAATTCCTATACAAGGATGCCTAAACAGCCTTGCCAAGTGCCATGTATCTGGGGTTAGGCTAAAGCATTTAAGAGCTGGTTACTGCACTGAAATTCATCGTAATAAATTTAGAATTCCTCTCTGCCCTCTTGAGGACTGCTAGAAGCACTCTCTGCAGAGGATTCTAATTTCCATTGCAAACTGTCAGGCTGCTGCTGCTGTTTACTCAGGAAGAGTTGAGGAGAGGTAAAGTTGCCATGGATCTACATATAACTTGTTGGCATGAACCTTACTAGGGACTCGGCTTCCAGTCACTCATATCTTACACTTGTGCTCTTCTTCTGCCCCTACAAAAACTCTTTCCTGTTCATTGCAGACAAGATATAACTTGTCCTCACTGTGCCACACAAATGCTTTTATTTCTTCCAGCACATGTTTCGGTGATAAAGCCTACCTGGTGAAACGATTTTGCCTGTTGGTGCTAGAGACTAAAGCAGATGGTGTCACGTTCTGTCTTTCGCTTACCGCCCTGGTCAGATGAAACTGGAGTGTGACCTTTGTTCTTGTACGTTCTGGTCTGGCCGACATAGGGGTGACCCCTTCCGGTAGCCACGGTGCTGCTGAAAGGAAACGCTACAGCAGTCCGTGCCCCCCAGAAGGAGTCCCAGTGAAAAACCCCAAGGGGGAAAAAACGTCTTTTGCAGGAACTCTTTGAAACAGGAAGAAGGTGCATGTCAACATACCAGGGCTTTAAGGGCTGGAACTCTACAGGCTGTGGTAAAATAAGCAGGAAAAACTCTCCAAAAGAATAGCAAGCCGGAGCAAAGATCACCACTAACAAGAAGTGTTGCAACGCAAGAAAAACAAGAAGCTGGCTCCTTATATACCAATGGCCAGGAAGTGACATGCAGGAAGAAGAAAGAATAACATCAGGGATTGGAAAGACGTCATAGGAAAAAACAGGAAAAAGGCACCATAGTAGAGAGGGAAAGAAAAAGGAGACTGGTGCAGGCAGGGAATAGAACAGAATCCTTGGAAGAGGAAACATGGCCCGAAGAAACAGAGGAAAAATAACCCAATGACCAGGACACCAGAAAAGTGAGGCAATGGGGGGGACATGGGAGCCCTGCGGCAATCATCCATATTGCACATTGAACGCGACGAGGCTCAGCCCCCAGTTCCTGGGCTCCCGGCCTCGCTGCGGGCAACAAACCGTACCGTGGCCAAATAGAGGGACCACAGCAGACCAGAAAACGGACCGCCGAGCCCACTGCGGCCCAGAAAACGGGACGCCATGGGCACCCACGGCGTGAGAGTTGGTGGTTTATTTTGACACACACTATTGCAAATATATTACTAAAGCATGGTACAGTAGGGCACTGTCATTTACACACAGCACATTTTCCATCAAAAAGGCAAAAAAAATTGCACAGATGTGCAGTTTTACTTATAAAATTATATAGTCCACAAGCAATAATTTGTGGAAATCAGGTTTCAGTGAATATTTATAATAATTTGTGCATCACCAAGCAAAGTGTCTTGCTTTGAATCTATTCAAACTTTTGTTTCCATTGTACTTCAGATTTACAGATTTGTTTGTGCTTCTCTAACTGCTGATATAGGGGGTGATTCTGACCGCGATGGTCGGCGGTCGCCGCCCGCCAAGCGGTTCCCGCCGAAAGACCGCTCCGCGGTCGAAAGACCGCGGCGGTCATTCTGGCTTTCCCGCGGGGCCGGCGGGCGACCGCCAGAAGACCGCCGGCCGGCCCGGCGGTACAGCCCCTTCAACAATGAAGCCGGCTCGGAATTGAGCCAGCGGAGTTGAAGGTGTGCGACGGGTGCAGTGGCACCCGTCGCGATTTTCACTGTCTGCACAGCAGACAGTGAAAATCTTTGTGGGGCCCTGTAAGGGGGCCCCTGCACTGCCCATGCCAGTGGCATGGGCAGTGCAGGGGCCCCCAGGGGCCCCACGGCACCCGTTCCCGCCATCCTGGTTCTGGCGGTGGACACCACCAGAAACAGGCTGGCGGGAAGGCGGTCGGAATCCCCATGGCGGTGCTGCAAGCGGCGCCGCCATGGCAGATACCCTGGGCCAGCGGGAACCCGGCGGGAAACCGCCGGCTCCCCTTTTCCGACCGCGGCTTTACCGCCGTGGTCAGAATCGGCCGGGAAGCACCGCCAGCCTGTTGGCGGTACTACCGCCGACCACCGCCATGGCGGTCATGGACCGCCGCGGTCAGAATCACCCCCATAATTTGAACAATTTGTACAGGTAATTTGCAGGTATTTAAATTTTGTTGTGTTTGAGAAAAAAAATTGGCATCTCGCAACCATTCCTGTCACACTCCCTGCACCCCAGCAAAATTGTCACATAGTTCACTTTACAAAATTCTCTCACTTTGTGGTGAGAGAAAAAAAAGTAAACACTAATCTCTATGTCAAAAGTGCAAGCAGCAATTTGTCTCAAGACATAACCTGACTTATGACCTCTATCTTACCACACCAGAGGTGGGCAGGCCACTTAAAGCTAGAGACAGAGGCCTGGCTTCAGATCAGCTCAAGGGCCTCTTAGATCTTCGAGCCTAAAATCAGCCGAGCTTTAATGTGGCTTCTGCCTGCCACCCGTTATCAGCCACCATGAGCCAAGAATTAAACAACATGTTAAAAGAAGAGTAAGAGGTAACCATCTGGTTGATGAATTGAATACTGTGAAACCAGAAAACCTGGGAACAATTCTGGCTACTGTGCTTGACCTAAATTGTGTGATCCTAGGCAAATGTTTTAGTTTACAGAGCCTCTTTTTTCTTTGTTACCACATATGAGAGCACCTTACAATACGTGAGTTGAGGGTGTGAGCTGTGCAAAAATAATCTGATGTAATAAGGTGAAAAGCTTCAACATGTTTTAAAAAATGTGTTTTCTAATTTAAAATAGATGATCAGATTTTTTTAACATGATGTTTGAGGAATGATTTAGATGGCAGCTATTTTCAGGGCTCAGCTCATGCATGGGCTCTTAAAGCCCAGCCAGACTCTTTGCTTGGCTCTCCTTGTTAAGTTGTTGGCTTGCCCACCTTTATTGAATTGACAGTAAGCGTGACAAGATAAAAACAAAATTTAAAGGCATATTTATTGCTCGTTCATCTTTTAAACTCCAGCTTGCATACATACCAACATTTTCAAGCTGTGAGAATTGAAATTCTGAAAAAGAAAAAAGAGGAATGTATTTTCCCAATTGGCTTACATTGAAGTAGACACTTTGAGGCGGGAGACACATAAAATAAAGCTTTCTACTTGAATCAGTCTATTGACATGTATGAGCATGGTTATTTTGCGGGTGCTGCGGGACCACCCACACTTACCAGCGCCTATGGAGTAGCACATAAATTGGAGGTGTCAGGTTCTAAATCTGATAGGGTCGACCAAAAGTGGGTAATTTGAAAACTTGGCAGCTATGCTTACACACTGCTGCAGCTGCATAGAGATCTGAAAAATGAAAAATCCTCCATTCTTAAAAAGATACCCCATTTCCGAACGTGTTTAGAAATTAACATCCACGGATTTGAAATGTTTTCCCATAGTCGGAATTACAGCGCAATATTTCTGGACACATCAAAAGCATCTGTCAGCCTCATCACGGTCTCGTCCACGTCCCCTTCATAAACCGAGGCATGCAGTTATGACGTCACTGCAGGGCACAGGTCGCAGGTTGTCCCTGGTACCGCTGGAAGGATGGGAGGAAGCAGGAGAAAAAACATGGCAATGGCATTGACGCCTCTCAGGGCAGCTGGGGGGGCACTCAACTAGATTACTTCCTATCTTTAAAAAAGATCTAATATCATCTACACGCCCCCCTTCTCGTCCAAACCCTACCTCACAAAAGCAGGGGTCCCCCAAGGATCAATCATCTCACCTTTGCTTTTCAACATTACATGATATCATTACCAGAACTGATCAATGATTTTCATCTCACATGCTACAACTATGCAGATGACACACAAATAATACTTAAACTAGAATGCCCCAAAAACATTGAAAACTCAGAAATCTTCAGTTCCCTCAGAGCCGTTGATCAGTGGATGACCTGGAGCCATCTCAAACTAAATACCTCAAAACAGAAATACTCATATGTGGTGAATGGAAAAGTTATGACCCTCTGTGCGCCTGGCCTGACGATCTCGGACCACCTATTCAATTATCCAAGAAAGTTAAAAACCTTGGAATCACCATGGACTCCAACTTAACTATCAATTCCCAAGTGGACAAAATAGCACGAACAAGCTTCATCACCTTGAAGACTCTCCAACGCATTTTCCCCCACCTCGGATTTATACACAAGGTACAAGCTACTATCTCGCTTGTACTATCAAAACTGGATTATGCCAATGGCCTCTACCATGGATCATTTATTAGGAAAAACCTACAACGTATTCAGAACTCCGCAGCCAGGCTACTATTACATGTAAAGCCGCAAGCCACATCTCCCCTGCCTTGAGAGCACTACACTGGTTACCCGTTGCCAGAAGATGCACTTTCAAGCTGCTTTGTATCACCCACAAAGCTATACATGGAACAGGACCGCTTTTTATTAGAAACAAAATAACCAAATACATCCAACAAAGAAACCTCAGCTCAAGATTGACACCCTGCCTTAGAACACCACCATACAAGAAAAAGACTATAGGTGGTACATCCTTCTCCGTTCAAGCAGCCAAACTATGGAATTCATTATCCCCAACTATAAGAGCCACAGATAACTTTCTTGTCTTCAGAAAACTACTCAAGAGTTGGCTCTTTCCTTCATAACCACCATATTCAAACAACTAAGGACTGCATATGCCTATCTTGATAAATATTTTTTTCTGATTATGTGTATATTTCTAGTTATGTATAGTTCTTTAGAAAATATGTATCGCTACTATGTAATAACAGTAGAATACACACACACTCTTTAAACCTGTTTAACTAAGTATATTTACCCATGGTTATAAATATGTATTGTATGTACATATATGTGTGCATATATGTGTGTTTTCATGTGTGTATGTATGTGTGTGTGTGTGTGTGTATACATATATATATATATATATATATATATATATATATATATATATATATATATATATGTATGTGTGTATGTTGTTCTGTGCTTGGCATGTTCGTGGGTCATTGTGTGGCTCCTGGGTGGGTTGTTATACTAGATATCTATGAATCCCTGTTCTCATCTTATCAGACTTATCTACCCATCATCATATGTCATGTCTCTATCAATCTATCCTCCATTCCCACTCTGACTCATCCCAAATCCATTCTACTACTTTCATCTCCTAAATACCTCTACCTAAGCTCTTCCCTCCGCTTCCACATCTAACTCACCAAACCTCACTCAACTACCATGACCTCCCAAACAACCCTCCTAAATTCACCCTCATTTATCTCACCCTGCTACTATGATCTCCCTAACCCTTCCACAGACTTTTCCCTCCTCCATCCCCCCTTACTCATCCCAAGCCTAAATCCTATTACCACATACTCCCAATTAACACTTCTGGATTTCTTTCCTCCTCCACCCCTCCATTACTCCAGTCAATCTAACTAACAAACTCTCATATCACGGCTCAAATTAACTCATAATAATACTAAAACTGTACTTATATTTCCCGATACTAATCCATCACTAATTCTCGTTGGATTCCGGAGTAGCGTGCTCCTCGCCGAAAAGCGATTCGACGCCTCGTCAGGTGTAGTAAGCGCTATATAAATACTATTACAATACAATACAATATCTTCCAGACTCTAGCTCCATATTGTCTGCCAGCTATATAAAAGGAGGAGGTAAGACTTTAGGCTGAAGCTATGTTATCTATTGCATATGTAGATAGTGAGACAGGGCATTCAGATGAGCAATAAGCACAGTGATTGTGTTTATAATGAAAAAGGAGGAAAAGAAGACACATTAGGGATGTTTCCTGTCTCAATGTTATGTTTTATTAACAACATTTCTAGAGCATTTGTCGTAGTTTGGACTCTCGCTCTAGGCAAGACTGCTGGTTTAAGGATGACAGTACTTATGTTCATAGGCGACTATGCCTATCCTACAACAAGTCGCAGCTGTCGTCCTAACCCTTCCGGCTCACTAGCAGTACCTCACTAAAAACTCAAATAGTAAAAGGTGATTTGTGGCAGCCTTTACGCATGGACTCGAGAGTAAGACATCTCAGGGAGTGTTGTGGTTAAACAAAGATTACCCCTTTCTCACAGATACATCATGTCTCATCCATACACAGGCAATAATGAAGATGCAGTAAAGTTTCAATAGTTTTTATTTAACACAACTGCAATCTGCGATAAGTTGCATGGGCTGCAATGATTAGGATAGTGAACAGTGCAAGAAACAGAATTGTAAAGACAAGAGTCATTATTACAAAGACCCCCACCATCTTGCAATAGCATGAAAAGACATAAGGTGTGTAATATGTCCTAATACCCTAATATGATAGGCCTAACCTCCTGCCTAAAGGGGAGCTGGGTTTGTTAAACCTAATCTACCAATGCCATGTCCATGAGGGAAGCCCCTAACCCTCATTACCTTGGAATGAGGTCTCTATCTCAGACTCCGCAGGGACACGAAGACAGGGTCGGCTTCAAGACGATGTGCAGCATCGATATCAGCAATGGGGGCATCGGAATCCTCTGATTATCTGTCTAAAGTGTGATGTATTTATACAGATCTACTTGGACCCCTGACGTACGTGTGTTCCCAAACAAAAGATAACAGACGTGCTTGGGACGGCAATTGCTATAAACAATTGCCTTGAACACCTACTGTTTGTTTGTCTTTGTCACTTGATCTTGACGCCTTAGTGCAGTGGCACTGATAATGCAAAGCATAACAAGTGGCCTAACTGTAAACAAGGCAGCCATCTCAGAAGAATTAAATAATTAAATGGGCTAAGACAGAGCAAGCTAAGTAGGTTAAAAGTCACTAGGTGACGGGGGCACGAATCCGAAGGCTAAGCTAACTCCTGTTATCCCATTAAAACAAACAAAGATTCACTACACATTCTGTCATCAATTGTTCCTAGGTGCAATGTAAGTGAAAATGGAACCACCTACAGCACCCTAATAATTGTTGAAAGTGTGGCAAAACAGCTAGGTTCTGAGCTCATGGAGAAACTGGTGTAAAGAAGTTTTGAACTAATGGAATAACTGGAGTAAAGAAGTTTTGCAACATGACATGTGGATGGACGATATTCCAAAGCTTAGCTGCATTGATGTAAAAGCAACACCCGCTCTGATCTTGATTTAAGAAGTCTAGGGATTGTTGTGCGACAAGAGAAAGATCTCAAAACTTCTCCAAAGGGACGCTACATTGAATATTCTTCTGAGAAAAGGTTGGAGCTAACCTCGATCAAACATTTTGCATGGTACAGTGTTTTAAAAATATACGTTGTCTTAAAGGGAGCCAGTGGAGTTTGTGAAGAAAGGGTGTAGCTTCAGCAAACTGAGAGGTGTAAGCCACCATTCTAGCCACCATTTTGTATATGTAAGTGAATCTTTTTAGAACTAATGCTCTGACAAAAAAGCAAGGTGGTTTATATGTAGGAAGTCTTATAATTGTCACAATCCTTCACAGGTATTAAACTGTTACTTGAGTACATTCTTAGAGCAGTGGAAACATTGAGTCCAAGTATGATGGAACTATACTAGGCAACCTAATTCATTTCCAGTCTTTGCATACTATAGTTGCATATCTTTCAAATTCTGTCACTTTTTGCTCATTTTCTCAGTGGCAAGACAAGTTGCCTCTTAGACTGTCTTTGCCTCTTTAGTTTAAACAGGTTTCTCTTACTACTTTATTTCATTTTTTTAAGGACAGATATTCCATATGTAAAAATGTGACAGGTCTCCACAATTTCTTCTTCCAATGATCTGTTTTAACACTGTCTATGGGGGACGATTACCAAACCAAAAAACCTGTGGCTAGACTGCCACTGGAAACATCCAGTCTTGTTGTTGCATGGCGCATGATGTGATAATACTCATGGCGCACTACTTAAGTGATAACAAAGTGTGGTTCATAGGAAGTGGACAGCCCTGCCTTGAACCCCATATTAGGGGATAGACTAATGCATTTTAGTGCTGGTTTACATTACACTAAACTGTATTAATTACATTTTATAGCACACACTGGACAGCCCCATGAAACAAGCCAATGGCAGAGCTGCATTAAAACCAAACAGCTAGTGTACTAAATTGGCTGGCTCACCCTACAGCTGCACTGCTGATGCCCACAGCCTGCTAATGACAAAATTAAAAAGCTTGTTTATTACATTGAGCGCACCACTGGTGGGTGTTTTTACAGTCACCAAGAAGGTGTGGACACCCTGGGCTTCAGATTAACTATAAATCCAGAGCCCTGCCTTTGAGTCTCTCTGGGTGGATCTGAACCACATTGTCTGTGTCAGCAATGAATATAAAAACCTTTGCCAGAGAACTCAACTGAACATGATCTTAGGCTGGCAAAATAATGAGGGATGTATGTATATTATTTTAGACATGACATTTTAAAAACTGAGACCATGAAGATACATTAGGCTATATTCTCCAAAGTGAACAAACTAAGAGACAAATTTAAGAGAAAATGACAGTGCATGTTGCTGCGCCAAATTTGGCAGCATTGCGCACCATCATTTTCACAATCCAGGGATGCGCCATATTTAATAGAATACAGTGCACCCCTGTGTTCCCCCCTGCTTGGTTCTTAATTTGCTGCTGAGCGCCAATGAAGCAATCCTTGCACCATAGTGCAAAGATAGCTGTGCGTGAGGGGTAGATTGTTTTTGTACAGGAAGGAACATCTTCCTACACAAAAACAATCTTAAATGGTGATTTGCTCTTTGTATGTGTGCTGCAGAATGGAGCACACATAGAAAGACCATAAAACGAGGAGAAATGAAAGCATTTCTCCTTGTAGTGCCATGCTAATGCCACCCCTGGGGTGGAGTTAGATTTTGGTACCGCCTCACTTTACAAAAACTTGAAAATCTGGGGCAGTGTCAAACTGCAATGGGTGCTACTGTGGCACGCCCACAGCAACACCCATTGCACGCCCATTCCACGCAAAGTGCTGCATGTGAAGGGGCTGTATTTACAAGGTGGCGTTAAGCCACAGAAAAGTGATGCTCCATTGGCGCTATGAACTCCTAACTATGCCCCTGAGTTATTGTTTGAAAGTCTTTTTTAAAAGATCACCTCTGTTGAGAGGATGAGTCCAACTGAGGATCAAAGCAAAGACAACACACTTCCAACCACACATCCTACATGGCGTAGAATGATTCCCACATAGGCATCTGTGTCAGCACCCCACTTAGGGTTAGTAAGCACTATATAGGCAGTATCTAAATGTCGCATTACAATAATATCCAACTTACTTCTATACACTTACTTCTGGTGGCACAGGTGAACCAGTAGTAGGGCACTCCATCGAAGATGATTGCAATAGGGGTATCTGTCAGAGTGTCAGGACCTCGTCAAAAACATGGTTTAGATTAAAGCACAAAGTATTCTATAACTATTTTGTCAGTTTTTCATATACAGGTAAAACATATAGAATAACCTAACACATAAATCATGCAAGTTAAAAAAATTGATAGGAACACGTACTTGTTTTTTGTTTTACATTTATGCTGTGCAAAAATGTGCACAGCCATGCTGCATCACTTTAGCAACAAAGGGATGTGCCGTATTTATTCAAATTTGGCACACCCCTGTGTTTCCCCGATGCCTGTGCTAAATTTAGCTGCCAGCGTCAACGCAGGCATCCTTGCACTATAGTGCAAGGGTACCTGTGTTGAGTGGATTGATTGTTTATGTGCAGTACGGTATCCCTTCCTGAACATTAACAATCTACAATGGAGATTTGGCACTTCCATGTGTGCTGCAGAATGCAGTACACATAAAAGTAGCAAATCGTAATTTTTGAATGATTGTTTATGAGCAGGAAGGGACACCTGCATGCACATAAACATTCATTCATGGCCTTTCGTTCTTTCTATGTGTGCTGCAAAATGCAGCACACATGGAAAAGCAAAAATAGGGAGGAATAAAAGTTTTCCTCCTCGTTGTACCATGCTAACGCCACCCCTCGGATGATGTTAGTTTTTGGCACTGCCACAGATTTATGCCTTCTTGTAAATCTGGGGCAGCATCAAAAGCAATGGGTTTTGTAGTGAAACACCCACAGCAACACCCATTGCATGTTCCTCTGCCACAGTAAACTGCATCAGAGGGGCCCGTATTTACAAAGTAGTGTTAAGCCACAAAACGTGGCTTAGCACCACCTTGTAAATGTGGCGCACCACACAGTGCCACCGGAGCGTCACAAAAAGTGATGCTTCGGTGGCACTAGGGCCTTGTAAATCTGGCCCTCAGTTGGGTAATACAATCACTGCCAATGTGTTTTTTGTGTAAGCAGAGAGAATCAGAAACGAATCGTAGATGGAGCAGTGGTAAATATTGACTTCTGCATTCATTGTGTCATTTTTGAGCTTCTCATTGCTCAAACGGGTGCAATTTCGGGCATTTATGTCTTTCCGTGCACTTTATTGTTTTATTTTACTCGTATGAAAGTGTCACTCCAAGTGCCACACATTTGGCCGTTGAATGTGAATCATCATAAGTTCACTGAAACCATGGAAATGTCACTTCTAGGCAATCTGAAAACTTGATAACTAAGAAGGCATGTGTAAAGGCTCCCAATCGTTATTAGCAGAGCTTTTAGCAGTGTAATATCACGCAATGGCTTTGGATCAGCGCATGTCGTGCATACCATGTTCATTATATTTAAAATGCGAACTGTTTGTAACTTTGTATCCTACATTGCGATAGCAGGGACATTTCTCTACAAAAATTGGATTTGATGTGACCCTCCCTTGCCTGCTGTTACTCTGTATTAACAGCAAACACAAAAACTGATGAAATTCAGATCCACTAAGCAGCTTAATTGTCCTAATTATTTTGAAATTAAGTACTTTAATCCAAATTAGTTTATCCATTTTTATTTTTTGCCTGTAATCATTTCCATTTGAAGAAAAAGTGTCAAGTAACAGCTGCAAAGACTGTGCCAGATTCAGCACTGAGCATCTAAATTATCCATTAGCAACTTTTACGAAGGGAAAAAGTGAGCCCTGGCAGGCAAGGGGCTTGTAAATAAGCTCCTTTGGGCCTGTTTTATGAAAAGTTAGCGACGCCTTTGTGTCAAAAAATGACACAAAGGCCGCGTTAACTTTTCATAAATCAGGCCCTTGTTGCACTAACTTGGTAAGGTGTCTAAAATATAATTCAATATGTGAATTCAAACAGAGCACATACATATTTTCTTTTGTATTTCAATTCCAAACGAAGAGTGTGAAAACTGACTTTTAAGAAAATAGACAACTGATATTATTTGAGTTCGGGTACGGTTGGGTATTTCCCTGAATGCAGAAGACATGCATTCATTTTAGACGGGAATTTGTAGTGTATGTACATATAGGCTATGAGACTGAAACCTGTACTACTAAAATATCGTGAAGAACATTTTGAAGGCTAAAATATCTCCAAGGTAAGTAAAGTAAAAAAAATATATATATATATATATATATATATATATATATATATATATATAAGCATAGATTTACCTTTCTCTCTCTCTCTCTATGTACCGAGCAGCATACACTATGTTAGAAAGGATGTGTTCAGGGAGCAAGCAAACTGAGGCAAGCTGGTTGAGTGTATAGAGAGATGGCAGAGGCGAGAACGGGTTCCGGGCATTTGGTACCCCCTTGTTTTGCCATCCCCTCTTGAATTCTTATAAAGGCAGGCTGCGGAGTAATGGTGACACCATCCATTCCATCGAGGTGCTCTGTCTAGTGGTCAAGGTGGAAGTGGCGCATAAAGGATGGGAGTTGGATCGCTGGTCGAGCGCCACGCGGTGGCTCCAACAAGGAAGATCACATCAGCAAGGTTCCCCTTCTGGGAGAGAGGAGAAAGAGACATCACCAGCATTATATGCTGCATGAGGAGCGTCGAGGAGGAAGCATGGAGCGCAGGAAGGTCTGTGGTGGCTGAATCAGGAGAGCTTGAAGCAGTAATAACCCAGGTCAAGGAGAAAACAACATACTCAGGGGTAAGGAGGCATGGCGGCAGAAGATTGGTGGGAACTGACCAAAAAAGGAAGAAGTACTGGTTGTGAGTAAGTGTAGAAGCCGTTTGGGGTATGCACTGAGAAGCACTGATAAAGATGGATATAAGGGCTTAAACAAAGGTGAGCCCTTAGGAGACTGATTTATGATTTCCATAGGGGGATTGTGATGTAGCAATAAGCCCTCGGGAGAAAGAGGTGGAGTCAAGATGTCCTAGCATACCAACACATCGTGGTTCTGGTTCCAAAGAGGGGAGAGAGGGGCAGCTGTGGGAGCCGAACAAGAAAGTCTGGATCACCATCTCGCTATGGATATACTTCAACGTTTTGCCTAAGACATTGATCTTAAGCAAGGGAGTAGAGGACCCCCACCTAAGAGGTCACAGGAGGTACAAGCGTCTCCAGAGACCAGGATAGATCTAGGGGATCTTCCAGTAATGATCAGCCTCAACAGATATCAAGTTTTGGAGACAGCTGATGCGGCAGAAGGCGACAGGGTCACACTGCAGGGCCCAGTGTGAGAGTGTCAGAAAGAGAAGCGCTGCTGATAAATGCATCTCCAGAACCCCCTATTGAGTCACCTTGGTTATCTCTTGTGATGATGGACACAGCACATCTAGTTGGGTTACAGTTATAACTGGCCTCCATGAGGGAAGGGGAGGAGCATGCACAAGGGCAAGGGCCAGATCGAGCAGGTCAATCTATAGCAGATATCCTACGATACTTGTCTAGGGAAATTAGGAGTGGATTTGAGATTTTTTAGGTTATTCAGAAGGAGATTAGAGGATTGTGGGCAGATCTGGGGAACAAACTGGATGACCTCGCAAGTAGGGCAGCTATCCTGGAGGGAAAAGTGGAGGGCTTGAAATCAGCAATGGTAGGAAATAAGAAGGAAATACAACAATTGAAGGCACATGAGGAGAGGTGTCAAAACAAAATTTGAGTCCCTGTTAAATACTTAGAGGCGAAATAACCCAAGAATTTGGAATATCCTCGAGGAACTGGATGGTGAGGATTTGAAAGCTTATATTGTGCGTTTGATCAAGGGCGGGGTTCAAGTAGAAGAATCAGAGAGGGTCATTGCAAAAGACATCAAAGAGTCCATTGGGGCACTTTCAGAAAGGTCCCTAAAAGAAATAAACTCAGAAAGATTTTAGTTAACTTCCATACTTACACCATTAAGGAATACATCGTCCTGGCTGTGTTGAAGCAAAAATCATTAATTGTGGTTGGGGTGTCATTTGTGATTAGATTTGATGTTTCCAGTATTACCCGCAACAGGCAGTGGGAGTTGGTGAAGAGAATAGAACTACTAAGGAAGCTGGTGGCCACAGCCCAGCTGAAGTTCCCTGCTATTTTGAGAGCCATGCATAACAACAAAATGTATAATTTTAGAGTCTGCAAGGGGGCAGATGCTTTAATTAAGGAATTAGAGAGTACTAATCAAGAGTAACATTAAAGTTGCAAGAGGAAGCTCTTTAAAAGTAGGCCTATTTGTGGCTCTCTCTGCTCTTTTGCTCTCTGTAAATAGGACTGTTAGAATTTACCTCAGTGGTAAGTTTTGGCACTTCTGCTATTGGTTAGACTACCTGGGATTTCGGTTGTGTTCACACTGTGACCTCTTTGGTTTTGGTTTGGGTTTTGCAATGAAGTGGTGTTTGCACTTGGTTGGGGGCCTCCAAAGGTGCTACGCCATCAGTACAATTGAGAGGGTTTTCCAAGGGTTTGGGTATGGGGGGTTTGGGATGGCGGTGAAGAAACTGGATGGGGAGCGTGAGGGAAAAAGTGAAAAATGTCCTCAGGAACCTATGAAACTCCTAGACCACCAAGAATGTTGAGGTAACAAACTGTTATTGAAACCATAGGGGAGCCACTTAATGAGTGTGAAATGTGATGAATGGAGGTGACTAGTTCTTTAAAAATCCTGTTCTTGAATATCAACGTGCACAGGTAAAAATTAGGTGGGAAGAGCTGTTGCAGTATCTAAGGGACTACCCAGCTCATTGTCCTACAGGATATGCATTTGATTAATTCAAAGTGTAAAGATCTGTTTAGGCCTTTTTGATGAATACAACAAATGATATGTACTAATCAAAATGTTGGAACAAAATGTGTTGCTATTGTGCTGAAGAGATATCCAATACTCTTGATTGGGAAGTGCGCTGTAGATAAGTCAGGGAGGTGGGTGACCTTGAAATTGGCAGTACACAATCATCCATATACCCTTACAGGTTATTACTACAGATCAAATATTGATGACACTGGCCCACTGACAGATATATTTCAAAATGTGTTGCAATTTCCTTACCCTACTATCCTGATGGGGGATCTTAATGTAGTCTTGGATTATGATTTGAACAGATCATCCGGCTGTAAGTCAAGAGCTAATGAGAAAATGCTGTCCCAGATAGAAAGAATGTGGAAACAACTGGGGTTATGCAATGTGTAGAGAGAAAGAATGGGAGCGCTACAAGCATACACTTCCAATAATAATAAATACAGACATCAGTCGAGGATTGATTATTTCTTGGTTGACTGGAAACTAAAAGAGCAAGTACAGGATGTCTGTCATGTTGAGGCCTTCCTGTCAGACCACTCCGCTGTAAGCCTGGACATTAATTTAGATAGTAAAGCTGAGTAGCACAGGTGGACATTAGACCTCACGTTGTTATTGGATGAGAATGTGATGAAAGAGCTCCAATCAAATACTGAGGAGATTTTCCGTATTAATTTAAACTCTGCTTCCATGGGTATACTGGGAGATTCCTTTAAAGTTTTTCTAAGGGGCAGAATTATTAGGCTGGCTTCTGTTAAAAGAAATGTTTACAGTAAAGAGATATATGATTTGGAGTTAAGAGTGCGGGAGGTAGAGGAGAAACTGTTCCAGTGGAGCTTAGTCCTTGGGAGATAGAGCACCTGAAGGTGCTGCTATAAACAGAGAAGAACAGGCTGACAACAGTGGTGGAAGGAAGAGTCAGGAAGAGATGTGAGGCTAACACATTATCCCATTTTGAGTATGGGAAAAATTATGGGAAGCTTTTGGCTTGAAAGATAAATTCGGATTTAGCTAGAAAAACAATAAGGGAATTAGACTGTAAGAGAACTCAGGGCATTTTAAGGGCCAGTAAAGAATTTGAAAACACATTTCAGTGTTTTTTTGAGGATTTATATTAGAAAGACTTGGAGTTGACGAGGAGCAGGGTTAAGGACGAAGACTTAGGTGGTCTAAGTGATGAGCAGAATATACTACTTAACAGTTATATTCGAAAGTTTTGAAGTGGAGCAGCCAATTAAGAATAGTAAGGTGGGCAAAGCTGCAGACCCAGATGGTCTGCCCTTGGAAGATTAAAAGGCCCTGGGTGATAGTATAAAACCGATTATGACTGAACTCTTTAGATAGATTGTGGAGTCAGGGGCCTTGCTACCCTCGTCCTGGAACAAATCTGTTCTCACAATGATTTTGAAACCAGGGGCATGCCCAAGGAGCTATGATTCATACAGGACAAAATCTTCACAAACGTATTGCCTGATAGACTGGGTGGTGTGATTGGTGGGTGCTGCATGATGACCAAAAGGTTTCCTAAAGTGAAGTTTTATGCACAAGCTAACTCATGGCTTGATTGGCTCAATAGACCAATATGCATATGAGGTCCTGTTGGCTATAGTTATGTTAGACACCATGAAGGCATTTGGTAGAGGGAATTTAATGTATTTGCAAACCCTGTTTAAGATTTTTAACTTAGGGGAGAATTTTTGTCAGGTAGTACAAAGGATCTATCAGACTTCTTTTTTCAAAAGTCCTGGGATCGTTTTCTGACTTTGCCCTTTAAAATAGCGAGGGAGTGAGGCAAGGGTGTCCTTTATCAACACTATTATTCAATCTATTTATAGAGCTTTTTGCATGTAAAATCAGAAAAGAGGAGGGTATGGCACCACTGAGGTGTAACGGTTGACAAAGGAAGGTCGCTCTCTATGCTGGCGACCTTATGGTATACATGTCTGACTTAAAGGGCACTTTGCTGGTTTTGGAAAGGTTAAAAGCAGAGTTTGGAAGGGTAGCAGAGCACCTGGTCAATAATGAACCCAGTGTGTTCTGTGCCTCCGTTGAGTTGTTGTATGATTACACCTAGCAGCCGCCATCCCAGAGGAACTTCCCCAGGGTTAAAAGGCATTTTTTGTAGTTTTCACTGGAAATTCTGGAAATTCACAAATTTGTGGCAACTGTTTTTAAAGAAACAAGCTTGGGCTTCTGTGCTTGTTTCTGTGAGGCCCCCAGGTGGGCCAGGTCCCTGGGGCATTTGCATTTTTAATGCTGCCACAATTGTAAGGGGGTCCCCTTGGCCTGCCTCACAGCCCTGTGAACCACCACCTCCCCGGGGCTTGAAATCAATACAAAGTGAGGGGCCACCTTGTCCCCTGCAGTTCTGGTGAGCACCACCTCCCCGTGGCAATGCTGAATTTGTGTGTGGGGCTGAGTGACCCCCCCAGTCCCAGAGGCCACCACCTTCTGGGGGCATTTCTCAAAATATGAGCGGGCTGTGTAGCCCCCTCTGCAGCCCTGGGGACCGCCACCTCCCCAGGGCATTTCACAAATTGTGTGCAGGGGGCCATGTGCCTCCCCCCGCAGCACTTGGGACCACCACCTCTCAGGGCCAAATTTTAAAAAATAGAAAGGGGACCTATTCGGATCCCGGCAGCCCCGGGAACAACCAACTCCCTGGGGCTATTTTCGTGGGGTGGGGCTGCATGCCCATCTCGAGGAGCCACAGATGGCCCTGGGGACTACCGCTCCCCCTCCCTCAGGGCCAGCTCCTGCTATGTTCCAGGGTGTCAACCCCCAGGATATAGCTGTTTGCTGTGGTTGGCTGCAGCTATAACAACTGCTGCACGCAGTAGCAAACACTCTGCTTACAGTGAGGGAGAGGTGTTAAACAGCTCTCCTTCACTGAGAGCAGAGGTTTCCTTTGTCTCCTTGACTGCAAAGATGCAGGCAGGGAGACAGAGGAAACTGCTATCTGTGACAGCAGTGCTGGCTCCTGCAGGAGATGGGACTGTGAGGTCCTTCAGGCTCCACTACACGGTTCCCAACCTTGTGACTGTTTGCCATGGGGAGCACCAGGGTCACATGGCTGGGCCCTGAGGAAATGATTGGCCCTGGAGAGGGGGACCACGTGGCCCCCTCCCCAAAAAAGAAAATATTTAGGCCAGGCCCTCTGGGATGGGGTCCCGAGGGCTGAGATGGACCTGGGGACAGGGCCACACAGCCCCCCTCCTCCCCTAAAAAATTACAAGTTTAGACCAAGCCCTGGAGCTGGGATCTCTGGGGCCAAGATCAGCCTGGGGGGGTAACGCGGCCTCCGCTATCCCCAAAAAATTAAATACTTACACTGAACCCCGGGGGATGGTGTCCCCAAAGCCGATATTGGCTTGAGTAGAGGGGCCATGTTTGGGCTGTGTTGTTACAGGTGGGGCCACATGGGCTGGCCACAGGTCAGGCCCTGCAGCCAACGGATGTGCACAGCACTGGGTTAGGTGGTTATAGGGGTTGTTATCAGGGACTGGCTGCATACTATATGTTAAAAAAACCATAAAAATTCTGTGAAAAAAACAAAGGTTACAGGGACATTATAGTTAGGGAACAGAGTTAAAAAAACATAGAAATTCACTTTTAAAAACTAAGGTTACACGGACGTTATAGTTGGGCTCCCATTTTAATCATACAAAATCATAGAAATTCACTTTTTAGAGTTATCTCAGGTAACAATATCTCGTGCCGTAAGGTAACTAAAATTTGCGCCCTCGTCATGCACTGCTAACTACCGCACAAATTACGGTACTCATTTGATAACATCATTGATAATATCAGTGAAATATTTGCAGTAATATTTTGAAAAGAAAACTGTGCATCATATCAACTGCAATTCCCTTAACTCCGTGGTCCACAGATAATTGAGCGGGAATGTTTGGATACAATCCTATGTTTACTTTATACATTAAACAACATTTGTGACTTGCACAATATGTTTAGAATTCTCTAAGTTATGTGGGTGAGTGTGAAACAATGGGTAACATTGAATGCAGGACATCTTGGTCTCGTAAAGAGCCATTCAGTTGACAAACATCAAAATAATTACAGAAATAATGGTTGCATTCACAAGCAGCTCGAAACTGCTTCCTATGCGAGAAATGTTGTGTTATAGTTCAGTTATTATGTTTTGTTTTTAAGAGTTAAAGATTGGTGGCTACCGGTCCCAGAATGCTCCTTATAAGCTCTCTATGGGACAGTATAAAGTAACAACATAGAAGATGCACTCACTTAATCCAAACTGCATTGGTAGTGGTCTGTGATGTTTTCTTGATCATTAATAAATGCTGTTAAGAAATATTCTGGAGTGCAGCATTATAGCTCTTGTGAAACATATATACATATTATATATATATATATATATATACATATATATATGTCAAACAAACCTGTAAAAAAGTGGCACGCTCTCACTACTGGTGGCTGCGTTAGGATACAACAAATATTCTCAGGATAGTTCATCCAAGAAAAAAGACGTCACACTCTTGTGGCTCTTTAGCAGATTTAATTAGATTAGTATCTCCACCTATGCATTTTAGCCATTGAGGCCTTCTTCACTGTTACAAATCCGGTAACAATTACTATGGTTTTATATATATATATATATATATATATATATATATATATATATATATATATATACATACATTTGAATATTTTCAATAATTTCATTTAACTTTATTTTCTATCAGGTTTTATTTTAAGTATCTATCTCCATAACGTAACTACAGAAAGGTGTTGCAGTACCAATAGTTGGACATTTGTAGTATCGGACTTACTCTAGCTTTCAGCTGGGGTAATTTACTATTGTTCTAGGTTCTGTTATGGCTGTATTGAATATACGAGTGCAGTTTGTATGGTTTATCTTCATGTTAAATATTAGAGTTAGTTATTTTAATATATTTATTTTTTAGAACAAAATTAAAAAGTTACAGTATGACTAGCCTAATTTATATTTAAAAAGCAATTATTTTGAATTTATTAAATTAAATTAGCATTCTTTTTCCAATGTTTGAGTACAAACAAAATCCCACATAAAGTAAAAAAATAATGATTATGTAGCATTAATTATTAAAAGTGGTGCATCTATTTATTAAAAGTAATGGAATCATATTTTAATAAATATTAAGCTTACATTAATTTTTAAATACTCCAAAAATGGTATTGGTATATTTTAAATGATATATTTTAATTGTAGAAAATTGTTCTAACATTTAAATAAATATATATGTATATGTACTTTCATACTTCAAATAATATGATTTAACATTATTTCCTAGGAGGTTTTATTTTAAGTCCATATCTCTATTACTTTCAATGGAAGAGTGTTGCAGTTTCAGTGGTTGGCCATTTATGTAACTGAACTTACTCCAGCTCTGAACAAAAATATAATCTGTGTATGGAGTCCTTTCTCCTCAACATATCACCTTGCATGCTTGCCGAACCTAGATCTCTGGGCTTATTTCTGCTGATGTCTATTTAACCTGAACCTCAACTTGATCTAAAAAGTTTTACAGTGTTTCCTCAATATGCAAATTAAGTTGCTTACTAGTTCAAAAACCACCCAAATAAGCTATCATTGATTTATCAAACCTCTTTAAATCTCTAAATACGTCATCTAATGTAAACCAAACTGGTGACTAAGCCAAGAAGAAGTGAGAAGCATCTGAACATGTGTACAGGAACTATTGCAGTTCCTCTTCAACCACAGCACCAAGACTGCCCTTCTCGCTGCAACAGACAACATCAGGTCCCTCCTAGACCAGGGAGGGAAAGAGGCCCTGATCCTCCAAGACCTCTCTGGCAAGGTCAACAGTTCAACACCAGTTCCCACTGCACCCTCACCTCCAGACTCAACCACATCAAGATCTGAAGCAACACCCCCAAATGGATTCACATGTTCATCAAAGGCCAGACTCAGATGGTCCACCTCCCACCCTTCACCTCAGAAGCTAAGAGTATCATATGTGGTGTCCCTCAGGTATCCTTTCTCAGCCCTTGCCTTTTCAACATATATATCATACTCTTGGCCGAGATTGTCCATTCCCATGGACTCAACATCATCTCCTATGCCGATGACACCCGGCTAATACTCTCCCTTTCCAAAGACCACACTACCCCCAGAGGCAACTTCAGCAATGCCATGACACATCGCCGAATGAAAGAAATCCAACTGCTTGAAACTGAACACAAACAAGACGAAGATGATCATTTTCTGGAGCAACCCCTCCCCTTGGGATGACTCCTGATGGCCCTCCACGGTCAGACAACACCCAACCCGGATGGACCACACCCACAATCTCGGCATCATCATCGACAACAATTGCACCTTCAAACAATAGATGAATGAAGTGGCCTCATCCATCCTCCACAACCTCTGCATGCTATGGAAGATTTTGAAATGGATCCCCATTGAAATCAGAAAGACAGTTACCCAGGCCATCATCACCAGCAGACTAGACTACAGAAATGCCCACTATGTTGGACTACCCACCCAGCTCCTCCGCCGCCTCCAAACCATTTAGAACGCAGAAGCAAAGCTTTTCCTAGACCTCTCAAGAAGGACCCACATCACCCCCCACCTCAGATGTCTACACTGGCTGCCGGCGCACAAGAGGTGCAAATTCAAGGCTCTCATATCATATTCAAAGCACTCCACAACATCGAACCCAATGTAGAGAACCACAGCCTCTGCTTCCACCAACCAACCAGGGAACTCAATCCAACTGATCTTGCCCATGTCCTGAGAGTCTAACGCAGCTGCAGTGAAGGGCACTCCTTCTCCTACCTCGTTGCCAAGATCTGGAAGGGCCTCCTCCCCATCTTCGCACCTCGCACACCCTCCTCGATTTCAGGAAAAATCTCAAGACATGGCTTTTGGGGGAGTAGTTCTGATGCATGGTGACTCCCCTGAGCATCTGAATACCCCTGGGGTGATAACCTGCGCTTTACAAATCCAATGATTGATTGATTGATTGGAGAATATCAGTCTTCAAGCCTCATGAGATCTCAAGTGTGAGTTTGGAAGCTGTCTGTGTGATAAAATGAGTGTCCACGTAATTAGCCAAGCAATGGGAATGGGTTAGTGAACATTTATAAAACTATCTCTGATAAATACTAATCTCAATGTGAACCCTTTGAACGGGCTGTGACCTGAGCTTGTTTAGTGAATTCAATGTACAAAGGCACAGTACACACTGTCGGGGGCTAAACCTGCATATGTTTGATGATTAAGGTTACTGATAGACTGATGTAAGGAATTGTTTTTTTTCGGTTGAGGGGTTATAAACCCTTCTCAAGCAACAACCACAATCCCTGTCAGGGTGAAATACAAATGCCACTAAATTAACTTGTGCTTAAGGTATTTATGTAGTACACAACTAGCAATAAAATGAAAACACGACACAAGAATCCCACACTAATTCTGAAAAATAGAGAGGCTAGTAAACAGTTGTGAGAAGGTCATCCTTTTTGCCCTGATCACCCCCATTTTATGACTGATACCGGTGGTTACTGACTCTGACTGTGCCAAGGCTCTACTAATGAGGCCCAGGGCCAGTGCTCTGTTTAAAAGCTATATATGGTAAGAAGGCCTAATTATAATTAGCTCTGAAAACCTACCTTTAAGTCCCTAGTGCATGGTAGGGCCTGTAGGTTTAGGGACCCTGTGGAGTTAAGACTGTTATGGGTCTACTGTTGTGTTCCGTACTGTCACTGTAAATGCAGCCCTTCCTAGAAGGCTGCTGTTAAAATGAAATTAAGCCCAAATTCAAATTTGGAATTAAAAGTACTTCCAAAGATCTGCTCTAGGTGCCCAAAGGAAGGGTTCCTTGTAATTATAAGCAGGGGAATGACAAAATATGTTTTACATTGTGTGATGAGTGAAAGACTGTCAGTTTAATTTTCCCCATTGTAGAACATTAGTTACATAGGCTAACATAGGAAATGGCCACCACAGAGAGTGACACTACGCACCCCATTGGTCAGGGGTGCCCTCCTGATTGGTAGCCCAGACACCTTGATAAAAGTAAGAGAGCTGTCCAGCAATGCAGATCCCTCCCTGCACCATGAAAGACTACACTCATAATGATTGCACCTGCTGCACACTCTGGGCTTCACAGAGAAAGGACTTTGCCTTGCTTCAAGGTATTTAGGGGGACTCCCTGTGAAGCAACAGGTACAAAAGAGCTACCAAGAGGCCCCTGCATTACCCCCTCCAAGAAGAGCCCAGCTGACCTGTGACCAGTGGACTTAAGTATTTGACCAGGTGCATTGTTGGCATTGTAGTCCCAACTCTCCAAGGAGCAACTCTGAGTTTTTGGAACCGTGGCAGGTGTTGTGGACCCTTCAATACCCAAAATGACCTTCTGGAAGAAGATGCAGCAGTTTGGAGACATTTGGAGAATTTTGGGTAAGACTCCATAAGGTGACTGACCTGACAGTGAGAGTCAAGCAAGCAATGTCGAACTGCACCCTGGCCTGAATTTCAGGTATGGCCCGCTGAAGTTCCGGAGATATTTTGCCTTTGACAGCAAGAACAAATACTTCCAGGATATCAGCAGCCCTCAGGCTGGAGCAAGCCACTATTGTCATAATGCACGCTGGCCTGCCAGAGAGTCTCGTTTGATGTTGAGGGAGAATAAAACTAAAAAGGGACTAGGTCAGAAGGCAACATTTTGACCAAGGCCTACCGCTCAGTGTATCTAACTTGGGCTTCATCACAGTCAGCCTCAAACTTTGACTTTGACCCAGTCAGGTGCGACCAGATGGCTGTGGTTGGCACTTTTCATTTTTAGACACTTGAAAGTACATTTTTTGATTTAATATTTAAAAAATCATATCTCCGGTTCCCTACATCGGATTTTTGATGTTGTAGTGCCATTTTAAAGATAAAAATATTTCCTATTAAATGCTTTACACACCTTTACACACAAGCTACAAAGGGTTGTGTAAGGGTTAATTTATTGAGACCTCGACTGGATCTTATGTATTATTGTGGCATTATTACTATGTGTAGATACCTACCTGCCCTTACTAATAAACCACTTTCCAACAACAGCTGGTCACCAAAACAAATTAAATTCAATCAGTAGAACTGAAGTTATGAATTTATAATTTTTTTTGTGAAAAGCCACCAAAAGGATCAAAGCTCCAACTGCCAACACCTAGTCGCACAAAACCGGAGCAAAGATAAAAGTTATAGTCGACCATGATGGAGCGTGGTTCACATACACAAGATTTATTAGGCTCAGTCTCAGCTATCCTTTGGATTTGGAAGAATTTTCGAAGTTAAATGTCTGAGAATGTAAAGGTCAGCAAGGCAAGACAGCCAGAGATGTCTGTGGAGGAGGCAGCATCATCTGGAAGCTGTTAGTTGAAGTTTCCATGAACATTTCTACATCCTGACTTTGTTGCTTTTTTGAAGTTGAAAATCTCCAGTGGGATGACGCTGCAGTACTCCTCTTGTAGCACACGTACCTCAAGACGCAGGACAGTCTTCTGAAGTACAAAGCAGTTCTACTGGGCGTTCTCTGCTGGTAAACCCTTCTCTAGAAACAACCACAATTCCAATTAGGGTGAACCTCAAAAGTAACTAAATTAACAGATGCTTAACCCTCTTTTAGCTTGCCACAAAAGCATTCAGGCTTAACTTAGAAGCAATATGGAAGGTATTTATGCAACACACAACCAGCAATAAAGTTAAAACACAAACACAGAAAAGATCACACACCAATTTAGAAAACTAGAAAAAAAATATTTTTACATGAAAATGAAGTAAGTCCCATCAGTAGAATCTGTTATGGATTTTTTCAATTTTTTGTGAAAAATAGCACCTAAAAGATCAAAGTAGCATCTGCAGACATATAGTTGCGTGTGACCGGGACAGACTTAACAAACAGTTATGACCAACCACAATGGAAGGTGGTTCAGCTACATGAAGTAGGTTAGGCTCAGTTGTGGCTTACCTTTGGACATAGAAGAACTTTTGAAGAAAATTATCTGAGAAGGTAAAGTTCAACAAGGCAGCTGGTGGTGTCTGAGAAAGAGGTGTCATTGTTGGAGAGCTGCTGGATTAAGTCATGGTGAAGATTTCTACATTTGGACCTTGTCACATTTTTGGAAGTCAAAAATCTTCAGGGGCATGAGGTGCAGGCTGTAGCTGATGAGGGGTCCACAAGACAGGATACCCTTTCTTATAGGAGCTGCTGAACAAGATATACTGCTGAGGAGAAAAACTGTGGGAGCTACCATGAAGTCATTCTGACCGGCAATGCACTTTGAGCAGATTGACATGAAGGTAAGACTGTTGGCTCTCAGCCCACTTTTTAGTGGAATTTTTTTCAAAATCCTATGTTTTTCTTTTTGGAAGTTTGGACACCTTTAGCACCCTTTCCAATGGTCCAGGACTTTTAGGAGCCACTTAGAGGATAGGATTCACTTCAGGATCCAGGTGCTGCGTCAAGGTTGTCAGAGCTTTTTTTGTGCCCCTGTATCTCAACTAGGAGTCCAGCAAACTAGCCTGTTGTAGCCAACTCTGGTATTCCTGTGATCAAGCAGCAAGGCAGGCCTAAAGCAGTATGGCAGTTCTCTGAGGGAGCAAGGCACACTTTACGCTGCAGGGCAGACCTCTGGCAGTAGCAGGACAGTTCTCTGAGGTACAAGGCATGCCTCAAGCAGAAGTGCGGTCCCCTGAAGTACAAAGAAGTCTTTCTGGTCATTCTCAGCACGTTCAGGAGTGAACTGAAGTGTTAGTATGAGAGTCTAATATTTGCACTTCTTGCCAGACTTTGAAGTGGAAGAAATATCTAGGCTTTGCTACATCTGATTCTAGAAATATCCCCACTTCCATGCCCAGGTTCCAATGGGCATGAGGTGACAAGAGACTAGAGTCAATTTCTTTGTGAGTGTGCGGGAGGCAGCCCCTTTGAAATGTAAGTGGCGCAGGGAACAGCTCTGCCCCTCCTATCCTGGCAGGATGGTCCATCCTGCCAACACCTAGTCCCCCAATAGTCTCACTGTCAGGGGGAATAAAAGGCCAACTGCCAATTACACCCAGTCATGTGACCCAGGATACAGTCTGCAGGCACCAATTGGTTAGGACAATAAAATGGCAACTTTCTAATTGTGTCATTTTCGGGATTGTGACTTAAAATCCAACTTGACCAACATGTTTATTTTGCCAGGACTCAATGGTAGTCAGTGGCTGCAATGGAAGGCACTTTTAAAAAAAGGCTACTTTTAATGGGTGGATTAATGTGTGCTACTGCCCTCTAGTAGCATTTAACTTAAATTAAGTGTATCAATCAGCCATAAGCCATTTGTACCATGTATTAGGAGGACAACACCAGTACTTCAGCACTAGTTAGCAGTGGTAGAGTGCTCAGAGTTCTAAAAGCCAGCAAAACAGGTTCAGAAAACAGGGGGTTGAAGGTAAAATGTTTGGGGGTGATCCTGCACAGAGGGTCAAGCCCAACAACTGACAAACAAGTTAATACAATCGAATAGGATACCTGGCAGTGATGTAATTTTAAAATAAGCAAGAGTAATACTTGGAGAAAGTGTAAAGATGCACAAAGAAAAAATGCCTATTTTACCCATGCCGGGAACTCAGAAAGGCCTTCATGGTGGGCATAAATGCATTTACTATTGTGATTATTTTTCAACCACAAGTGTGGAAATATCCACAGTAGCATGGTATTGCCCACAAAAATGTATGTCTGTGGTAATTCACAAACTTCTGTCTGCCTTCCCCCCACTCTAACAGTGGTCTGAAATGTGCTCTAGCCATGTGCTGCAGTAAATCCTTTTCCAGGACATGATGGGGAATGAATCTCGGGTGAAAGGGAACAGCTTTCTCTATATGGAAAATATTTTTATGTGGAGACAAAAATATGTGCATTTGCAGAGGAAGTTTCCTTCAACCTGCATGGCATTCAACACTACCTATAGCCCTGCACAATGGAAATAATACCCACTGGAATAGTTACTTGGCATTACCAGTACTATAGCTGGAGATCTGCCACGGTTTTCAGATGTACACATGGGAATGTCTGTAAAGAGAAAAGAAAGTATGATCAGCCGAAGGTCCAATTCCCCATCTGTACTTCTACTATTTTTTTTACTAATAGGACCACAAATATTTATCAGGATTGTGAAATGAAATGAAATGCTCAAAGGTGCCAGGGTGCTAAAAATGCACTACCCCAATCTGAGAAGTAAAATAAGAATTCTTGAAATAGAAACCCTAATGAGTGAAAAAACAGGTTCTGAGACATTTCCTAAATAAACGTTAATTCTAGAGAGGCCATGTAAACCAGCAGAGTATTCAAATGCTTTGCAGTGGCATAAGAAAAAGATTTCCCACCCCACCTGGTGTGACGGTTTTGGGCACCACAAGTAATTTATGAGAGGAAGACCACAATTCCCTACGAGTGTACCAGGAGAACATGTCTATAAAACATTTAGACTCATGATCATGCAGTACCGAATGTGCAAGATAGTGTACTCAACATGATAAGTGTTCTAACTGAGAGCCAGTGACGTTTTTCTGCCTGTGAGATGGCCTCAAACTTCGGGACATCCAAAATCAGCCTAGCCACAGCATTCTTCACTGTTTGTAGCCTATTGAGGTAGCAACTCGCCAAAGTTATAGTACAAGTGGCAAACATAGGGCCTGATTTAGAGTTTGCAGATGGGGTTACATCTTCACAAACGTGATGGGTATCCTGTCCACCGTATTACAATTACATTCATCCTATGGAAATTGTAATATGGTGGATGTGATATCTGTCATGTTTGTGAGAGTAACCTGTCCCCCAAACTCTAAATCAGGCCTTTAATTATCAGAGCAAACAATTATTTATGTAGTAGAAACATGCAATAGGCTATCATTCAAATAACATTGCTGGTTACATGAAGGAAACATGCTGCCCTGTTTCAAAGACCTGATATTTAAGTGCCATTTCAATAACTAAATAACAAAGCTGTGTGCAATAATTTACTATAAGTAGAAATGGCACATCTTTTATTGCATGGATCGTATTAGTGATGATGAAATATATTTCCAGACTTAAAGATTTACCTGAATACCCATATCACAACTATTTCTGAAGGATCAACTTTCTATTAATAATCTATATGGTAGATCCATATTCACTTCAATAGGTTTATCAATGATAATAAAAACTTTTTTTGTTTAGAACCTCACACTTCTTTTCTAAGCATTGTAAGTGAAAGGTGCTATCATTAACCAATTAGGGGTACGTTATTTTAAAAGGAGGGAAGGATAAGTTGGCTCTTTGTGATTTCATATAGTGACCTTCGGGTATCTAACTCAACAGCAAACATTTACCTCATTGTATTATGTGTTTCTTTAAATTATTTTCTAGCTTCATATGTCCATCTACATCAATTCTAAGAGGAGTATTCCAATAAGACCACTTTGGAAAAAGTGGATTTGATATACTAATACACTATCGTCAACTCCACTAATGTTGTCATGGAAGCAATTTGTTATTTTCTGAATTATGGTTTATCCATCTTGGACGTTTCTTTGATTCTCCCTGATTAAAATTGTTCAAACCTTAAATGTGAGCCATGTTTGTAAATGCTGGGAACACAAATGTGGATCTTGTGACGTTTTGCACGCCTGTGCTGTGCTTGAGAAATCTTTTGTATTTAATACAAATCTTAAATGATGCTTACATCCCACCCTTGCTTTTCATTGGTTTGTGTGTTTGTCACTTACATTTATTCTGTTTCTATTGGCTGTAGCATACTATTTCCTGTTGTTCCGCATGTGTTGGTCTTATCATTCTCTTGAGGCCCAAGTACTGTCTTTATCTGCATTGCTGGAACTTCTTTTAAACATGTCAGCACTGTGTGTGCTTTGGGGAAGCCAACACCTTGATCGCAACATGCACTCACCAGTCTCTCTGGGGCTAAAGTAGGGACCCACCCTAGTGCTCCCTTTTGAGTGGAGCACTCACCAATCCCCCTGGGGTCCAAGCAGGTACCCACTCTATTGCTCCCTTATGTTTACAAAATGAGCGACTTGTAAAGCACCAGTAGCCAGCAGGGGTGTCTCATCATAGGCCAGCACTTTTTTCCCACTGTTGTTTTCATTTTCCATTTTCAAGACATCACTTTTACATATTTTGCTGTTTTAAGAAAACTCTTGAGATGGGCTTTTTTTAGAAGGGTACTTTTTCTGTGTGGGCTGATCTAAATTCTGTCAAGTTACCCAATCTAGTGATTTATTTTATAAGTTGTTGTCGTTGATTTAAGCTTTCAGGCTGTTTAGTTGTTGTTTTGCAAGTGTTTTTGTTTCTGCTGGCCTGTGTCACTTGTCCAAATAGAAGATGCACAACACTGTTACTTTTACCCTTTTAAATAACAAACACATCCTGCTTTCTTCTTTTGTAAACTCACTGCAGGCTCATCTTTGGCTTGTTACCGAATCTGCTGTGTTTTACTGTAGAAAAGGGATCAGATGGGTTCTGGCCACTTTAATCCTCCTCTCCAGCATGGGACAAAAGGCAGCAATTAAATTCAAGAGATATTGATAAACATGACACTCTTCCCCTGAAGGATTTTGTTATCTGTTCTGCAGGCAGAGTGCAGGAACCTGCTTGGCAGCAGGACATGTGTTGCTCGGGGGAAAAACACTTTACACACGTGCAGGTTAGTGGAGCTGTGGCTGTTGGGGGCCTACGAGCAATGCAGCCCCCCACCCACCCATGTAATGCCCACGAGGGTCATGGGGAGATTTATCGGGACTTTCTTTGGAGAATGTAAGAAAACTCACACTTTTGAAAAAATAAAGGATGGTGTAGTTGTGCACCCGATGTCTATGTTTAGTGGCTATAACCTGCCCACAGGAATATACGTTCAGGGGTATGTTGAGAAGAACCGTAGTCACAAATTTTCTGCCAGTAAAGATAATTTGTTTACAATGAACAGGAAAACTAATGACAGGTATTTAACGATGCTGAAGCGGAGAACAGTTTGGCGATCCTCGCGCGCCACACTTTCTGTATTGTTTCTTTTTTTACATCTTTTCTTTCTTTCCTTACTCTCTTTCCTTCCTGTATTTCCTTTATTTTCTCCTTTCTCCCCTTTCATTTCAACTGTTACTATATAATTGTTTCTCGGGAATCTCAGCGGGTTTCCCATAAAGTTTGTTTCTCGTTCTTTTGCGTTTCCTTATGCACCACGGTTTAAAAAACAAAAACACACAAAAACTCATGAAACTACACTTTCCACCTCGAGTCCCTCAAGTCTAAATCCTTCGCGTACATCGGTAGGTTCACCAGCATTTTATGTTTAAGTATTGGTCTTGCCTGAACTCATAGCATCGATCCATGTTGTGCTTATTTGCATGTTGCTGTTTTCATGTTTGCTTGTTTGTTATTGATACTCACAGGGGCAAACATGAACTAGCTCCAAAGGATGTCGTTCTCAATATTGTTTGAAGGCAGCACATGGATGGCTGGCAGCACTCCACACAGTGGATCAGGTTAGCTGTAAAGTTAATCTTGGTAATGTTTATATAATATTTCTATGCACTCACATGAAGTATAATACTCTACTGAGCTGTTGCTCTTTCTGAATGACGATACAGAGAAGGACATTGTGTTCCTGAAATATTTAGGTCATCAAAGAATTGAGCGTGTACAAAGCAACTATACCTTGGTAGATACCGTGGCCCATATTTATACTTTTTGACGCAAAACTGCGCTAACGCAGTTTTGCGCCCAAAAAATTAGCGCCGGCTAACGCCATTCTGAAGCACCATGCGGGCACCGTATTTATTGAATGGCGTTAGCCGACCGGCGCTGCCTGGTGTGCGTGAAAAAAAAACACGTACACCAGGCAGCGCCGGCGTAGGGAAAAATGGCGTTTGGGCGTCTAAAAATGGGGCAAGTCAGGCTGAGGCAAAAAAAACGTCTTAACCCGATTTGCGCCATTGTTTTACGACGCCCATCCCCCATTGAAATGACTCCTGTCTTAGCAAAGACAGGAGTCATGCCCCCTTGCCCAATGGCCATGCCCAGGGGACTTCTGTCCCCTGGGCATGGTCATTGGGCATAGTGGCATGTAGGGGGGCACAAATCAGGCCCCCCTATGCCACAATTTTTTTTAAAAAAAAATACTTACCACATCTTACCTTCTCTTCCCTGGGGTGGGTCCCTCCATCCTTGGGTGTCCTCCTGGGGTGGGCAAGGGTGGCAGGGGGTGTCCCTGGGGGCTTGGGAGGGCACCTCTGGGCTCATTCTGAGCCCACAGGTCCCTTAACGCCTGCCCTGACCCAGGCGCTAAAATCCGGCGCAAATGCGGGTTTTTTAGTCCCGCCCACTCCCAGGCGTCATTTTTGCCCGGGAGTATAAATCCGACGCAATAGCATCGCAGTCATTTTTTTAGACGGGAACGCCTACCTTGCATATCATTAACGCAAGGAAGGTGTTCACGCAAAAAAATGACGCTAACTCCATGAACTTTGGCGCTAGACGCGTCTAACGCCAAAGTATAAATATGGAGTTAGTTTTGCGTCGAATTTGCGTCGAAAAAAACGACGCAAATTCGGCGCAAACAGAGTATAAATATGCCCCCGTGTTTTTACTGTGGGGCACAAGCGGAGCGGTCCTGGCAACATATTTAGAAAGCACCATCTCTGCAAGGATTCTAACTCCTTTTTTTGCTCTAGATGTGTGGGTGGTTACATTCCCAGAAATTGTTGTGGAAGGGTTCACCTGCAGGTGGCTGGTTTAGGAATTGAGGGACGGCATTGTTTAGCAGATGCAAGAGTGCAGGTCCTGCTGGGTATAGGAGGGGCGTGAAAGTAATCTGTGCGCGAGGTTACGGATTTAGAGGAATATCCAGTAATCTCTCTCACTGCCTGATAATCTTTCCGTTTTACAGTCGATCTATCTGGCACCTCTCAATCCATCAATCTAGCTGTCTGTGTAGCTTTCTTCTGTCATTTTGCATACCTCTCGTTCTGCCTGCCTTTCTGACTTGTATCTGTCTGCTGCTCCATCTGTGTCCCTCCTTCCTATTCATTCACCTATCCAAATATCTATCTACCCAAACATGTATCTATCCAATATATATCTTTTATCTTTCTCAGTCTCTCCTTCTCTTACAGCACAAATTAATTTAGTATTTCCCTATACTAATTCACAGCTAATACTTTTTGGGTTCCAGGGTAGAATGCTACTCGCTGAAAAGCACTCTGACCCCTCCTCAGGGGTAGTAAGCGCTATATAAATGCAATTACAATTACAACCATGACTTCATTTTTGTAAGGGTTGTGGCTCTTGATTAAATCTTGTTATTATTCCGACATTTGAATGCAGTGCAGGCTTTCAGGACGCTGTAATTACCAGGCACGCAAAAGTTATAAAAGCTTTCTGTGTGTTTGTTGCTTTTCTTAGAACATCCTTTTTGCAAAGGGGATATTTCAGATAAACAGAGGTTTTCAAATAAAATGTTGCCAGTCTGGGCAAACGCCACGTTGTCACTGCTAAAGGTGCATTTATCTGCTTTAATCTTTTCCATGGAAAAGAGCCTTGTTGAACCCTGGGTGACCCTAATCCTCCCTGTAAATTTAGTTTATTCTTAGTAACATCCAGTGCCTGTGATGTATGCCTCACACCTGATTACTCCACTGAAAGTCTGTATAATTTAAGGATGTTTAGACATTTCCTGCCTCAGCAGCATTATTGGATCATTATACAGAAACCGATAGACAAACTGTGCAATGCTGGAGGGAGAACTTTAAATGTGATCTGTATTTGTTGCTGGCCTCCTGCCAGACTATAGAGTCACAAAGATAGGCCAATGATCATATGCCTACAATAATGTAAGAAAGTCCCCCAATGCGTAGTGGAGCTATTAAAGAGTGCTTGCAACAATATAAACCACATCATTCCGCCAAGGTATTTATATGTCCCTTTTTAGTTTTTGCCTGCACAGTGCTTGTGCTGTGCTTGTGAAATCTGTTGTATTCAATATAAATCTTAAAAGGGGCTTGCATCCCATTGCGTGCATTCCACTTACTTTTCCTCCGTTTCTATTGGCTGTAGCCTGTTGTTCTCGTATCAGTCTCCCGAGGCCCAAGTACACTTTTCATTTGCATGTGGATTTTTTTTTTTTTGTTTAGTTTGCCTGCACAGCGCTTGTGCTCTGCTTGTTAAACAAAGATGCTGCTCTGGCCATGAAAATCAATGTAATGCGGTTTTCTGGAACTTTTTTATATTCATGCTTGTATGTTGTGTTGTAGAATTTAAGCGACTCAGAGCCGAGCGTCAGCACTTATTGCATGCATGCTTTATCACAGTTCTGCATGGCGGCTTTTTATTTACACTTACGCTCTTTGGTTGAGTAATTAAATGCATTAAACACATGTTTATCCTTCTTTTGCCCACATGCTTCTGCATTTAGCCTCGATCCCCATCTCTACTGATGTCCGTCCCCATATAAGTGGGCATGGCCTGCCATACTTTTCCAATAAGGGTGGAGTCATTCCTTTAAACCATGTGCCTTGGAAGTGCCGGAGGTGGAGCTCTAAAGGTTACATCAGGAAACTCCCAACTGTGGCCTCGGCTGTGTGAGGGTTGTGAAGAAAGGAGACATAGGCAGGTATATAGCTGGCCTATGCCATCTTTGGGAACCAAGGTGAGTGCAACACTTAACTCCCATTCCAAGTATAGTCCCCACAGCTCTCCGATATCCCTTTCACCACATATCATTACCCTTCTTTCATCTTTTTTTGCCCCCTATGTATAGCCTTCCACCCCCCTCCAGCCATCGTCTTTCTCAGGTCCGTCTACTTTCCTGGATCCCTATCTCAGTCTTTTACTACCTGGCTCCTTCGTTTCACTCCAGCATCCTTACTTCCCATTGTCTTTACTTTTCCAGCCTCCTTTCCTGATCCACACATGAAACTAAACTCTCAATTGCTTTATTTTGTGTTCCTTTTCCTTCCTCTCTTATGTCCTTTCCCTCGATCTTCCTTTTCGCCCCCAGAAACCTTCGTCTCATTTACCCTCTTCCATTCCCATAGACTTTATTTTCTGAGTGCTCCTCTTTCCTCTCTGTGGTCGTGCATGTCGCCCTTGCAAGAGCTGGAGCCACACATAGATGTACTCACAAATTATTTATCAGTGTGTTGACCTGTGGTGAGCACTCCACATTTGTATACTTGGGTAGCACCTATGCTCTAGTGAGAAGTGTCTGAGGTAATATTGGGCATCACGGACATCATGCACAGCCTGAGATTATGAAAAAGCCCAAGTAAAATGTTTTTTTTTTTTCTATTCATTTATGATATCTGGAGAATCAATAGGTCAATTCCTATGTACTTCTGCAGGACATTGCGGCGCATATTTATACTTTTTTAGCACCGCATTTGCGTCATTTTTTGACGCAAAAGCGGCGCAAACTTGCAAAATACAATTGTATTTTGTAAGTTTGCGCCGTTTTTGCGTCAAAATGCGGTGCAAATGCGGCGCTAAAAAAGTATAAATATGGGCCTGCGTGTCTACTTCTCTCATCACCCATAAGCCCTTGGGGCTCAGACGTTCACCAGGGGCTCAGACATACACCAGGTCTCAGACATATACCTGGGGGCTCAGACATGCACCGGGGGACTCAGACATGCATCCAGGGGGACAAATCAATGCATTCACTCCTGGCAGCACTGGGGGCCCAGTCATGCAACGGGAATATCAAATAAATGCAGCAGCTCCTTCTTCTTACTTTAGTGCCCTGTAGTGTTGCTAAAGTAGCTTTAATGCTTCTGTTAACCCCATAAAATAGGTATAAAACAGCTCCTTGTGAACTACCTCCCCAGTGACTCCTCTGCCTGATCCCTTAAGAGGCACATACATGACTTACAACAACAAACAAAAAACAGCTTCTTATTCATAACATAGGCAAAACCGAATGCATTTACCAATGTTTGTTTACTCTGTCCGTTGTCTCTGCATGAGATGGTAGATCAGAGACAGTGAAAAATAAAGAAAAAATATCATTAAATGTATTACAATCTCTTTTCATGTTTTAAGTTCTAAACTTTTCCTTTTTTCCCATGAGTCAACTGTTTAATCATACACTCAGTCAAAGAGTATTTCAAAGTCTCAATGTGTTGCACCAGCTACAATGCCAACAAATGATAAAAAGAGTATTCAATTGCAAGAGGGATTATGGGCATCGATAAATTAGAGTTTATGGAACCAGGAACGGAATGAAATTAAAAATGTGTGTGCTATTTATGATCAGATAATGAAAACATTCTAGTACTCTCAATGATCAAATATGTATTTTAAAAAATGATTCACAACACTACACATGTATGTGTATATTATATAATATATTATATGTTAAACAATGATTATCTTTTATTATATATTTATTATTATTTATTATATAATTATTGTTATTTTAAACATGTTTAAAACTACTACAGACGACAAGAGAGAGATTTTCAAAAGTGATGAGATCGTTGGCACTCCATCCCTGGGAGGATATGCATTAGTTTTCAGAAACATAAACTCACTTTGTGAGTCGGCCTCTGCGAATGAAATAAATGTTGAACACTCAAGCAAGCTATCATTGTATGATGGAGTGCCTGTTATTTTATTTTTTTGACACACAAGGCTCTTGTCACTGCGGGAGAGGCGACATTGACAAAAAACATCCCTATGGCAAATATTTGATAAGGTGGAGAGAAAGCAGATGGGTCTGTGGATGTGTTTTTTCTGCTGTTTCCGCGCCATAATGTAGCCAGCATACCATACTATAAATGTCAAGCGTATTCATTAGTTCACTGATTAATATAGGGAACTAAGAGTGATTTAGAGGCCAAAAGGGCTAGCATTTATTTTGGAGCTTACCTCTTTCCATTTACCATTGTTTTCCAACTTTCAGAATGTCTAACAATAAAATAATTCCAAACTTAACTTTGGAATGTTGGTCAGATGATTTAGACCAGTGGTTCAAAACCTGTGGTCCGGGGACCCCTGGGTGTCCACGAAGCCTCCTCAGGGGGTCCACAACTGCTTAGAATATTAAATAATGTTAACAAGTTAGGTCCCCAGCATTCAGTAATGACTCAGTGGAGGGGTCAGCGGATTTAAAAAATGATTCAGTGGGGGTCCATGGGTTCCAGTAATTATAAAGTGGGTGTCCACTGAAGTTAAAAGGTTGGGAACCACTGATTTAGACTTCAGATTTAATAAATGAAATGTGCGGAGGCTGAAGAAGTTATTCCTAGGCCAATCAAGGATCCGAAGGTAAATGGTTGACGATACTTGACAATACAATTTCACCCCATTATGTCATGCACTCAATGTGCATCTCTCTTTACGTTTCTTACTTCACTTTTTAAATAAGATAATTTTCTATTGCCAAACTCTCTATTTTGGACATAATATTACCAGCATCACTGACATGTTGTGCACCATCTAGTAGTAACACCTCTACAAAATTATAATTGCCATCTACTCGTTAAAGGTTTTTGTGATGATCCTCTAGTAATGATTGCAAGAAATGTATCTACTTAAGGGTGGGGTCAGTCACTAGACCACATAGCACCATACTAAGAAAAGAAAGGTCACCTTTTAGCCTACTGAAAGTATAAAGGTGCACAGATAATGTGTCCGTTTCAGGCTTTATGTTTTATAGCATTCAGACACTTGACATTTGTGTTGTAAGAAAGGACACGTAAAGGGATGGTTAGTAGTATTTGGCATTAAGACAGTGACCTTAAGATGAAATTGCATTTCACAAGTGTGAGAAAGTAGCCTCTTTCTAGCCTTGCTACCCCCACTTTTGGCCTGTGTGTGAGTATATGTCAGGGTGTTTTCACTGTCTCAATGGGATCCTGCTAGCCAGGGCCCAGTGCTCATAGTGAAAACCCGATGTTGTCAGTATGTTTGTTATGTGTCACTGGGACCCTGCTAGCCAGGACCCCAGTGCTCATAAGTTTGTGGCCTATATGTATGTGTTCCCTGTGTGATGCCTAACTGTCTCACTGAGGCTCTGCTAACCAGAACCTCAGTGGTTATTCTCTCTCTGCTTTTCAGATTTGTCACTAACAGGCTAGTGACTAAATTTAACAATTCGCATTGGCATACTGGTACACCCATATAATTCCCTAGTATGTGGTACTGAGGTACCCAGGGTATTGTGGTTCCAGGAGATCCCTATGGGCTGCAGCATTTCTTTTGCCACCCATAGGGAGCTCTGGCAATTCTTACACAGGCCTGCCACTGCAGCCTGCGTGAAATAACGTCCACGTTATTTCACAGCCGTTTACCACTGCACTTAAGTAACTTATTAGTCACCTATATGTCTAACCTTCACCTGGTGAAGGTTGGGTGCAAAGTTACTTAGTGTGTGGGCGACCTGGCACATCGTTCAGGGCAAATTCCCCAGACTTTGTGAGTGCGGGGACACCATTACACGCATGCACTGTACATAAGTTACTACCTATGTACAGCATCACAATGGTAACTCCGAACATGGCCATGTAACATGTCTAAGATCATGGAATTATCCCCTCAATGCCATTCTGGCATTGGGGAGACAATTCCATGATCCCCCGGGTCTCTAGCACAGAACCCGGGTACTGCCAAACTGCCTTTTCAGGGTTTGCACTGCAGCTGCTGCCAACCCCTCAGACAGGTTTCTGCCCCCCTGGGGTCCAGGCAGCCGTGGCCCAGGAAGGCAGAACAAAGGATTTCCTCTGAGAGAGGGTGTTACACCCTCTCCCTTTGGAAATAGGTGTGATGGGCTGGGGAGGAGTAGCCTCCCCCAGCCTCTGGAAATGCTTTGATGGGCACAGATGGTGCCCATCTCTGCATAAGCCAGTCTACACCAGTTCAGGGATCCCCCAGCCCTGCTCTGGCGCGAAACTGGACAAAGGAAAGGGGAGTGACCACTCCCCTGACCTGCACCTCCCAGGGGAGGTGCCCAGAGCTCCTCCAGTGTGTCCCAGACCTCTGCCATCTTGGAAACAGAGGTGTCTGTGGCACACTGGACTGCTCTGAGTGGCCAGTGCCAGCAGGTGACGTCAGAGGCTCCTTCTGATAGGCTCTTACCTCCCTTGGTAGCCAATCCTCCTTCCTAGGTAGCCCAACCTCCTTTTCTAGCTATTTAGGGTCTCTGCTTTGGGGATCTCACCAGATAACGAATGCAAGAGCTCACCAGAGTTCCTCTGCATCTCCCTCTTCACCTTCTGCCAAAGGATCGACCGCTGACTGCTCAGGACGCCTGCAAAACCGCAACAAAGTAGCAAGACGACTACTAGCAACATTGTATCGCTTCATCCTGTCGGCTTTCTCAACTGTTTCCAGGTGGTGCATGCTCTGGAGGTAGCCTGCCTCCTCTCTGCACCAGGAGCTCTGAAGAAATTTCCCGTGGGTCGACGGAATCTTCCCCCTGCAACCGCAGGCACCAAAAGACTGCATCACTGGTCCTCTGGGTCCCCTCTCAGCATGACGAGCGTGGTCCCTGGAACTCAGCAACTCTGTCCAAGTGACTCCCACAGTCCAGTGACTCTTTAGTCCAAGTTTGGTGGAGGTAAGTCCTTGCCTCCCCACGCTAGACTGCATTGCTGGGTACGGTATGATTTGCAGCTGCTCCGGCTCCTGTGCACTCTTACAGGATTTCCTTCATGCACAGCCAAGCCTTGGTCCCCGACACTCTATCCTGCAGTGCACAACCTTCTGAGTTGTCCTCCGGCGTCGTGGGACTCCCTTTTGTGACTTCAGGTGGACTCCGGTTCACTTTCCTTCCAAGTGCCTGTTCAGGTACTTCTGTGGATGCTGCCTGCTTCTGTGAAAGCTCGCTGACTTGCTGGGTGCCCCCTCTGTCTCCTCCTCCAAGTGGCGACATCCTGACCCCTCCTGGGCCACAGCAGCACCCAAAAACCTCTGCCGTGACCCTTGCAGCTAGCAAGGCTTGTTTGCAGTCTTTCTGCGTGGGAACACCTCTGCAAGCTTCATTGCGACATGGGACATCCATCTTCCGAAGGAGAAGTACCTAGCTCTCTTCTTTCTTGCAGAACTCCAAGCTTCTTCCAACAGGTGGCAGCTTCCTTGCACCCTCAGCTGGCATTTCCTGGGCTCCTGCCCACTCTCGACACTGTCGCGACTATTGGACTTGGTCCCCTTGTTTTACAGGTACTCAGGTCCGGAAATCCACTGTTGTTGCATTGCTGGTGTTTGTTCTTCCTGCAGAATCCCCCTATCACGACTTCTGTGCTCTCTGGGGGTAGTAGGTGCACTTTACACCTACCTTTCAGGGTCTTGGGTTGGGCTATTTTTCTAACCCTCACTGTTTTCTTACAGTCCCAGCGACCCTCTACAAGCTCACATAGGTTTGGGGTCCATTCGTGGTTCGCATTCCACTTTTGGAGTATATGGTTTGTGTTGCCCTTATACCTATGTGCTCCTATTGCAATCTACTGTAACTTTATACTGCTTGCATTACTTTTCTTGCTATTACCTGCATAATTTTGGTTTGTGTACATATATCTCGCGTATATAACTGATCCTCATACTGAGGGTACTCACTGAGATACTTTTGGCATATTGTCATAAAACTAAAGTACCTTTATTTTTAGTACTTCTGTGTATTGTGTTTTCTTATGATATTGTGCATATGACACCAGTGGTATAGTAGGAGCTTTACATGTCTCCTTGTTCAGCCTAAGCTGCTTTGCCATAGCTACCTTCTATCAGCCTAAGCTGCTAGAAACACCTCTTCTACACTAATAAGGGATAACTGGACCTGGCACAAGGTGTAAGTACCTCTGGTACCCACTACAAGCCAGGCCAGCCTCCTACGTTGGTTGTGCAGCGGTGGGATAAGTACTTGTAACTACTTACCACTTTGTCATTGTGTACTTTTCATAAGAGAATAATATACAAAACAAGTTCAGTGTATGTACACCTAACCAAAAACTTTTGCTTTTCTCCTCTTACACTTTTTACTAAGTTCTGAAAAGTACTCTATAACTTCTAAAAGTTTCGAAAAAGTTAGAAAAAGTTTTTTCTCTGTTCTTTAAAAAGTTCTGAAACCTTTTCTTCCTTCTCACTGTCTCTAAACCTTTTGCTATCATGTCTGTGGTAAACTCTACTCTTAAAATGGTCAATACTACTTATGACAATTTGAATTACAAGAGCCTAAGGAGTCTCTGCTTAGATAGAGGTTTAGTGATAGGAAAGAACCCTACAAAAGAGTTTCTATATAACATGCTTATTGTGAATGATGAGTCCAAAGGAGGCACTTCAAATGAGAGGTTAATAGAAGGTTCCCATTCTGACTCAGGGGATCCCCTTGAAGGAGGGGGGGAGGGTTCTGTTCCAGATCTGCCCCCTAGCAGGACACCTAGTAATGCTGGTAGTAATGGAGGTTCCCATCATAGTAGGGGAGTCTTTATTCCTATAGGCCAAGTTATTAGGGTTCAGTCAGTTAGGGACAGATCCCCCTCTGTTGTTTCCAATTTATCTTCTGTGTCCAAGCATTCCCAACCCACCCACCCTGAAGACAACATGTTAGAAAGGGAACTAAAAAAGTTGAGGGTTGAAGAGACCAGACTGAAGCTTAAACAGCAACAGCTGGCCTTAGATAGGGAATCCCTAGACATTGAGAAGGAGAGACAGAGGTTGGGTTAGGGCCCCATGGTGGCAGCAGCAGTATTCCTGATAGTAATCCTGTGAGAGAGCATGATTCCAGGAATCTGCACAAGATAGTCCCCCCTTACAAGGAGGGGGATGACATCAACAAGTGGTTTGCTGCACTTGAGAGGGCCTGTATGGTACAGGGGGTCCCTCAAATGCAGTGGGCTGCTATATTGTGGCTATCATTCAATTGAAAGGGCAGGGATAGGCTCCTTACTGTTAGAGAAAGTGATGCTAACAATTTTGCAGTTTTGAAGGATGCTCTCTTGGATGGTTTTGGCTTAACCACTGAACAATACAGGATTAAGTTCAGAGACACCAGAAAAGAGTCCTCACAAGCCTGGATAGACTTTGTTGACTATTCAGTGAAGGCCTTGGAGGGGTGGTTACATGGCAGTAAAGCTTCAGACTATGAAAGCCTGTATAATCTTATTCTGAGAGAGCATATTCTGAATAACTGTGTGTCTGACTTGTTACACCAATATCTAGTGGACTCAGATCTGACCTCTCCCCAAGATTTGGGAAAGAAGGCAGACAAATGGGTCAGAACAAAAGTGAACAGAAAAGTTCATACAGGGGGTTACAAGGATGGCAAGAAGAAAGATGGTGAGAAATCTCAGGATAAGCATGGGGATAAGGTTAAAACCAAAGATCCTTCTTCACATCCTAAACACTCTTCAGGGGGTGGGGATAAATCAAATCAAATTCTTCTTCACAACATACACACATTAAAAAGCCTTGGTGCTATGTGTGTAAAAATAAAGGCCATTGGCAAGGGGATAAGTCCTGTCGAGGTAAACCCTCTGAGCCAACCACCAATAATACATCAAACTCTAGTGCCCCTAGCAGTAGTGGTAATAGTGGTGGGACTGCTGGCAACAGTCAAAGTAAGGGTGTAGTTGGGTTCACTTATGGGTCCATCATAGAAACTGGGGTAGTCAGTCCCAAGACAGTTTCTGTCACACCTAGTGGCATTGGCCTTGCCACACTGACTGCTTGTCCCCTTAAAATAGATAAGTACAGGCAGACAGTTTCAATAAATGGTGTTGAGGCCCAGGCCTACAGGGACACAGGTGCCAGTATCACGTTGGTGACTGAAAACCTAGTGCCTCCTGAACAACACATCATTGGACAACAGTACAAGATTATTGATGTCCATAACTCCACTAAGTTCCTTCCCTTAGCTATAGTTCAGCTTAGTTGGGGTGGAGTTACTGGCCCTAAGCAGGTGGTAGTGTGACCTAGATTACCTGTAGACTGTCTCTTAGGTAATGACCTAGAGACCTCAGGTTGGGCTGAGGTGAAGTTTTATACCCATGCAGCCATGCTGGGTATCCCTGAGGAATTGCTTCCTCTCATTTCAGCTGAAATGAAAAAGCAAAGGAGAGAAAAAGGCCTGAAAACTCAGGCCCATATTTATACTTTTTGACGCCAAACTGCGGTAACGCAGTTTTGCGTAAAAAAAATTAGCGCCGGCTAACGCCATTCTGAAGCGCCATGCGGGCGCCGTATTTATTGAATGACGTTAGCCGGCGTTAGCCGCTGGCGCTGTCTGGTGTGCGTTAAAAAAAACGACGTACACCAGGCAGCGTCGGCGTAGGGGGATATGGGGCTTGGGCGTCAAGAAATGGGGCAAGTCAGGTTGAGGCAATTTTTTCACCTCAACCCGATTTGCGACATTTTTTACGACTCCCAACCCCCATAGAAATGACTACTGTCTTAGCAAAGACAGGAGTCATGCCCCCTTGCCCAAGGGCCATGCCCAGGGGACTTATGTCCCCTGGGCATGGTCATTGGCATAGTGGCATGTAGGGGGGCACAAATCAGGCCCCCCTATGCCACAGAAAAAAAAGAAAAAAAAACACTTACCTGAACTTACCTTAATGTCCCTGGGATGGGTCCCTCTAGCCTTGGGTGTCCTCCTGGGGTGGGCAAAGGTGACAGGGGGTGTCCCTGGGGGCATGGGAGGGCACCTCTGGGCTCCTTCAGAGCCCACAGGTCCCTTAACGCCTGCCTTTTGCAGGCGCTAAAAAACGGCGCAAAAGCGGCCGTACGTCATTTTTTTTGACCCGCCCACTCCCGGGCGTGATTTTTGCCCGGGAGTATAAATCCGACGCTCATGCCTCGGAGTCGATTTTTTAGACGGGAACGCCTACCTTGCATATAATTAACGCAAAGTAGGTGTCCACGCTAAGAAATGACGCTAACTCCATGGACTTTGGCGCTAGACGCGTCTAACGCCAAAGTATAAATATGGAGTTAGTTTTGCGTCGAAATTGCGTAAAAAAAAACGACGCAATTCCGGCGCAAACGGAGTATAAATATGCCCCTCAGGATCCTTCTTCAACAACAGGTAAAAAGGGTATCACAGTATCCCCTAACCACCCTGCCATTCAGGATACCATTCCTGTGGTGGGAGAAACCTCTCCTGGGGTGGCACCTGTACCAAGGGAATCATCAGCTGGCACAGCTGTACTCCCTAAGGTGAAAGTACCTCTCTGTGGGATAACTAATATTGGTGAGAAAAAGGGCACCATTTTAGTTAACATGGAGCATCCCTCCAACACTCCCAGAGAAACTTTAGTGCAGAAACCCTGCACTGCCTCACAACACTTAAGACAGCAGCCCTGCCCTAGTGTGGAGCTCATAGGACAGCATCCCTGCCCTACTCCAACTAAAGTGAAACAGCATCCCTGTTCTCTCTTACAGCCATATGGACAAAGTTTTTGCCCAGCTATGGCTTTGGAGAAGTGGAGAAGTGTGGCACAATGGTTAGAGCGGCAGACCCTGAAGCAGAGATCTGGCTCAAGACCAGGGTTCAAGTCCCGCTTCGGCAGGTCTTGGGCTCAATTCCCTTGGACCAGATAATTCTCGCCTCGGTGCCTACTCTAATTAATGGGTCCCACTCTGCAACTCTGGGCAATAGCTTGCTTAATCGCCACAACGGCCCCAACAGCGCTTGGATGCCTGGCTTCACCCTGGGGGTGCCCAGGAGTGGGCACCTCACAGGGAAAAGCCAGGAGGGGTTCCATAGCGGTATGAGTACAGCGCCTTGAGACCCTAACGGGTGAGTAGCGTGCTATACAAGTGCAAAGTTTACAGTTTACTGAGACAGCATCCCTGTCTGGCATTCTCATCACTAGAAATTGGTCCAGTGGACAATTCCCAATGTTCTAAACTAAAACTTACTGATAGGAACTCTGAAAATATATCTTCACATTGTTGGTTAGCTAAAAAACTTCAAACAGGGTGGTTTACATCCCCACAGGGAAGTAACCATATAGTGGATGATAAAAGGGGGTAACCAGTCTATTGCAGAGCTACTCTTCAGTTATCACCACATAGACAATAAATACTCAACTGGCCAAGGTTATCCTTATTTCCTTCATTTGGGGGTGGTGGGGGTGTTGTGTGAGAAAGTAACCTCTTTCTAGCCTTGCTACCCCCACTTTTCGCCTGTTTGTGAGTATATGTCAGGGTGTTTTCACTATCTCAATGGGATCCTGCTAGCCAGGGCCTAGTGCTCATAGTGAAAACCCTATGTTGTCAGTATGTTTGTTATGTGTCACTGGGACCCTGCTAGCTCATAGGTTTGTGGCCCATATGTATGTGTTCCCTGTGTGATGCCTAACTGTCTCACTGAGGCTCTGCTAACCAGAACCTCAGTGGTTATGCTCTCTCTGTTTTCCAAATTTGTCACTAACAGTCTAGTGACTAAATTTACCAATTCACATTGGCATACTGGTACACCCATATAATTCCCTAGTATATGGTACTGAGATACCCAGGGTATTGGGGTTCCAGGAGATCCCTATGGGCTGCAGCATTTCTTTTGCCACCCATAGGGAGCTCTGACAATTCTTACACAGGCCTGCTACTGCAGCCTGCGTGAAATAACGTCCACGTTATTTCACAGCCATTCACCACTGCACTTAAGTAACTTATAAGTCACCTATATGTCTAACCTTCACCTGGTGAAGGTTGGGTGCAAAGTTACTTAGTGTGTGGGCACCCTGGCACTAGCCAAGGTGCCCCCACTCGTTCAGGGCAAATTCCCCAGATTTTGTGAGTGCGGGGACACCATTACATACGTGCACTGTACATAAGTCACTACCTATGTACAGCGTCACAATGGTAACTCCGAACATGGCCATGTAACATGTCAAGATCATGGAATTGTCACCCCAATGCCATTTTGGCATTGGGGGGACAATTCCATGATCCCCCGGGTCTCTAGCACAGAACCCGGGTACTGTCAAACTGCCTTTTCAGGGTTTGCACTGCAGCTGCTGCCAACCCCTCAGACAGGTTTCTGCCCCCCTGGTTTCCAGGCAGCCCTGGCCCAGGAAGGCAGAACAAAGGATTTCCTCTGAGAGAGGGTGTTACACCCTCTCCCTTTGGAAATAGGTGTGATGGGCTGGGGTGGAGTAGCCTCCCCCAGCCTCTGGAAATGTTTTGATGGGCACAGATGGTGCCCATCTCTGCATAAGCCAGTCTACACCGGTTCAGGGATCCCCCAGCCCTGCTCTGGCGCGAAACTGGACAAAGGAAAGGGGAGTGACCACTTCCCTGACCTGCACCTCCCAGGGGAGGTGCTCAGAGCTCCTCCAGTGTGCCCCAGACCTCTGCCATCTTGGAAATAGAGGTGTCTGTGGCCCACTGGACTGCTCTGAGTGGCCAGTGCCAGCAGGTGACGTCAGAGGCTCCTTCTGATAGGCTCTTACCTCTCTTGGTAGCCATTCCTCCTTCCTAGGTAGCCAGACCTCCTTTTCTGGCTACTTAGGGTCTCTGCTTTGGGGATCTCACCAGATAACGAATGCAAGAACTCACCAGAGTTCTTCTGCATCTCCCTCTTCACCTTCTGCCAAAGGATCGACCGCTGACTGCTCAGGACGCCTGCAAAACCGCAACAAAGTAGCAAGACGACTACTAGCAACCTTGTATCGCTTCATCCTGCCGGCTTTCTCGACTGTTTCCAGGTGGTGCATGCTCTGGGGGTAGCCTGCCTCATCTCTGCACCTGGAGCACTTAAGATACCTCCCTTGGGTCGACGGAATCTTCCCCCTGCAACCGCAGGCACCAAAAGACTGCATCACTGGTCCACTGGGTCCCCTCTCAGCATGACGAGCATGGTCCCTGGAACTCAGCAACTCTGTCCAAGTGACTCCCACAGTCCAGTGACTCTTCAGTCCAAGTTTGGTGGAGGTAAGTCCTTGCCTCCCCATGCTAGACTGCATTGCTGGGCACCGCGTGATTTGCAGCTGCTCCGGCTCCTGTGCACTCTTCCAGTATTTCCTTCATGCACAGCCAAGCCTGGGTCCCCAAAACTCTGTCCTGCAGTGCACAACCTTCTGAGTTGTCCTTCGGCATCGTGGGACTCCCTTTTGTGACTTCGGGTGGACTCTGGTTCACTTTCCTTCCAAGTGCCTGTTCAGGTACTTCTGCGGGTGCTGCCTGCTTCTGTGAGGGTTCCCTGACTTGCTGGGTGCCCTCTCTGTCTCCTCCTCCAAGTGGCAACATCCTGGTCCCTCCTGGCCCACAGCAGCACCCAAAACCTCTACTAAAATCCTTGCAGCTAGCAAGGCTTGTTTGCGGTCTTTCTGTGTGGGAATACGTCTGCAAGCTTCATCGCGACGTGGGACATCCATCTTCCAAAGGAGAAGGTCCTAGCTCTCTTCTTTCGTGCAGAACTCCAAGCTTCTTCCAACAGGTGGCAGCTTCCTTGCACCCTCAGCTGGCATTTCCTGGGCTCCTGCCCACTCTCGACACTGTTGCGACTATTGGACTTGGTCCCCTTGTCTTGCAGGTACTCAGGTTCGGAAATCCACTGTTGTTGCATTGCTGGTGTTTGTTCTTCCTGCAGAATCCCCCTATCACGACTTCTGTGCTCTCTGGGGGTAGTAGGTGCACTTTACACCTACCTTTCAGGGTCTTGGGTTGGGCTATTTTTCTAACCCTCACTGTTTTCTTACAGTCCCAGTGACCCTCTACAAGCTCACATAGGTTTGGGGTCCATTCGTGGTTCGCATTCCACTTTTGGAGTATATGGTTTGTGTTGCCCCTATACCAATGTGCTCCTATTGCAATCTACTGTAACTTTACATTGCTTGCATTACTTTTCTTGCTATTACCTGCATAATTTTGGTTTGTGTACATACATCTTGCGTATATAACCGATCCTCATACTGAGGGTACTCACTGAGATACTTTTGGCATATTGTCATAAAAATAAAGTACCTTTATTTCAGTACTTCTGTGTATTGTGTTTTCTTATGATATTGTGCATATGACACCAGTGGTATAGTAGGAGCTTTACATGTCTCCTAGTTCAGCCTAAGCTGCTTTGCCATAGCTACCTTCTATCAGCCTAAGCTGCTAGAAACACCTCTTCTACACTAATAAGGGATAACTGGACCTGGCACAAGGTGTAAGTACCTCTGGTACCCACTACAAGCCAGGCCAGCCTCCTACAACAAGTAGATGGCTGAAATTTCTCTATCATTTAATAGGTGTTTTGCATGTGACATTCCTCACCAATGATATTTTTTTACCTCAGCTTTATATTAGTAGAAAGGAACAATAATATAGCATACATGTTGGTTTATCTCAGTTTTACTTCAGAGATTTGCATCCTTTACCTTTGGGTAAGTCAATTCAAATCTATATCATATAATTAATGCTAAAGAATATGTTAAAGCAGATATGCTAATTAGAAATTATTAATGAATGTTTATATGTTTTTATTAACAAGATGTTGCTAGAAAAATTAAGGCCCGTATTTATACTTTTTTTAGCGCCGCATTTGCGCCGCTTTTTGACGCAAAACGGCGCAAACCTACAAAATACAATGGCATTTTGCAAGTTTGCGCTGTTTTTGCGTCAAAAAACGACGCAAATGCGGCGCAAAAAAAGTATAAATACGGGCCTAAAAGTAGAGAAATTAATGTGCACGTTTGAAAATGTGCCCACGAAGAGTGACTGCCAATGTTCACGAATTATACTAAAAATGACAAAAAAATGTATGAAATAATGAAAAAGAGTAATAATAACGAAGTAATATGTCATATTAAGATGTATATCCTATGTTTTGCATTATATTGTAGAGTTAACTTAGCCGAAAATGTGGCCTAGTTGCCAGGCCTCATGCAGAAGCTGAATTACTAGCTCACTGTAGAGAAGTTGATGCGTTGAACTGACCATGAACCGCGTATGTTAATAAAGTCTGCTTAGCTAGAATTTTCTGCAGTGTACCGGTGGACAGGAGATGAGTGAATCAAATTGCAACATATGTTGTGTGGAGCAGACAATATGTACTTTCCCAGGACTCGAACAATAGAGACACTGACTGGAGAAGAAGATGCAACAATTTCAATACCTGATGAGCCAGATGATGAGGACATCGTACAGTGAACCAATCAACGAACTGAGAACGACGCAATATTAGAATTCATAGATTTGCAAAATTAATATTATTGGGTAGAGTAATAATTGGTGATTGACTGACCAATTAGGAATTAGGGGGATGGACTGGGTAACCTTAATAAAAAGTCATGACAAAGGGCAAAAACTTCACATGAGAGGGGAGAACTGATGCAGATATTAGATGTCGGAAGACACGATTCGAGATTTTGTCATTGGGCTCATTCTCTTGAGAGCCTGATGCGTTGCTGATCGATTGATGACCTGAAGACGAGGACTGTTTTGTTGATCCATTCTGTGGATAGGTAGCTATGACAATGTGACTGTTAGCTTTTTGTGCTTTTCTTTCTAGGTACCAACTGCGCTGTTTGAATAGTTTTTCTTTTAGCTAGATGTTTTCTAAATTTGTGTTCTAAATTGTTTTTGCATGAAGTCCCACATGATAATGTTAATCTGGGTTAGGTAAGGTTCCTTTGGGTGACGTTGACAGTGACAAATGATTGACAAACTGATTGCTGAACTCTGCTATTAATGTTGATATATTCACCTTTGTTAGCTTACGCTGAAGCATTAGAGCATATGTTATCTCATGTTCTGATTAGATTGTGTTATTGGTGGTCACTAATGGATTAACTATGAGATAATTGAATAAAGTTTGAATTAATCCAATGGTTTAGAATTGTAAGTAATAGGGAAATAAAAATTGTTAAAACGTTTATTGAGTTGTGGTTATTCATGAAATGTTGATATATTGTCTAATGTTTAATGATTCTCTTAGTAGTTATTGATGGATTACATTGATTATTGATGACATTGGTCACTCCATGGCTAGGATACTCCATGCGATCCAAAAGGTTCATCGGCCTATACGCATCCCCTTGTAAGTTTACTTACTAAGGACCAGGCGTGCTAGAAAATGCTACCAGTCTTGGGTAATGAGGTCCATGATTTTGATCTACAGTTCCTTAATGTTTCAAAAGCTTGGTGCAGACTTACTTTCTGAGTTTCCTTTGTTAATTGTGATAAAACTGATTGCTCGAAGGAGTTCTGTGCTGTCTGATGAACTATTTCCACTGAATCTCATTTCTGCCAACCATTCCTAGATACTATATCAATCCCTCTCCTTCCAGTGGTGGAACTGCATTCCAGTGCTGAGCCCTGAATGGATGGAGGAGCAAGATGCTCACTGATTGGCAATGGTGTGGTTTTGGCAGTATCATGGCTGGAAGAGTACTCAGGGGCGGGGCAGCTTGCAGATCAGGATGCCACTTTCCACTATCCTCTCATCTTTCTCCCAACCATCCTCTCCCTGGACCTTTCTTCCCAAGGGCAGTTGCAGGAACATGCTCTGCCCAGCTCTGCTGTTAGTTTATATTAGCAAGCTGCACACTTCTTCGATTGAATACTCACGAAATACATTTCTGATTAAATCCTTAGTATGTTCATAATGCCAAAATTGCAATGTTTTAATTACCAACATTTTGCCAAACCATAGCACCTCAGGACCAGTGAATTTCTGGAGCTTTAATCCATCTGTTCCTAAGCTATACCAGATCTGTTCACAAAAGACTACACCCAATAGAGTTAACTAGAACAGAGGTACACCTACATCACATTCACACACAAATCATCCTGGTTTCTAATCAAACAAAGATTGTTCCACATTAAAAGTTCTTTAATTATCCATTTTTTCATGACTTCATTTATTGCCCGATCTAGGCATGCAACATGCCAATTCTTTATTGGTTTAGTCCAACTGTCTGAAGAAGCCATAATGATGTATATGATGTATGTCAGCGCCGTGCTGTTTCCACTGTCAATTGTAGTTTACACTGTGTATTTTTAAATTTTCATAACAACTATTTTCCACAATGTGTATTTTACACAATATCATCTTTCAAATGAAGAAAATCCACCATCATTATCAATTACTTTCCTAAGACCTGATGAAATGCAGTTCCATAGCCTTTCTAAATTTTTCATCAACCTCAATCATTTACCAGTCCTATGATTTTGCTCCCCACACCAGTTGTTCTTCTTTCACTGCATGCAGCACAGGAATTCTCATTTGGGAGTTGATCTCCTCTGATCATTCTAGAAACACTTGTGGCACATTCTGGTGTATTTCCTGTTCATGGTGTCCAAGAGGTTTTTTCTGCCACTCCTGCAGGAAAGAGGCAATACTGGACCTCCTGTACTGTTTCTTGTGCTTTCACTTAGGATGATATTGCATCATTGAAGAGCCAATAGAGTATGCTCCCAAGATACCTGTTCAGTTATTGATAACAGATCTTTCAGTTGACTGTCCTGGCATTGAACTATTCATCACCTAGTGTGTGGATGAAAAACTCACAGTCATCAGACTGTTTTTCAGGCCCTCCCGTCTCCCTTAGGCACTCAGGGCCAGATTTACAAAAATTGTAAATTGTAATTTGTACAAAATTGGCAGCACCATGCTGTATCACTTTAGAAATGCGGGGATGCATTGTGTTTACTAGAATACGGCCCACCCCTCTGTTTCCCCCTTCGCTGGCGCTAAATTGAGCTGCCTAGAACCAACGCATACATCCTTGCACCATCATGCAAGGATGTCTCCATTGAGGGGTTTGATTGAGTAAGTGCGGGTAGGTGTCCCTAATCACTAATGGTAATTTGGCACTTCTGTATGTGCTGCAGAATGCAGCACACACAGAAGTGCCAAAGCATCATTGTGAAATGATTGTTTATGTGCAGGAAGGGACACCTTCCAGCATATAAACAATAGTTTCTGGGTTTGTGCTCTTGTTTATGCATGCTGCAGAATGCAGCACACATAGAAAAAGCAAAAAACGCAGAGGAATAAAAGTATTCCTCCTCGTTGCACCTTGCTAAGGTCACCCCTGGGGTGGTGTTAGATTTTGGCACTGCCTCAGGTTTAAGAAGCCTTGTAAATCTGAGGGAGCGTCAAAATGCAATGGGTGTTGCTGTGGCCAGCTCACAGCAACACCCATTGCACTCTTCTTCCACGCAAAGGGCTGCGTGTGAAGGGGACGTATTTACAAGGTGGCGGTAAGCCACAATAAGTGTAATTATGGCGCAAGGCATTGCGCCACCAAAGCATCATGAAAAATGATGCTTCGTTGGCACTACAGGCTCTTAAATATGCCCCTCAATGTCATCTGTGTTTTTCTCCTGTTCAACTGCAGCAAATGATCTAGGGTGTTATCTATGTGCAATTTCTGCCATTAATGGTGCTGTGCAACAGTTCCCTGTGTCTGTGAAAATGCCTCATGTTCCTCCTCTTGCCATGGAAATGACACACTTTGCAGTTCTGGAAGGTTACATAGGCTCTCAACCAATGACATACTCAGCAGTTGTGCCAGCAACATTTCGTATGAGAAGTACATTTGGATCCCACCCCCTTAACATTTATTCCCTTGCACTGAACTGCATAACATTTGGACCATGTGTGCCTAGGGTCTGTAAGTCAAATGCTACTAGTGGGCTTGCAGCACTGATTGTTCCACCCCAATGAGAAGCCCTGTAAACGTGTCTCAGACCTGCTACTGCAGTGTCTGTTTGTACAGTTCTATACTGCCATTTTGACTTGGCAAGTGCACCCACTTGCCAGGCCAAAACCATCTCTTTTACTACATATAAGTCACCCCTAAAGTAGGCCCAAGGCAGCCCCGTGGGCAGGGTGCAGTGTATTTAAAGATAGGACATGTGTTAGCAGTTGCAGCTGCTACCAGGAAGGGATAGGGGGACTGGGGATTCAACGAGCAAAGCTGGGTGTGCAGGAGGGGGCAGTAAAATAAAAAGATAAACTTACCTGTCCCTCCGTGATGCGCTGCTTTGCTCCAGCAACTTTGTCTTCTCTCCCCAACCAATGACAAAGTGCCATGATTGGCCTGAGTGGGCAGAAATGCTGCTCAGGGGGAGAGTGGGGGGCTGCGTTTGGTCTCCACCCAGCTGTAAATACAGCTGAGTGGAGAGTTTCTAAGTGTTGCATGTCAGTTTGGCCGGCCTTCGGCAGCCTGCCAAAGTGACATGTTGACATGAGTACTTAGAAGGAGTACTGAGAAGCGCATATACCACTCCTCCTCCACTTGACGTGGAGGAGGCTGGCCCCATCCTGCCCTACGAAGGCAGCAAAATAAAAGGATAATAAAATACTTTTATCATCCCTTTATTTTCCTGCTTTTCCTCAGTGGGGCGATGCTCCTCTATCATAGCAGAGGGACCGCCCCTCTGTGTTAGTGTGTTTTACATGTCCTGATAGTAAAATCTTGCCATATTCAATTTTCACTATTGCAAGGCCTATCTCTTCCATAGGTTAACATGGGGATTGCATTTAAATTCCTTTTAAATGTAATTTCTCATTGGGAACAAATAGAGATTTGGAGCTTGGGGTCTCTATACGCACAATTTAAAAATACATCTTTTAGTGAAGTTGTTTTGTAGATTGCCAGTTTGAAAATGCAACTTGTAGAAAGTGGGCAATTTCTTAAGTAACCAATATGTTCCTCTGCTTGGCCACTGAATCCACGTCTGGGTCAGACTGACAGTTAGGCTGGTTGTGAATTCACTCTTGACAGTGATACAAAGGGAGCTTAGGTGTGTTCTGCATATCCTGATTGGTCTTCCTGGGCTAGAGTGGGAGGGAGGACCTCACACCTGCACCTGAAAGGGCTGTACCTGTCCTCACACAATGGAGACTCCGACCCCCTGGAGTGTGGATCCAAGCCTGGGCAAGGCAGGATCTTGTGAACAACAGAGACTTTCCTTTGAAGTTTGCCTAGTTCAAAGGCAGAAATGAGTATAAGTAGTGGACCCCAAACCTCAGACTTTTAAATCCCTTTTGGATAAAGAGTAACCTCTGCCGAGGAAAAGAGCTGAAGAGCTGTGAGGAGGAGTACTGCCCCTTTACTGTGTGTGCTTTGCTGGCCTGGCCTGTGGTTGCTGCTTCTGCTGTGGAGAAGACAAACACTGGACTTTGCTGAGTATCCTGCTTGTGAAGTTTCTCCAAGGGCTTGAAGTAGAGCTTGCCTCCTGTTGGAAGTCTCAGGCATATCAAAGACTTCAAAATGAATCTGCCTGTTTTGTGATGCAACAGAAGAAAAACCACAAGAATGCTGTCCATGACACTACTGTCTGCACCGTAACCTAATGTCACCACACAGGGCCGTGCCTGGCTTGGCACCACAACTCTGGTCTCACCTATGCCACCTGACACTGTCACCAAGCCGCTGTGTGAACCATGACCTGTGGGCCCCTCATCTCGCATTGCCTTGCTTCACACTGCAGCTTCGGTATCCCCGACGATGACGCTCTACGGTGACAACGACGCCACTGCCTACATCGTGGCCTGGGGTCACTGCTCTGGAGGTACACAAAGCAGTATCCCAACCCATGCTGCAGCCCCAGTCCAGTGCCGCAAGTGACATCAACTCCAGCATCATCAACAGACGCCCCTGTGTCGAGATGGGGCCACTCACCTGAAAAGCAGAATGTCTGCAGGGGTGATGGTATGCCCCCCCACCTCCTGGAACACCTCTGGGCACTTCCTGGTGGACACAGAAACCCCAGCAGGTGTCCCAAAAGGAAAGGGGGAATGGAAAAGAAAAAGACAAAACACTGCCATGTCTTGACTGTCCAGCCAGGCACTCTGTACCTTTGGGGGGCAGGTCATTGTTGACAGAGTGATAGTAGAGTTAGTGCACTCAACTTCCTTGAAACTGAATCGCTCTTTCTGATATGGGCACGGGAGCGGTAGAACAACACCGGGATGCTCCAGCACTTTTCTTGGATAATAATAACTGTTGGCACAATTACTAACACTGCATTACCAAAAACCTAAACTGAGTACACAACAATAAGTACTGCAACACTAGGGCTGGCTTCACAGAGATTCACTGTTGCACACTACAATTAGAACTGTGGTTGACCTTATCATGCACAAGAAAGACAAACAAGGGCATTAATTATATCACGTATAACTTTCCTGCATGCATAGGGTTAAACTAAAAGAAACAAAAACAATCCAAGAGAAACAAATGTTCACTCTGGGTTTAAACAGTTAGGGTGGCACAGTTTGATTTGGTTTCACTGTGTGTGTGAAAAACCCTTCAAAAAGCAAATTCCTCAAACCTGAAACACAGGCATGAATGACACAATTTAAATCCAAAAGTTATGCTATCAGAGAAAGAAAAGTTACGTAAATGCTCTTTTAAAATTGCACGTTTTGTAGTACTTGAGCTCAAGCAGATTTCCTGAAGCACATTTAGGCAAGTAACTGCAATAATAATGAAGAATGTTCAGAAATGCATTTGTCTCTTCAAGATAAGCCCTCTGCCAAAATACGAGGTCTGAAATACACCAGCTGTTCTAGGAAAGCGCAGCGCTCAAAGAACAAACTCCCTGGAGAATACTAGTCACCTAGCTACAGTCTTTTCCGGAGTGCTGGAGGAATGCCTGGTGTCAGCTGGTACAGGAAGGAAGAAAAGAATTGCCTCAAAAGTCCTGAATACGAGGATGACAGCAGGGGCTGGACTGCCAAATCAGATGCTGAGATCAGGAAGCAAAACAAAGCCAAGCAGGGAGGCATGCTTAACTCTGCTATTTATAGCCAAACAGGAAAGCAGTTGAGTTTCCACACATGTGGATGAGTCACCACACCCAATTAGAAGCACATGTCTACACCACACCCAATTAGAAGCACATGTGTACAAGTGCTCACTTTAACAAACAAGCATTGGTAAAACAAGCATTGATAAAACCAATTGTGTAACACAGCACATTATGTTTACTTAGAAACATGAAAGTTTAACCAAGAACAGAGATATGATTTAACCCTAATCCCTGTCAGTGCTGGTTTGCTGAAATGTTTCTTTCTTGTAAGCAGAAAACACGCAATGGATTAATGGCTCTTAACCCCTTCTGTGCCCAGGACGTAATGGTTACGTCCTGAGGCAAAGTGCTGCTGTGCCCAGGACGTAACCATAACATCCTGTGCACAGAGCCCAGAGGGAGCGCTAGCGCTCCCTCTGTGGGGTTCCCCCCCACCCCCCCAAGTCAGGGATGGAAGGGGAAGCCCTTCCCCTCCCACCCCCCACCCCCCCCCACCCCCCCGTGACGTCTGGGCGCGAGCGCGCGCTGATTAGTCACAGGGTCTCCCCCATCGCGATTGAAAGAGAAATGCTGCCCCCAAGGGGGGCAGAAACCATTAGACACCAGGGAGTTTTTTTTTGCGCGCGAATTTCACGCAACGGGAGCGACCCCTTGGGCAAGGGTCGCTCCCAGGGGGGGCATTTTTTTGGGAAGGCCTTTTCTGCCCCCCCGGGGGCAGAAACCTCTAGGCACCAGGGAGCTTTTTTTTTTTTTGTGATGTTCCCTTTTTTTTTAGGTGGGGAGCGATCCCTTAGGCAAGGGTCGCTCCCCTACGGGGCAATATATATTTAGGCCATTTCTGCCCCCCTTGGGGGCAGATTGGCCTATTTTGATGAGGCCAATCTGCCCCCAAGGGGGGCAGAAACCATTAGACACCAGGGAGTTTTTTTTTTGCGTGAATTTCACGCAAGGGGAGCGACCCCTTAGGCAAGGGTCGCTCCCTGGGGGGGGGGATTATTTTAGGCCATTTCTGCCCCCCATGGTGGGCAGAAACCACTAGGCACCAGGGATTTTTTTGTTTTTTTGTTTTACAGATGGGGAGCGAGCCCTTGGACAAGGGTCGCTCCCCTGGAGGGGCAAAATGTATTTAGACCATTTCTTCCCCCCTTGGGGGCAGATTGGTCGATTTTAGGTCAATCTGCCCCAAGGGGGCAGAAACCACTAGGCACCAGGGATTTGTTTTTTGTCGCCAATGTCACGCAGGGGGAGCGACCCCGTAGGCAAGGGTCGCTCCGGGGGGGGTGAGGGTTCGGGGGGCAAATTTATTTTAGGCCATTTCTGCCCCCCCTGGGGGCAGATGGGCCTATTATTAGGCCGATCTGCCCCCAGGGGGGGCAGAAACCTGTAGGCACCAGGGCAAATTTTTTGTTTGTGTTTTTTTTTTTTTTTTTGTTTTTTTAGAGATGGGGAGCGACCCATCAGACAAGGGTCGCTCCCCTGGGGGGCAAACTGTATTTAGAGCATTTCTGCCCCCCTTGGGGGCAGAAGTGTCGATTTTAGGTCAATCTGCCCCCAAGGGGGCAGAAACCACTAGGCACCGGGGATTTGTTTTTTGGGGCCAATGTCATGCAGGGGGAGCGACCCCGTAGGCAAGGGTCGCTCCTGGTGGGGGGGTGGGGGTTGGGGGGGCAAATTTATTTTAGGCCATTTCTGCTCCCCCCTGGGGGCAGAAACCTCTTGTTGCCAGGGCAAATTTTTTTGGGGTGTTTTTTTTTTTTTTTTTTTTTTTTAGAGATGGGGAGTGACCTATCAGACAAGGGTCGCTCCCCTGGGGGGCAAACTGTATTTAGAGCATTTCTGCCCCCCTTGGGGGCAGAAGTGGTCGATTTTAGGTCAATCTGCCCCCAAGGGGGCAGAAACAACTAGGCACCGGGGATTTGTTTTTTGGCGCCAATGTCACGCAGGGGGAGCGACCCCGTAGGCAAGGGTCGCTCCTGGTGGGGGGGCAAATTTATTTTAGGCCATTTCTGCCCCCCCTGGGGGCAGATCGGCCAGGGCAGAAACCTCTTGTTGCCAGGGCAATTTTTTTTTTTGTGTTTTTTGGTTTGTTTGTTTGTTTTTATAGAGATGGGGAGCGACCCATCAGACAAGGGTGGCTCCTCTGGGGGGCAAATTTATTTTAGGCCATTTCTGCCCCCCCTGGGGGAAGATCGACCTATTATTAGACTGATCTGCCCCCAGGGGTGGCAGAAACCTCTAGGCGCCAGGGCAATTTTTTGTTTTGTTTTTTGTTTGTTTGTTTTTTTAGAGATGGGGAGCGACCCATCAGACAAGGGTCGCTCCCCTGGGGGACAAACTGTATTTAGAGCATTTCTGCCCCCCTTGGGGGCAGATGGGTCGATTTTAGGTCAATGTGCCCCCAATGGGGCAGAAACCACTAGGCACCGGGATTTGTTTTTTGGCGCCAATGTCACGCAGGTGGAGCGACCCCGTAGGCAAGGGTCGCTCCTGGTGGGGGGGCGGGGGTTGGGTATGCAAATTTATTTTAGGCCATTTCTGCCCGCCCTGGGGGAAGATCGGCCTATTATTAGGCCGATCTGCCCCCAGGGGGGACAGAAACCTGTAGGCGCCAGGTCAAATTTGTTTTGTGTGGTTTTTTTAGAGATGGGGAGCGACCCATCAGACAAGGGTCGCTCCCCTGGGGGGCAAACTGTATTTAGAGCATTTCTGCCCCCCTTGGGGGCAGATTGGTCGATTTTAGGTCAATCTGCCCCCAAGGGGGCAGAAACCACTAGGCACCGGGGATTTATTTTTTGGCGCCAATGTCACGCAGGGGGAGCGACCCCGTAGGCAAGGGTCGCTCCTGGTGGGGGGGTGGGGGTTGGGGATGCAAATTTATTTTAGGGCATTTCCCCCCCCTTGTCAAAATCCACAGGTAGGCACTTTGCAAAAAACACCTCTGTTTTCTGTGAAAAAATATGTTGTGTCCACGTTGTGTTTTGGGCCATTTCCTTTCGTGGGCGCTAGGCCTACCCACACAAGTGAGGTACCATTTTTATGGAGAGACTTAGGGGAACGCTGGGTGGAAGGAAATTTGTGGCTCCTCTCAGATTCCAGAACTTTCTGTCACCGAAATGAGAGGAAAAAGTGTTTTTGGGCCAAATTTTGATGTTTGCAAAGGATTCTGGGTAACAGAACCTGGTCAGAGCCCCGCAAATCACCCCATCTTGGATTCCCCTAGGTCTCTAGTTTTAAAAAATGCGCTGGTTTGCTAGGTTTCCCCAGGTGCCGGCTGAGCTAGAGGCCAAAATCCACAGGTAAGCACTGTTTTCTATGAAAAAATTTGATGTGTCCACGTTGTGTTTTGGGCCGTTTCCTGTCGCGAGCGCTAGGCCTACCCACACAAGTGAGGTATCATTTTTATCGGGAGACGTGGGGGAACTCTGGGTGGAAGGAAATTTGTGGCTCCTCTCAGATTCCAGAACTTTCTGCCACAGAAATGTGAGGAACATGTGTTTTTTTAGCCAAATTTTGAGGTTTGCAAAGGATTCTGGGTAACAGAACCTGGTCCGAGCCACACAAGTCACCCCATCTTGGATTCCCCTACGTCTCTAGTTTTCAGAAATGCACAGGTTTGGTAGGTTTCCCTAGGTGGCGGCTGAGCTACAGGCCAGACTCTACAGGTAGGCACTTTGCAAAAAACACCTCTGTTTTCCTTCAAAAATTTGGCTGTGTCCACGTTGCGCTTTGGGGCGTTTCCTGTCGCGGGCGCTAGGCCTACCCACACAAGTGAGGTATCATTTTTATCGGGAGACATGGGGGAACGCTGGGTGGAAGGAAATTGTGGCTCCTCTCAGATTCCAGAACATTCTGCCACAGAAATGTGAGGAACATGTGTTTTTTTAGCCAAATTTTGAGGTTTGCAAAGGATTCTGGGTAACAGAACCTGGTCCGAGCCACACAAGTCACCCCATCTTGGATTCCCCTAGGTCTCTAGTTTTCAGAAATGCACAGGTTTGGTAGGTTTCCCTAGGTGGCGGCTGAGCTACAGGCCAAAATCTACAGGTAGGGACTTTGCTAAAAACACCTCTGTTTTCCTTCAAAAATGTGGCTGTGTCCACGTTGCGCTTTGGGGCGTTTCCTGTCGCGGGCGCTAGGCCTACCCACACAAGTGAGGTATCATTTTTATTGGGAGACGTGGGGGAACGCTGGGTGGAAGGAAATTTGTGGCTCCTCTCAGATTCCAGAACTTTCTGCCACAGAAATGTGAGGAACATGTGTTTTGTTAGCCAAATTTTGAGGTTTGCAAAGGATTCTGGGTAACAGAACCTGGTCCGAGCCACACAAGTCACCCCATCTTGGATTCCCCTAGGTCTCTAGTTTTCAGAAATGCACAGGTTTGGTAGGTTTCCCTAGGTGGCGGCTGAGCTACAGGCCAAAATCTACAGGTAGGCACTTTGCAAAAAACACCTCTGTTTTGCTTCAAAAATTTGGCTGTGTCCACGTTGCGCTTTGGGGCGTTTCCTGTCGCGGGCGCTAGGCCTACCCACACAAGTGAGGTATCATTTTTATTGGGAGACGTGGGGGAACGCTGGGTGGAAGGAAATTTGTGGCTCCTCTCAGATTCCAGAACTTTCTGCCACAGAAATGTGAGGAACATGTGTTTTGTTAGCCAAATTTTGAGGTTTGCAAAGGATTCTGGGTAACAGAACCTGGTCCGAGCCACACAAGTCACCCCATCTTGGATTCCCCTAGGTCTCTAGTTTTCAGAAATGCACAGGTTTGGTAGGTTTCCCTAGGTGGCGGCTGAGCTACAGGCCAAAATCTACAGGTAGGCACCTTGCAAAAAACACCTCTGTTTTCCTTCAAAAATTTGTCTGTGTCCACGTTGCGCTTTGGGGCGTTTCCTGTCGCGGGCGCTAGGCCTAACCATACAAGTGAGGTATCATTTTTATCGGGAGACGTGGGGGAACGCTGGGTGGAAGGAAATTTGTGGGTTCTCTCAGATTCCAGAACTTTCTGCCACAGAAATGTGAGGAACATGTGTTTTTTTAGCCAAATTTTGAGGTTTGCAAAGGATTCTGGGTAACAGAACCTGGTCCGAGCCACACAAGTCACCCCATCTTGGATTCCCCTAGGTCTCTAGTTTTCAGATGTGCACAGGTTTGGTAGGTTTCCCTAGGTGGCGGCTGAGCTACAGGCCAAAATCTACAGGTAGGCACTTTGCAAAAAACACCTCTGTTTTCCTTCAAAAATTTGGCTGTGTCCACGTTGCGCTTTGGGGCGTTTCCTGTCGCGGGCGCTAGGCCTACCCACACAAGTGAGGTATCATTTTTATCGGGAGACGTGGGGGAATGCTGGGTGGAAGGAATTTTGTGGCTCCTCTCAGATTCCAGAACTTTCTGCCACAGAAATGTGAGGAACATGTGTTTTTTTAGCCAACTTTTGAGGTTTGCAAAGGATTCTGGGTAACAGAACCTGGTCCGAGCCACACAAGTCACCCCATCTTGGATTCCCCTAGGTCTCTAGTTTTCAGAAATGCACAGGTTTGGTAGGTTTCCCTAGGTGGAGGCTGAGCTACAGGCCAAAATCTACAGGTAGGCACTTTGCAAAAAACACCTCTGTTTTCCTTCAAAAATTTGGCTGCGTCCACGTTGCGCTTTGAGGCGTTTCCTGTCGCGGGCGCTAGGCCTACCCACACAAGTGAGGTATCATTTTTATCGGGAGACGTGGGAGAACGCTGGGTGGAAGGAAATTTGTGGCTCCTCTCAGATTCCAGAACTTTCTGCCACAGAAATGTGAGGAACATGTGTTTTTTTAGCCAAATTTTGAGGTTTGCAAAGGATTCTGGGTAACAGAACCTGGTCCGAGCCACACAAGTCACCCCATCTTGGATTCCCCTAGGTCTCTAGTTTTCAGATGTGCACAGGTTTGGTAGGTTTCCCTAGGTGGCGGCTGAGCTACAGGCCAAAATCTACAGGTAGGCACTTTGCAAAAAACACCTCTGTTTTCCTTCAAAAATTTGTCTGTGTCCACGTTGCGCTTTGAGGCGTTTCCTGTCGCGGGCGCTAGGCCTACCCACACAAGTGAGGTATCATTTTTATCGGGAGACGTAGGGGAACGCTGGGTGGAAGGAAATTTGTGGCTCCTCTCAGATTCCGGAACTTTCTGCCACAGAAATGTGAGGAACATGTGTTTTTTTAGCCAAATTTTGAGGTTTGCAAAGGATTCTGGGTAACAGAACCTGGTCCGAGCCACACAAGTCACCCCATCTTGGATTCCCCTAGGTCTCTAATTTTCAGAAATGCACAGGTTTGGTAGGTTTCCCTAGGTGGCGGCTGAGCTACAGGCCAAAATCTACAGGTAGGCACTTTGCAAAAAACACCTCTGTTTTCCTTCAAAAATTTGGCTGTGTCCACGTTGCGCTTTGGGGCGTTTCCTGTCGCGGGCGCTAGGCCTAACCATACAAGTGAGGTGTAATTTTTATCGGGAGACGTGGGGGAACGCTGGGTGGAAGGAAATTTGTGGCTCCTCTCAGATTCCAGAACTTTCTGCCACAGAAATGTGAGGAACATGTGTTTTTTTAGCCAAATTTTGAGGTTTGCAAAGGATTCTGTGTAACAGAACCTGGTCCGAGCCACACAAGTCACCCCATCTTGGATTCCCCTAGGTCTCTAGTTTTCAGAAATGCACAGGTTTGGTAGGTTTCCCTAGGTGGCGGCTGAGCTACAGGCCAAAATCTACAGGTAGGCACTTTGCAAAAAACACCTCTGTTTTCCTTCAAAAATTTGTCTGTGTCCACGTTGCGCTTTGGGGCGTTTCCTGTCGCGGGCGCTAGGCCTACCCACACAAGTGAGGTATCATTTTTATCGGGAGACGTGGGGGAACGCTGGGTGGAAGGAAATTTGTGGCTCCTCTCAGATTCCAGAACTTTCTGCCACAGAAATGTGAGGAACATGTGTTTTTTTAGCCAAATTTTGAGGTTTGCAAAGGATTCTGGGTAACAGAACCTGGTCCGAGCCACACAAGTCACCCCATCTTGGATTCCCCTAGGTCTCTAGTTTTCAGAAATGCACAGGTTTGGTAGGTTTCCCTTGGTGGCTGCTGAGCTACAGGCCAAAATCTACAGGTAGGCACTTTGCAAAAAACACCTCTGTTTTCCTTACAAAATTTGTCTGTGTCCATGTTGCGCTTTGGGGCGTTTCCTGTCGCGGGCGCTAGGCCTACCCACACAAGTGAGGTATCATATTTATCGGGAGATGTGGGGGAACGCTGGGTGGAAGGAAATGTGTGGCTCCTCTCAGATTCCAGAACTTTCTGCCACAGAAATGTGAGGAACATGTGTTTTTTTAGCCAAATTTTGAGGTTTGCAAAGGATTCTGGGTAACAGAACCTGGTCCGAGCCACACAAGTCACCCCATCTTGGATTCCCCTATGTCTCTAGTTTTCAGAAATGCACAGGTTTGGTAGGTTTCCCTAGGTGGCGGCTGAGCTACAGGCCAAAATCTACAGGTAGGCACTTTGCAAAAAACTCCTCTGTTTTCCTTCAAAAATTTGGCTGTGTCCACGTTGCGCTTTGGGGCCTTTCCTGTCGCGGGCGCTAGGCCTACCACACAAGTGAGGTATCATTTTTATCGGGAGACGTAGGGGAACGCTGGGTGGAAGGAAATTTATGGCTCCTCTCAGATTCCAGAACTTTCTGTCACAGAAATGTGAGGAACAAGTGTTTTTTTAGCCAAATTTTGAGGTTTGCAAAGGATTCTGGGTAACAGAACCTGGTCCGAGCCACACAAGTCACCCCATCTTGGATTCCCCTATGTCTCTAGTTTTCAGAAATGCACAGGTTTGGTAGGTTTCCCTAGGTGGCGGCTGAGCTACATGCCAAAATCTACAGGTAGGCACTTTGCAAAAAACACCTCTGTTTTCCTTCAAAAATTTGGCTGTGTCCACGTTGCGCTTTGGTGCGTTTACTGTCGCGGGCGCTAGGCCTAACCATACAAGTGAGGTATCATTTTTATCGGGAGACGTGGGGGAACGCTGGGTGGAAGGAAATTTGTGGGTCCTCTCAGATTCCAGAACTTTCTGCCACAGAAATGTGAGGAACATGTGTTTTTTTAGCCAAATTTTGAGGTTTGCAAAGGATTCTGGGTAACAGAACCTGGTCCGAGCCATACAAGTCACCCCATCTTGGATTCCCCTAGGTCTCTAGTTTTCAGATGTGCACAGGTTTGGTAGGTTTCCCTAGGTGGCGGCTGAGCTACAGGCCAAAATCTACAGGTAGGCACTTTGCAAAAAACACCTCTGTTTTCCTTCAAAAATTTGTCTGTGTCCACGTTGCGCTTTGAGGCGTTTCCTGTCGCGGGCGCTAGGCCAACCCACACAAGTGAGGTATCGTTTTTATCGGAAGATGTAGGGGAACGCTGGGTGGAAGGAAATTTGTGGCTCCTCTCAGATTCCGGAACTTTCTGCCACAGAAATGTGAGGAACATGTGTTTTTTTAGCCAAATTTTGAGGTTTGCAAAGGATTCTGGGTAACAGAACCTGGTCCGAGCCACACAAGTCACCCCATCTTGGATTCCCCTAGGTCTCTAATTTTCAGAAATGCACAGGATTGGTAGGTTTCCCTAGGTGGCGGCTGAGCTACAGGCCAAAATCTACAGGTAGGCACTTTGCAAAAAACACCTCTGTTTTCCTTCAAAAATTTGGCTGTGTCCACGTTGCGCTTTGGGGCGTTTCCTGTCGCGGGCGCTAGGCCTAACCATACAAGTGAGGTGTAATTTTTATCGGGAGACGTGGGGGAACGCTGGGTGGAAGGAAATTTGTGGCTCCTCTCAGATTCCAGAACTTTCTGCCACAGAAATGTGAGGAACATGTGTTTTTTTAGCCAAATTTTGAGGTTTGCAAAGGATTCTGTGTAACAGAACCTGGTCCGAGCCACACAAGTCACCCCATCTTGGATTCCCCTAGGTCTCTAGTTTTCAGAAATGCACAGGTTTGGTAGGTTTCCCTAGGTGGCGGCTGAGCTACAGGCCAAAATCTACAGGTAGGCACTTTGCAAAAAACACCTCTGTTTTCCTTCAAAAATTTGTCTGTGTCCACGTTGCGCTTTGGGGCGTTTCCTGTCGCGGGCGCTAGGCCTACCCACACAAGTGAGGTATCATTTTTATCGGGAGACGTGGGGGAACGCTGGGTGGAAGGAAATTTGTGGCTCCTCTCAGATTCCAGAACTTTCTGCCACAGAAATGTGAGGAACATGTGTTTTTTTAGCCAAATTTTGAGGTTTGCAAAGGATTCTGGGTAACAGAACCTGGTCCGAGCCACACAAGTCACCCCATCTTGGATTCCCCTAGGTCTCTAGTTTTCAGAAATGCACAGGTTTGGTAGGTTTCCCTTGGTGGCTGCTGAGCTACAGGCCAAAATCTACAGGTAGGCACTTTGCAAAAAACACCTCTGTTTTCCTTACAAAATTTGTCTGTGTCCATGTTGCGCTTTGGGGCGTTTCCTGTCGCGGGCGCTAGGCCTACCCACACAAGTGAGGTATCATATTTATCGGGAGATGTGGGGGAACGCTGGGTGGAAGGAAATGTGTGGCTCCTCTCAGATTCCAGAACTTTCTGCCACAGAAATATGAGGAACATGTGTTTTTTTAGCCAAATTTTGAGGTTTGCAAAGGATTCTGGGTAACAGAACCTGGTCCGAGCCACACAAGTCACCCCATCTTGGATTCCCCTATGTCTCTAGTTTTCAGAAATGCACAGGTTTGGTAGGTTTCCCTAGGTGGCGGCTGAGCTACAGGCCAAAATCTACAGGTAGGCACTTTGCAAAAAACTCCTCTGTTTTCCTTCAAAAATTTGGCTGTGTCCACGTTGCGCTTTGGGGCCTTTCCTGTCGCGGGCGCTAGGCCTACCACACAAGTGAGGTATCATTTTTATCGGGAGACGTAGGGGAACGCTGGGTGGAAGGAAATTTGTGGCTCCTCTCAGATTCCAGAACTTTCTGTCACAGAAATGTGAGGAACAAGTGTTTTTTTAGCCAAATTTTGAGGTTTGCAAAGGATTCTGGGTAACAGAACCTGGTCCGAGCCACACAAGTCACCCCATCTTGGATTCCCCTATGTCTCTAGTTTTCAGAAATGCACAGGTTTGGTAGGTTTCCCTAGGTGGCGGCTGAGCTACAGGCCAAAATCTACAGGTAGGCACTTTGCAAAAAACACCTCTGTTTTCCTTCAAAAATTTGGCTGTGTCCACGTTGCGCTTTGGTGCGTTTACTGTCGCGGGCGCTAGGCCTAACCATACAAGTGAGGTATCATTTTTATCGGGAGACGTGGGGGAACGCTGGGTGGAAGGAAATTTGTGGGTCCTCTCAGATTCCAGAACTTTCTGCCACAGAAATGTGAGGAACATGTGTTTTTTTAGCCAAATTTTGAGGTTTGCAAAGGATTCTGGGTAACAGAACCTGGTCCGAGCCACACAAGTCACCCCATCTTGGATTCCCCTAGGTCTCTAGTTTTCAGAAATGCACAGGTTTGGTAAGTTTCCCTAGGTGGCGGCTGAGCTGCAGGCCAAAATCTACAGGTAGGCACTTTGCAAAAAACACCTCTGTTTTCCTTCAAAAATGTGGCTGTGTCCACGTTGCGCTTTGGGGCCTTTCCTGTCGCGGGCGCTATGCCTACCCACACAAGTGAGGTATCATTTTTATCGGGAGACGTGGGGGAACGCTGGGTGCAAGGAATTTAGTGGCTCCTCTCAGATTCCAGAACTTTCTGCCACAGAAATGTGAGGAACATGTGTTTTTTTAGCCAAATTTTGAGGTTTGCAAAGGATTCTGGGTAACAGAACCTGGTCCGAGCCACACAAGTCACCCCATCTTGGATTCCCCTAGGTCTCTAGTTTTCAGAAATGCACAGGTTTGGTAGGTTTCCCTAGGTGGCGGCTGAGCTACAGGCCAAAATCTACAGGTAGGCACTTTGCAAAAAACACCTCTGTTTTCCTTCAAAAATTTGGCTGTGTCCACGTTGCGCTTTGGGGCGTTTCCTGTCGCGGGCTCTAGGCCTACCCACACAAGTGAGGTATCATTTTTATCGGGAGACGTGGGGGAACGCTGGGTGGAAGGAAATTTGTGGCTCCTCTCAGATTCCGGAACTTTCTGCCACAGAAATGTGAGGAACATGTGTTTTTTTAGCCAAATTTTGAGGTTTGCAAAGGATTCTGGGTAACAGAACCTGGTCCGAGCCACACAAGTCACTCCATCTTGGATTCCCCTAGGTCTCTAGTGTTCAGAAATGCACAGGTTTGGTAGGTTTCCCTAGGTGGCGGCTGAGCTACAGGCCAAAATCTACAGGTAGGCACTTTGCAAAAAACACCTCTGTTTTCCTTCAAAAATTTGGCTGTGTCCACGTTGCGCTTTGGGGCGTTCCCTGTCGCGGGCGCTAGGCCTAACCATACAAGTGAGGTATCATTTTTATCGGGAGACGTGGGGGAACGCTGGGTGGATGGAAATTTGTGGCTCCTCTCAGATTCCAGAACTTTCTGCCACAGAAATGTGAGGAACATGTGTTTTTTTAGCCAAATTTTGAGGTTTGCAAAGGATTCTGGGTAACAGAACCTGGTCCGAGCCACACAAGTCACCCCATCTTGGATTCCCCTAGGTCTCTAGTTTTCAGAAATGCACAGGTTTGGTAGGTTTCCCTAGGTGGCGGCTCAGCTACAGGCCAAAATCTACAGGTAGGCACTTTGCAAAAAACACTTCTGTTTTCCTTCAAAAATTTGGCTGTGTCCACGTTGCGCTTTGGGGCCTTTCCTGTCGCGGGCGCTAGGCCTACCCACACAAGTGAGGTATCATTTTTATCGGGAGACGTGGGGGAACTCTGAGTGGACGGAAATTTGTGGCTCCTCTCAGATTCCAGAACTTTCTGCCACAGAAATGTGAGGAACATGTGTTTTTTTAGCCAAATTTTGAGGTTTGCAAAGGATTCTGGGTAACAGAACCTGGTCCGAGCCACACAAGTCACCCCATCGTAGATTCCCCTACGTTTCTAGTTTTCAGAAATGCACAGGTTTGGTAGGTTTCCCTAGGTGGCGGCTGAGCTACAGGCCAAACTCTACAGGTAGGCACTTTGCAAAAAACACCTCTGTTTTCCTTCAAAAATTTGGCTGTGTCCACGTTGCGCTTTGGGGCGTTTCCTGTCGCGGGCGCTAGGCCTACCCACACAAGTGAGGTATCATTTTTATCGGGAGACGTGGGGGAACACTGGGTGGAAGGAAATTTGTGGCTCCTCTCAGATTCCAGAACTTTCTGCCACAGAAATGTGAGGAACATGTGTTTTTTTAGCCAAATTTTGAGGTTTGCAAAGGATTCTGGGTAACAGAACCTGGTCCGAGCCACACAAGTCACCCCATCTTGGATTCCCCTAGGTCTCTAGTTTTCAGAAATGCACAGGTTTGGTAGGTTTCCCTAGGTGGCGGCTGAGCTACAGGCCAAAATCTACAGGTAGGCACTTTGCAAAAAACACCTCTGTTTTCCTTCAAAAATTTGTCTGTGTCCACGTTGCGCTTTGGGGCGTTTCCTGTCGCGGGCGCTAGGCCTACCCACACAAGTGAGGTATCATTTTTATCGGGAGACGTGGGGGAACGCTGGGTGGAAGGAAATTTGTGGTTCCTCTCAGATTCCAGAACTTTCTGCCACAGAAATGTGAGGAACATGTGTTTTTTTAGCCAAATTTTGAGGTTTGCAAAGGATTCTGGGTAACAGAACCTGGTCCGAGCCACACAAGTCACCCCATCTTGGATTCCCCTAGGTCTCTAGTTTTCAGAAATGCACAGGTTTGGTAGGTTTCCCTAGGTGGCGGCTGAGCTACAGGCCAAAATCTACAGGTAGGCACTTTGCAAAAAACACCTCTGTTTTCCTTCAAAAATTTGTCTGTGTCCACGTTGCGCTTTGGGGCGTTTCCTGTCGCGGGCGCTAGGCCTACCCACACAAGTGAGGTATCATTTTTATCGGGAGACGTGGGGGAACGCTGGGTGGAAGGAAATTTGTGGTTCCTCTCAGATTCCAGAACTTTCTGCCACAGAAATGTGAGGAACATGTGTTTTTTTAGCCAAATTTTGAGGTTTGCAAAGGATTCTGGGTAACAGAACCTGGTCCGAGCCACACAAGTCACCCCATCTTGGATTCCCCTAGGTCTCTAGTTTTCAGAAATGCACAGGTTTGGTAGGTTTCCCTAGGTGGCGGCTGAGCTACAGGCCAAAATCTACAGGTAGGCACTTTGCAAAAAACACCTCTGTTTTCCTTCAAAAATTGGGCTGTGTCCACGTTGCGCTTTGGGGCCTTTCCTGTCGCGGGCGCTAGGCCTACCCACACAAGTGAGGTATTATTTTTATCGGGAGACGTGGGGGAACTCTGAGTGGACGGAAATTTGTGGCTCCTCTCAGATTCCAGAACTTTCTGCCACAGAAATGTGAGGAACATGTGTTTTTTTAGCCAAATTTTGAGGTTTGCAAAGGATTCTGGGTAACAGAAACTGGTCCGAGCCACACAAGTCACCCCATCTTAGATTCCCCTAGGTCTCTAGTTTTCAGAAATGCACAGGTTTGGTAGGTTTCCCTAGGTGGCGGCTGAGCTACAGGCCAAACTCTACAGGTAGGCACTTTGCAAAAAACACCTCTGTTTTCCTTCAAAAATTTGGCTGTGTCCACGTTGCGCTTTGGGGCGTTTCCTGTCGCGGGCGCTAGGCCTACCCACACAAGTGAGGTATCATTTTTATCGGGAGACGTGGGGGAACACTGGGTGGAAGGAAATTTGTGGCTCCTCTCAGATTCCAGAACTTTCTGCCACAGAAATGTGAGGAACATGTGTTTTTTTAGCCAAATTTTGAGGTTTGCAAAGGATTCTGGGTAACAGAACCTGGTCCGAGCCACACAAGTCACCCCATCTTGGATTCCCCTAGGTCTCTAGTTTTCAGAAATGCACAGGTTTGGTAGGTTTCCCTAGGTGGCGGCTGAGCTACAGGCCAAAATCTACAGGTAGGCACTTTGCAAAAAACACCTCTGTTTTCCTTCACAAATTTGTCTGTGTCCACGTTGCGCTTTGGGGCGTTTCCTGTCGCGGGCGCTAGGCCTACCCACACAAGTGAGGTATCATTTTTATCGGGAGACGTGGGGGAACGCTGGGTGGAAGGAAATTTGTGGTTCCTCTCAGATTCCAGAACTTTCTGCCACAGAAATGTGAGGAACATGTGTTTTTTTAGCCAAATTTTGAGGTTTGCAAAGGATTCTGGGTAACAGAACCTGGTCCGAGCCACACAAGTCACCCCATCTTGGATTCCCCTAGGTCTCTAGTTTTCAGAAATGCACAGGTTTGGTAGGTTTCCCTAGGTGGCGGCTGAGCTACAGGCCAAAATCTACAGGTAGGCACTTTGCAAAAAACACCTCTGTTTTCCTTAAAAAATTTGTCTGTGTCCACGTTGCGCTTTGGGGCCTTTCCTGTCGCGGGCGCTAGGCCTACCACACAAGTGAGGTATCATTTTTATCGGGAGACGTGGGGGAACGCTGGGTGGAAGGAAATTTGTGGTTCCTCTCAGATTCCAGAACTTTCTGCCACAGAAATGTGAGGAACATGTGTTTTTTTAGCCAAATTTTGAGGTTTGCAAAGGATTCTGGGTAACAGAACCTGGTCCGAGCCACACAAGTCACCCCATCTTGGATTCCCCTAGGTCTCTAGTTTTCAGAAATGCACAGGTTTGGTAGGTTTCCCTAGGTGGCGGCTGAGCTACAGGCCAAAATCTACAGGTAGGCACTTTGCAAAAAACACCTCTGTTTTCCTTCAAAAATTTGTCTGTGTCCACGTTGCGCTTTGGGGCGTTTCCTGTCGCGGGCGCTAGGCCTACCCACACAAGTGAGGTATCATTTTTATCGGGAGACGTGGGGGAACGCTGGGTGGAAGGAAATTTGTGGTTCCTCTCAGATTCCAGAACTTTCTGCCACAGAAATGTGAGGAACATGTGTTTTTTTAGCCAAATTTTGAGGTTTGCAAAGGATTCTGGGTAACAGAACCTGGTCCGAGCCACACAAGTCACCCCATCTTGGATTCCCCTAGGTCTCTAGTTTTCAGAAATGCACAGGTTTGGTAGGTTTCCCTAGGTGGCGGCTGAGCTACAGGCCAAAATCTACAGGTAGGCACTTTGCAAAAAACACCTCTGTTTTCCTTCAAAAATTTGGCTGTGTCCACGTTGCGCTTTGGGGCCTTTCCTGTCGCGGGCGCTAGGCCTACCCACACAAGTGAGGTATTATTTTTATCGGGAGACGTGGGGGAACTCTGAGTGGACGGAAATTTGTGGCTCCTCTCAGATTCCAGAACTTTCTGCCACAGAAATGTGAGGAACATGTGTTTTTTTAGCCAAATTTTGAGGTTTGCAAAGGATTCTGGGTAACAGAACCTGGTCCGAGCCACACAAGTCACCCCATCTTAGATTCCCCTAGGTCTCTAGTTTTCAGAAATGCACAGGTTTGGTAGGTTTCCCTAGGTGGCGGCTGAGCTACAGGCCAAACTCTACAGGTAGGCACTTTGCAAAAAACACCTCTGTTTTCCTTCAAAAATTTGGCTGTGTCCACGTTGCGCTTTGGGGCGTTTCCTGTCGCGGGCGCTAGGCCTACCCACACAAGTGAGGTATCATTTTTATCGGGAGACGTGGGGGAACACTGGGTGGAAGGAAATTTGTGGCTCCTCTCAGATTCCAGAACTTTCTGCCACAGAAATGTGAGGAACATGTGTTTTTTTAGCCAAATTTTGAGGTTTGCAAAGGATTCTGGGTAACAGAACCTGGTCCGAGCCACACAAGTCACCCCATCTTGGATTCCCCTAGGTCTCTAGTTTTCAGAAATGCACAGGTTTGGTAGGTTTCCCTAGGTGGCGGCTGAGCTACAGGCCAAAATCTACAGGTAGGCACTTTGCAAAAAACACCTCTGTTTTCCTTCAAAAATTTGTCTGTGTCCACGTTGCGCTTTGGGGCGTTTCCTGTCGCGGGCGCTAGGCCTACCCACACAAGTGAGGTATCATTTTTATCGGGAGACGTGGGGGAACGCTGGGTGGAAGGAAATTTGTGGTTCCTCTCAGATTCCAGAACTTTCTGCCACAGAAATGTGAGGAACATGTGTTTTTTTAGCCAAATTTTGAGGTTTGCAAAGGATTCTGGGTAACAGAACCTGGTCCGAGCCACACAAGTCACCCCATCTTGGATTCCCCTAGGTCTCTAGTTTTCAGAAATGCACAGGTTTGGTAGGTTTCCCTAGGTGGCGGCTGAGCTACAGGCCAAAATCTACAGGTAGGCACTTTGCAAAAAACACCTCTGTTTTCCTTAAAAAATTTGTCTGTGTCCACGTTGCGCTTTGGGGCCTTTCCTGTCGCGGGCGCTAGGCCTACCACACAAGTGAGGTATCATTTTTATCGGGAGACGTGGGGGAACGCTGGGTGGAAGGAAATTTGTGGTTCCTCTCAGATTCCAGAACTTTCTGCCACAGAAATGTGAGGAACATGTGTTTTTTTAGCCAAATTTTGAGGTTTGCAAAGGATTCTGGGTAACAGAACCTGGTCCGAGCCACACAAGTCACCCCATCTTGGATTCCCCTAGGTCTCTAGTTTTCAGAAATGCACAGGTTTGGTAGGTTTCCCTAGGTGGCGGCTGAGCTACAGGCCAAAATCTACAGGTAGGCACTTTGCAAAAAACACCTCTGTTTTCCTTCAAAAATTTGTCTGTGTCCACGTTGCGCTTTGGGGCGTTTCCTGTCACGGGCGCTAGGCCTACCCACACAAGTGAGGTATCATTTTTATCGGGAGACGTGGGTGAACGCTGGGTGGAAGGAAATTTGTGGTTCCTCTCAGATTCCAGAAATTTCTGCCACAGAAATGTGAGGAACATGTGTTTTTTTAGCCAAATTTTGAGGTTTGCAAAGGATTCTGGGTAACAGAACCTGGTCCGAGCCACACAAGTCACCCCATCTTGGATTCCCCTAGGTCTCTAGTTTTCAGAAATGCACAGGTTTGGTAGGTTTCCCTAGGTGTCGGCTGAGCTACAGGCCAAAATCTACAGGTAGGCACTTTGCAAAAAACACCTCTGTTTTCCTTAAAAAATTTGTCTGTGTCCACGTTGCGCTTTGGGGCCTTTCCTGTCGCGGGCGCTAGGCCTACCACACAAGTGAGGTATCATTTTTATCGGGAGACGTGGGGGAACTCTGAGTGGAAGGAAATTTGTGGCTCCTCTCAGATTCCAGAACTTTCTGCCACAGAAATGTGAGGAACATGTGTTTTTTTAGCCAAATTTTGAGGTTTGCAAAGGATTCTGGGTAACAGAACCTGGTCCGAGCCACACAAGTCACCCCATCTTGGATTCCCCTAGGTCTCTAGTTTTCAGAAATGCACAGGTTTGGTAGGTTTCCCTAGGTGGCGGCTGAGCTACAGGCCAAAATCTACAGGTAGGCACTTTGCAAAAAACACCTCTGTTTTCCTTCAAAAATGTGGCTGTGTCCTCGTTGCGCTTTGGGGCCTTTCCTGTCGCGGGCGCTAGGCCTACCCACACAAGTGAGGTATCATTTTTATCGGGAGACGTGGGGGAACTCTGAGTGGACGGAAATTTGTGGCTCCTCTCAGATTCCAGAACTTTCTGCCACAGAAATGTGAGGAACATGTGTTTTTTTAGCCAAATTTTGAGGTTTGGAAAGGATTCTGGGTAACAGAACCTGGTCCGAGCCACACAAGTCACCCCATCTTAGATTCCCCTACGTCTCTAGTTTTCAGAAATGCACAGGTTTGGTAGGTTTCCCTAGGTGGCGGCTGAGCTACAGGCCAAACTCTACAGGTAGGCACTTTGCAAAAAACACCTCTGTTTTCCTTCAAAAATTTGGCTGTGTCCACGTTGCGCTTTGGGGCGTTTCCTGTCGCGGGCGCTAGGCCTACCCACACAAGTGAGGTATCATTTTTAACGGGAGACGTGGGGGAACACTGGGTGGAAGGAAATTTGTGGCTCCTCTCAGATTCCAGAACTTTCTGCCACAGAAATGTGAGGAACATGTGTTTTTTTAGCCAAATTTTGAGGTTTGCAAAGGATTCTGGGTAACAGAACCTGGTCCGAGCCACACAAGTCACCCCATCTTGGATTCCCCTAGGTCTCTAGTTTTCAGAAATGCACAGGTTTGGTAGGTTTCCCTAGGTGGCGGCTGAGCTACAGGCCAAAATCTACAGGTAGGCACTTTGCAAAAAACACCTCTGTTTTCCTTCAAAAATTTGTCTGTGTCCACGTTGCGCTTTGGGGCGTTTCCTGTCGCCGGAGCTAAGCCTACCCACACAAGTGAGGTATCATTTTTATCGGGAGACGTGGGGGAATGCTGGGTGGAAGGAAATTTGTGGTTCCTCTCAGATTCCAGAACTTTCTGCCACAGAAATGTGAGGAACATGTGTTTTTTTAGCCAAATTTTGAGGTTTGCAAAGGATTCTGGGTAACAGAACCTGGTCCGAGCCACACAAGTCACCCCATCTTGGATTCCCCTAGGTCTCTAGTTTTCAGAAATGCACAGGTTTGGTAGGTTTCCCTAGGTGGCGGCTGAGCTACAGGCCAAAATCTACAGGTAGGCACTTTGCAAAAAACACCTCTGTTTTCCTTAAAAAATTTGTCTGTGTCCACATTGCGCTTTGGGGCCTTTCCTGTCGCGGGCGCTAGGCCTACCACACAAGTGAGGTATCATTTTTATCGGGAGACGTGGGGGAACGCTGGGTGGAAGGAAATTTGTCGTTCCTCTCAGATTCCAGAACTTTCTGCCACAGAAATGTGAGGAACATGTGTTTTTTTAGCCAAATTTTGAGGTTTGCAAAGGATTCTGGGTAACAGAACCTGGTCCGAGCCACACAAGTCACCCCATCTTGGATTCCCCTAGGTCTCTAGTTTTCAGAAATGCACAGGTTTGGTAGGTTTCCCTAGGTGGCGGCTGAGCTACAGGCCAAAATCTACAGGTAGGCACTTTGCAAAAAACACCTCTGTTTTCCTTCAAAAATTTGTCTGTGTCCACGTTGCGCTTTGGGGCGTTTCCTGTCGCGGGCGCTAGGCCTACCCACACAAGTGAGGTATCATTTTTATCGGGAGACGTGGGGGAACGCTGGGTGGAAGGAAATTTGTGGTTCCTCTCAGATTCCAGAAATTTCTGCCACAGAAATGTGAGGAACATGTGTTTTTTTAGCCAAATTTTGAGGTTTGCAAAGGATTCTGGGTAACAGAACCTGGTCCGAGCCACACAAGTCACCCCATCTTGGATTCCCCTAGGTCTCTAGTTTTCAGAAATGCACAGGTTTGGTAGGTTTCCCTAGGTGGCGGCTGAGCTACAGGCCAAAATCTACAGGTAGGCACTTTGCAAAAAACACCTCTGTTTTCCTTCAAAAATTTGTCTGTGTCCACGTTGCGCTTTGGGGCCTTTCCTGTCGCGGGCGCTAGGCCTACCACACAAGTGAGGTATCATTTTTATCGGGAGACGTGGGGGAACTCTGAGTGGAAGGAAATTTGTGGCTCCTCTCAGATTCCAGAACTTTCTGCCACAGAAATGTGAGGAACATGTGTTTTTTTAGCCAAATTTTGAGGTTTGCAAAGGATTCTGGGTAACAGAACCTGGTCCGAGCCACACAAGTCACCCCATCTTGGATTCCCCTAGGTCTCTAGTTTTCAGAAATGCACAGGTTTGGTAGGTTTCCCTAGGTGGCGGCTGAGCTACAGGCCAAAATCTACAGGTAGGCACTTTGCAAAAAACACCTCTGTTTTCCTTCAAAAATTTGGCTGTGTCCTTGTTGCGCTTTGGGGCCTTTCCTGTCGCGGGCGCTAGGCCTACCCACACAAGTGAGGTATCATTTTTATCGGGAGACGTGGGGGAACTCTGAGTGGACGGAAATTTGTGGCTCCTCTCAGATTCCAGAACTTTCTGCCACAGAAATGTGAGGAACATGTGTTTTTTTAGCCAAATTTTGAGGTTTGCAAAGGATTCTGGGTAACAGAACCTGGTCCGAGCCACACAAGTCACCCCATCTTAGATTCCCCTACGTCTCTAGTTTTCAGAAATGCACAGGTTTGGTAGGTTTCCCTAGGTGGCGGCTGAGCTACAGGCCAAACTCTACAGGTAGGCACTTTGCAAAAAACACCTCTGTTTTCCTTCAAAAATTTGGCTGTGTCCACGTTGCGCTTTGGGGCGTTTCCTGTCGCGGGCGCTAGGCCTACCCACACAAGTGAGGTATCATTTTTATCGGGAGACGTGGGGGAACACTGGGTGGAAGGAAATTTGTGGCTCCTCTCAGATTCCAGAACTTTCTGCCACAGAAATGTGAGGAATATGTGTTTTTTTAGCCAAATTTTGAGGTTTGCAAAGGATTCTGGGTAACAGAACCTGGTCCGAGCCACACAAGTCACCCCATCTTGGATTCCCCTAGGTCTCTAGTTTTCAGAAATGCACAGGTTTGGTAGGTTTCCCTAGGTGGCGGCTGAGCTACAGGCCAAAATCTACAGGTAGGCACTTTGCAAAAAACACCTCTGTTTTCCTTCAAAAATTTGTCTGTGTCCACGTTGCGCTTTGGGGCGTTTCCTGTCGCGGGAGCTAGGCCTACCCACACAAGTGAGGTATCATTTTTATCGGGAGACGTGGGGGAATGCTGGGTGGAAGGAAATTTGTGGTTCCTCTCAGATTCCAGATCTTTCTGCCACAGAAATGTGAGGAACATGTGTTTTTTTAGCCAAATTTTGAGGTTTGCAAAGGATTCTGGGTAACAGAACCTGGTCCGAGCCACACAAGTCACCCCATCTTGGATTCCCCTAGGTCTCTAGTTTTCAGAAATGCACAGGTTTGGTAGGTTTCCCTAGGTGGCGGCTGAGCTACAGGCCAAAATCTACAGGTAGGCACTTTGCAAAAAACACCTCTGTTTTCCTTAAAAAATTTGTCTGTGTCCACGTTGCGCTTTGGGGCCTTTCCTGTCGCGGGCGCTAGGCCTACCACACATGTGAGGTATCATTTTTATCGGGAGACGTGGGGGAACTCTGAGTGGAAGGAAATTTGTGGCTCCTCTCAGATTCCAGAACTTTCTGTCACAGAAATGTGAGGAACATGTGTTTTTTTAGCCAAATTTTGAGGTTTGCAAAGGATTCTGGGTAACAGAACCTGGTCCGAGCCACACTAGTCACCCCATCTTGGATTCCCCTAGGTCTCTAGTTTACAGAAATGCACAGGTTTGGTAGGTTTCCCTAGGTGGTGGCTGAGCTACAGGCCAAAATCTACAGGTAGGCACTTTGCAAAAAACACCTCTGTTTTCCTTCAAAAATTTGGCTGTGTCCACGTTGCGCTTTGGTGCGTTTCCTGTCGCGGGCGCTAGGCCTAACCATACAAGTGAGGTATCATTTTTATCGGGAGACGTGGGGGAACGCTGGGTGGAAGGAAATTTGTGGGTCCTCTCAGATTCCAGAACTTTCTGCCACAGAAATGTGAGGAACATGTGTTTTTTTAGCCAAATTTTGAGGTTTGCAAAGGATTCTGGGTAACAGAACCTGGTCCGAGCCACACAAGTCACCCCATCTTGGATTCCCCTAGGTCTCTAGTTTTCAGAAATGCACAGGTTTGGTAGGTTTCCCTAGGTGGCGGCTGAGCTACAGGCCAAAATCTACAGGTAGGCACTTTGCAAAAAACACCTCTGTTTTCCTTAAAAAATTTGTCTGTGTCCACGTTGCGCTTTGGGGCCTTTCCTGTCGCGGGCGCTAGGCCTACCACACAAGTGAGGTATCATTTTTATCGGGAGACGTGGGGGAACGCTGGGTGGAAGGAAATTTGTGGTTCCTCTCAGATTCCAGAACTTTCTGCCACAGAAATGTGAGGAACATGTGTTTTTTTAGCCAAATTTTGAGGTTTGCAAAGGATTCTGGGTAACAGAACCTGGTCCGAGCCACACAAGTCACCCCATCTTGGATTCCCCTAGGTCTCTAGTTTTCAGAAATGCACAGGTTTGGTAGGTTTCCCTAGGTGGCGGCTGAGCTACAGGCCAAAATCTACAGGTAGGCACTTTGCAAAAAACACCTCTGTTTTCCTTCAAAAATTTGTCTGTGTCCACGTTGCGCTTTGGGGCCTTTCCTGTCGCGGGCGCTAGGCCTACCACACAAGTGAGGTATCATTTTTATCGGGAGACGTGGGGGAACTCTGAGTGGAAGGAAATTTGTGGCTCCTCTCAGATTCCAGAACTTTCTGCCACAGAAATGTGAGGAACATGTGTTTTTTTAGCCAAATTTTGAGGTTTGCAAAGGATTCTGGGTAACAGAACCTGGTCCGAGCCACACAAGTCACCCCATCTTGGATTCCCCTAGGTCTCTAGTTTTCAGAAATGCACAGGTTTGGTAGGTTTCCCTAGGTGGCGGCTGAGCTACAGGCCAAAATCTACAGGTAGGCACTTTGCAAAAAACACCTCTGTTTTCCTTCAAAAATTTGGCTGTGTCCTTGTTGCGCTTTGGGGCCTTTCCTGTCGCGGGCGCTAGGCCTACCCACACAAGTGAGGTATCATTTTTATCGGGAGACGTGGGGGAACTCTGAGTGGACGGAAATTTGTGGCTCCTCTCAGATTCCAGAACTTTCTGCCACAGAAATGTGAGGAACATGTGTTTTTTTAGCCAAATTTTGAGGTTTGCAAAGGATTCTGGGTAACAGAACCTGGTCCGAGCCACACAAGTCACCCCATCTTAGATTCCCCTACGTCTCTAGTTTTCAGAAATGCACAGGTTTGGTAGGTTTCCCTAGGTGGCGGCTGAGCTACAGGCCAAACTCTACAGGTAGGCACTTTGCAAAAAACACCTCTGTTTTCCTTCAAAAATTTGGCTGTGTCCACGTTGCGCTTTGGGGCGTTTCCTGTCGCGGGCGCTAGGCCTACCCACACAAGTGAGGTATCATTTTTATCGGGAGACGTGGGGGAACACTGGGTGGAAGGAAATTTGTGGCTCCTCTCAGATTCCAGAACTTTCTGCCACAGAAATGTGAGGAATATGTGTTTTTTTAGCCAAATTTTGAGGTTTGCAAAGGATTCTGGGTAACAGAACCTGGTCCGAGCCACACAAGTCACCCCATCTTGGATTCCCCTAGGTCTCTAGTTTTCAGAAATGCACAGGTTTGGTAGGTTTCCCTAGGTGGCGGCTGAGCTACAGGCCAAAATCTACAGGTAGGCACTTTGCAAAAAACACCTCTGTTTTCCTTCAAAAATTTGTCTGTGTCCACGTTGCGCTTTGGGGCGTTTCCTGTCGCGGGAGCTAGGCCTACCCACACAAGTGAGGTATCATTTTTATCGGGAGACGTGGGGGAATGCTGGGTGGAAGGAAATTTGTGGTTCCTCTCAGATTCCAGATCTTTCTGCCACAGAAATGTGAGGAACATGTGTTTTTTTAGCCAAATTTTGAGGTTTGCAAAGGATTCTGGGTAACAGAACCTGGTCCGAGCCACACAAGTCACCCCATCTTGGATTCCCCTAGGTCTCTAGTTTTCAGAAATGCACAGGTTTGGTAGGTTTCCCTAGGTGGCGGCTGAGCTACAGGCCAAAATCTACAGGTAGGCACTTTGCAAAAAACACCTCTGTTTTCCTTAAAAAATTTGTCTGTGTCCACGTTGCGCTTTGGGGCCTTTCCTGTCGCGGGCGCTAGGCCTACCACACATGTGAGGTATCATTTTTATCGGGAGACGTGGGGGAACTCTGAGTGGAAGGAAATTTGTGGCTCCTCTCAGATTCCAGAACTTTCTGTCACAGAAATGTGAGGAACATGTGTTTTTTTAGCCAAATTTTGAGGTTTGCAAAGGATTCTGGGTAACAGAACCTGGTCCGAGCCACACTAGTCACCCCATCTTGGATTCCCCTAGGTCTCTAGTTTACAGAAATGCACAGGTTTGGTAGGTTTCCCTAGGTGGTGGCTGAGCTACAGGCCAAAATCTACAGGTAGGCACTTTGCAAAAAACACCTCTGTTTTCCTTCAAAAATTTGGCTGTGTCCACGTTGCGCTTTGGTGCGTTTCCTGTCGCGGGCGCTAGGCCTAACCATACAAGTGAGGTATCATTTTTATCGGGAGACGTGGGGGAACGCTGGGTGGAAGGAAATTTGTGGGTCCTCTCAGATTCCAGAACTTTCTGCCACAGAAATGTGAGGAACATGTGTTTTTTTAGCCAAATTTTGAGGTTTGCAAAGGATTCTGGGTAACAGAACCTGGTCCGAGCCACACAAGTCACCCCATCTTGGATTCCCCTAGGTCTCTAGTTTTCAGAAATGCACAGGTTTGGTAGGTTTCCCTAGGTGGCGGCTGAGCTACAGGCCAAAATCTACAGGTAGGCACTTTGCAAAAAACACCTCTGTTTTCCTTAAAAAATTTGTCTGTGTCCACGTTGCGCTTTGGGGCCTTTCCTGTCGCGGGCGCTAGGCCTACCACACAAGTGAGGTATCATTTTTATCGGGAGACGTGGGGGAACGCTGGGTGGAAGGAAATTTGTGGTTCCTCTCAGATTCCAGAACTTTCTGCCACAGAAATGTGAGGAACATGTGTTTTTTTAGCCAAATTTTGAGGTTTGCAAAGGATTCTGGGTAACAGAACCTGGTCCGAGCCACACAAGTCACCCCATCTTGGATTCCCCTAGGTCTCTAGTTTTCAGAAATGCACAGGTTTGGTAGGTTTCCCTAGGTGGCGGCTGAGCTACAGGCCAAAATCTACAGGTAGGCACTTTGCAAAAAACACCTCTGTTTTCCTTCAAAAATTTGTCTGTGTCCACGTTGCGCTTTGGGGCGTTTCCTGTCGCGGGCGCTAGGCCTACCCACACAAGTGAGGTATCATTTTTATCGGGAGACGTGGGGGAACGCTGGGTGGAAGGAAATTTGTGGTTCCTCTCAGATTCCAGAACTTTCTGCCACAGAAATGTGAGGAACATGTGTTTTTTTAGCCAAATTTTGAGGTTTGCAAAGGATTCTGGGTAACAGAACCTGGTCCGAGCCACACAAGTCACCCCATCTTGGATTCCCCTAGGTCTCTAGTTTTCAGAAATGCACAGGTTTGGTAGGTTTCCCTAGGTGGCGGCTGAGCTACAGGCCAAAATCTACAGGTAGGCACTTTGCAAAAAACACCTCTGTTTTCCTTCAAAAATTTGGCTGTGTCCACGTTGCGCTTTGGGGCCTTTCCTGTCGCGGGCGCTAGGCCTACCCACACAAGTGAGGTATTATTTTTATCGGGAGACGTGGGGGAACTCTGAGTGGACGGAAATTTGTGGCTCCTCTCAGATTCCAGAACTTTCTGCCACAGAAATGTGAGGAACATGTGTTTTTTTAGCCAAATTTTGAGGTTTGCAAAGGATTCTGGGTAACAGAACCTGGTCCGAGCCACACAAGTCACCCCATCTTAGATTCCCCTAGGTCTCTAGTTTTCAGAAATGCACAGGTTTGGTAGGTTTCCCTAGGTGGCGGCTGAGCTACAGGCCAAACTCTACAGGTAGGCACTTTGCAAAAAACACCTCTGTTTTCCTTCAAAAATTTGGCTGTGTCCACGTTGCGCTTTGGGGCGTTTCCTGTCGCGGGCGCTAGGCCTACCCACACAAGTGAGGTATCATTTTTATCGGGAGACGTGGGGGAACACTGGGTGGAAGGAAATTTGTGGCTCCTCTCAGATTCCAGAACTTTCTGCCACAGAAATGTGAGGAACATGTGTTTTTTTAGCCAAATTTTGAGGTTTGCAAAGGATTCTGGGTAACAGAACCTGGTCCGAGCCACACAAGTCACCCCATCTTGGATTCCCCTAGGTCTCTAGTTTTCAGAAATGCACAGGTTTGGTAGGTTTCCCTAGGTGGCGGCTGAGCTACAGGCCAAAATCTACAGGTAGGCACTTTGCAAAAAACACCTCTGTTTTCCTTCAAAAATTTGTCTGTGTCCACGTTGCGCTTTGGGGCGTTTCCTGTCGCGGGCGCTAGGCCTACCCACACAAGTGAGGTATCATTTTTATCGGGAGACGTGGGGGAACGCTGGGTGGAAGGAAATTTGTGGTTCCTCTCAGATTCCAGAACTTTCTGCCACAGAAATGTGAGGAACATGTGTTTTTTTAGCCAAATTTTGAGGTTTGCAAAGGATTCTGGGTAACAGAACCTGGTCCGAGCCACACAAGTCACCCCATCTTGGATTCCCCTAGGTCTCTAGTTTTCAGAAATGCACAGGTTTGGTAGGTTTCCCTAGGTGGCGGCTGAGCTACAGGCCAAAATCTACAGGTAGGCACTTTGCAAAAAACACCTCTGTTTTCCTTAAAAAATTTGTCTGTGTCCACGTTGCGCTTTGGGGCCTTTCCTGTCGCGGGCGCTAGGCCTACCACACAAGTGAGGTATCATTTTTATCGGGAGACGTGGGGGAACGCTGGGTGGAAGGAAATTTGTGGTTCCTCTCAGATTCCAGAACTTTCTGCCACAGAAATGTGAGGAACATGTGTTTTTTTAGCCAAATTTTGAGGTTTGCAAAGGATTCTGGGTAACAGAACCTGGTCCGAGCCACACAAGTCACCCCATCTTGGATTCCCCTAGGTCTCTAGTTTTCAGAAATGCACAGGTTTGGTAGGTTTCCCTAGGTGGCGGCTGAGCTACAGGCCAAAATCTACAGGTAGGCACTTTGCAAAAAACACCTCTGTTTTCCTTCAAAAATTTGTCTGTGTCCACGTTGCGCTTTGGGGCGTTTCCTGTCACGGGCGCTAGGCCTACCCACACAAGTGAGGTATCATTTTTATCGGGAGACGTGGGTGAACGCTGGGTGGAAGGAAATTTGTGGTTCCTCTCAGATTCCAGAAATTTCTGCCACAGAAATGTGAGGAACATGTGTTTTTTTAGCCAAATTTTGAGGTTTGCAAAGGATTCTGGGTAACAGAACCTGGTCCGAGCCACACAAGTCACCCCATCTTGGATTCCCCTAGGTCTCTAGTTTTCAGAAATGCACAGGTTTGGTAGGTTTCCCTAGGTGTCGGCTGAGCTACAGGCCAAAATCTACAGGTAGGCACTTTGCAAAAAACACCTCTGTTTTCCTTAAAAAATTTGTCTGTGTCCACGTTGCGCTTTGGGGCCTTTCCTGTCGCGGGCGCTAGGCCTACCACACAAGTGAGGTATCATTTTTATCGGGAGACGTGGGGGAACTCTGAGTGGAAGGAAATTTGTGGCTCCTCTCAGATTCCAGAACTTTCTGCCACAGAAATGTGAGGAACATGTGTTTTTTTAGCCAAATTTTGAGGTTTGCAAAGGATTCTGGGTAACAGAACCTGGTCCGAGCCACACAAGTCACCCCATCTTGGATTCCCCTAGGTCTCTAGTTTTCAGAAATGCACAGGTTTGGTAGGTTTCCCTAGGTGGCGGCTGAGCTACAGGCCAAAATCTACAGGTAGGCACTTTGCAAAAAACACCTCTGTTTTCCTTCAAAAATGTGGCTGTGTCCTCGTTGCGCTTTGGGGCCTTTCCTGTCGCGGGCGCTAGGCCTACCCACACAAGTGAGGTATCATTTTTATCGGGAGACGTGGGGGAACTCTGAGTGGACGGAAATTTGTGGCTCCTCTCAGATTCCAGAACTTTCTGCCACAGAAATGTGAGGAACATGTGTTTTTTTAGCCAAATTTTGAGGTTTGGAAAGGATTCTGGGTAACAGAACCTGGTCCGAGCCACACAAGTCACCCCATCTTAGATTCCCCTACGTCTCTAGTTTTCAGAAATGCACAGGTTTGGTAGGTTTCCCTAGGTGGCGGCTGAGCTACAGGCCAAACTCTACAGGTAGGCACTTTGCAAAAAACACCTCTGTTTTCCTTCAAAAATTTGGCTGTGTCCACGTTGCGCTTTGGGGCGTTTCCTGTCGCGGGCGCTAGGCCTACCCACACAAGTGAGGTATCATTTTTAACGGGAGACGTGGGGGAACACTGGGTGGAAGGAAATTTGTGGCTCCTCTCAGATTCCAGAACTTTCTGCCACAGAAATGTGAGGAACATGTGTTTTTTTAGCCAAATTTTGAGGTTTGCAAAGGATTCTGGGTAACAGAACCTGGTCCGAGCCACACAAGTCACCCCATCTTGGATTCCCCTAGGTCTCTAGTTTTCAGAAATGCACAGGTTTGGTAGGTTTCCCTAGGTGGCGGCTGAGCTACAGGCCAAAATCTACAGGTAGGCACTTTGCAAAAAACACCTCTGTTTTCCTTCAAAAATTTGTCTGTGTCCACGTTGCGCTTTGGGGCGTTTCCTGTCGCCGGAGCTAAGCCTACCCACACAAGTGAGGTATCATTTTTATCGGGAGACGTGGGGGAATGCTGGGTGGAAGGAAATTTGTGGTTCCTCTCAGATTCCAGAACTTTCTGCCACAGAAATGTGAGGAACATGTGTTTTTTTAGCCAAATTTTGAGGTTTGCAAAGGATTCTGGGTAACAGAACCTGGTCCGAGCCACACAAGTCACCCCATCTTGGATTCCCCTAGGTCTCTAGTTTTCAGAAATGCACAGGTTTGGTAGGTTTCCCTAGGTGGCGGCTGAGCTACAGGCCAAAATCTACAGGTAGGCACTTTGCAAAAAACACCTCTGTTTTCCTTAAAAAATTTGTCTGTGTCCACATTGCGCTTTGGGGCCTTTCCTGTCGCGGGCGCTAGGCCTACCACACAAGTGAGGTATCATTTTTATCGGGAGACGTGGGGGAACGCTGGGTGGAAGGAAATTTGTCGTTCCTCTCAGATTCCAGAACTTTCTGCCACAGAAATGTGAGGAACATGTGTTTTTTTAGCCAAATTTTGAGGTTTGCAAAGGATTCTGGGTAACAGAACCTGGTCCGAGCCACACAAGTCACCCCATCTTGGATTCCCCTAGGTCTCTAGTTTTCAGAAATGCACAGGTTTGGTAGGTTTCCCTAGGTGGCGGCTGAGCTACAGGCCAAAATCTACAGGTAGGCACTTTGCAAAAAACACCTCTGTTTTCCTTCAAAAATTTGTCTGTGTCCACGTTGCGCTTTGGGGCGTTTCCTGTCGCGGGCGCTAGGCCTACCCACACAAGTGAGGTATCATTTTTATCGGGAGACGTGGGGGAACGCTGGGTGGAAGGAAATTTGTGGTTCCTCTCAGATTCCAGAAATTTCTGCCACAGAAATGTGAGGAACATGTGTTTTTTTAGCCAAATTTTGAGGTTTGCAAAGGATTCTGGGTAACAGAACCTGGTCCGAGCCACACAAGTCACCCCATCTTGGATTCCCCTAGGTCTCTAGTTTTCAGAAATGCACAGGTTTGGTAGGTTTCCCTAGGTGGCGGCTGAGCTACAGGCCAAAATCTACAGGTAGGCACTTTGCAAAAAACACCTCTGTTTTCCTTCAAAAATTTGTCTGTGTCCACGTTGCGCTTTGGGGCCTTTCCTGTCGCGGGCGCTAGGCCTACCACACAAGTGAGGTATCATTTTTATCGGGAGACGTGGGGGAACTCTGAGTGGAAGGAAATTTGTGGCTCCTCTCAGATTCCAGAACTTTCTGCCACAGAAATGTGAGGAACATGTGTTTTTTTAGCCAAATTTTGAGGTTTGCAAAGGATTCTGGGTAACAGAACCTGGTCCGAGCCACACAAGTCACCCCATCTTGGATTCCCCTAGGTCTCTAGTTTTCAGAAATGCACAGGTTTGGTAGGTTTCCCTAGGTGGCGGCTGAGCTACAGGCCAAAATCTACAGGTAGGCACTTTGCAAAAAACACCTCTGTTTTCCTTCAAAAATTTGGCTGTGTCCTTGTTGCGCTTTGGGGCCTTTCCTGTCGCGGGCGCTAGGCCTACCCACACAAGTGAGGTATCATTTTTATCGGGAGACGTGGGGGAACTCTGAGTGGACGGAAATTTGTGGCTCCTCTCAGATTCCAGAACTTTCTGCCACAGAAATGTGAGGAACATGTGTTTTTTTAGCCAAATTTTGAGGTTTGCAAAGGATTCTGGGTAACAGAACCTGGTCCGAGCCACACAAGTCACCCCATCTTAGATTCCCCTACGTCTCTAGTTTTCAGAAATGCACAGGTTTGGTTTTCCCTAGGTGGCGGCTGAGCTACAGGCCAAACTCTACAGGTAGGCACTTTGCAAAAAACACCTCTGTTTTCCTTCAAAAATTTGGCTGTGTCCACGTTGCGCTTTGGGGCGTTTCCTGTCGCGGGCGCTAGGCCTACCCACACAAGTGAGGTATCATTTTTATCGGGAGACGTGGGGGAACACTGGGTGGAAGGAAATTTGTGGCTCCTCTCAGATTCCAGAACTTTCTGCCACAGAAATGTGAGGAATATGTGTTTTTTTAGCCAAATTTTGAGGTTTGCAAAGGATTCTGGGTAACAGAACCTGGTCCGAGCCACACAAGTCACCCCATCTTGGATTCCCCTAGGTCTCTAGTTTTCAGAAATGCACAGGTTTGGTAGGTTTCCCTAGGTGGCGGCTGAGCTACAGGCCAAAATCTACAGGTAGGCACTTTGCAAAAAACACCTCTGTTTTCCTTCAAAAATTTGTCTGTGTCCACGTTGCGCTTTGGGGCGTTTCCTGTCGCGGGAGCTAGGCCTACCCACCACACAAGTGAGGTATCATTTTTATCGGGAGACGTGGGGGAATGCTGGGTGGAAGGAAATTTGTGGTTCCTCTCAGATTCCAGATCTTTCTGCCACAGAAATGTGAGGAACATGTGTTTTTTTAGCCAAATTTTGAGGTTTGCAAAGGATTCTGGGTAACAGAACCTGGTCCGAGCCACACAAGTCACCCCATCTTGGATTCCCCTAGGTCTCTAGTTTTCAGAAATGCACAGGTTTGGTAGGTTTCCCTAGGTGGCGGCTGAGCTACAGGCCAAAATCTACAGGTAGGCACTTTGCAAAAAACACCTCTGTTTTCCTTAAAAAATTTGTCTGTGTCCACGTTGCGCTTTGGGGCCTTTCCTGTCGCGGGCGCTAGGCCTACCACACATGTGAGGTATCATTTTTATCGGGAGACGTGGGGGAACTCTGAGTGGAAGGAAATTTGTGGCTCCTCTCAGATTCCAGAACTTTCTGTCACAGAAATGTGAGGAACATGTGTTTTTTTAGCCAAATTTTGAGGTTTGCAAAGGATTCTGGGTAACAGAACCTGGTCCGAGCCACACTAGTCACCCCATCTTGGATTCCCCTAGGTCTCTAGTTTACAGAAATGCACAGGTTTGGTAGGTTTCCCTAGGTGGTGGCTGAGCTACAGGCCAAAATCTACAGGTAGGCACTTTGCAAAAAACACCTCTGTTTTCCTTCAAAAATTTGGCTGTGTCCACGTTGCGCTTTGGTGCGTTTCCTGTCGCGGGCGCTAGGCCTAACCATACAAGTGAGGTATCATTTTTATCGGGAGACGTGGGGGAACGCTGGGTGGAAGGAAATTTGTGGGTCCTCTCAGATTCCAGAACTTTCTGCCACAGAAATGTGAGGAACATGTGTTTTTTTAGCCAAATTTTGAGGTTTGCAAAGGATTCTGGGTAACAGAACCTGGTCCGAGCCACACAAGTCACCCCATCTTGGATTCCCCTAGGTCTCTAGTTTTCAGAAATGCACAGGTTTGGTAAGTTTCCCTAGGTGGCGGCTGAGCTACAGGCCAAAATCTACAGGTAGGCACTTTGCAAAAAACACCTCTGTTTTCCTTCAAAAATGTGGCTGTGTCCACGTTGCGCTTTGGGGCCTTTCCTGTCGCGGGCGCTAGGCCTACCCACACAAGTGAGGTATAATTTTTATCGGGAGACGTGGGGGAACACTGGGTGGAAGGAAATTTGTGGCTCCTCTCAGATTCCAGAACTTTCTGCCACAGAAATGTGAGGAACATGTGTTTTTTTAGCCAAATTTTGAGGTTTGCAAAGGATTCTGGGTAACAGAACCTGGTCCGAGCCACACAAGTCAGCCCATCTTGGATTCCCCTAGGTCTCTAGTTTTCAGAAATGCACAGGTTTGGTAGGTTTCCCTAGGTGGTGGCTGAGCTACAGGCCAAAATCTACAGGTAGGCACTTTGCAAAAAACACCTCTGATTTCCTTAAATAATTTGTCTGTGTCCACGTTGCGCTTTGGGGCGTTTCCTGTCGCGGGCGCTAGGCCTACCCACACAAGTGAGGTATCATTTTTATCGGGAGACGTGGGGGAACTCTGAGTGGACGGAAATTTGTGGCTCCTCTCAGATTCCAGAACTTTCTGCCACAGAAATGTGAGGAACATGTGTTTTTTTAGCCAAATTTTGAGGTTTGCAAAGGATTCTGGGTAACAGAACCTGGTCCGAGCCACACAAGTCACCCCATCTTAGATTCCCCTACGTCTCTAGTTTTCAGAAATGCACAGGTTTGGTAGGTTTCCCTAGGTGGCGGCTGAGCTACAGGCCAAACTCTACAGGTAGGCACTTTGCAAAAAACACCTCTGTTTTCCTTCAAAAATTTGGCTGTGTCCACGTTGCGCTTTGGGGCGTTTCCTGTCGCGGGCGCTAGGCCTACCCACACAAGTGAGGTATCATTGTTATCGGGAGACGTGGGGGAACACTGGGTGGAAGGAAATTTGTGGCTCCTCTCAGATTCCAGAACTTTCTGCCACAGAAATGTGAGGAATATGTGTTTTTTTAGCCAAATTTTGAGGTTTGCAAAGGATTCTGGGTAACAGAACCTGGTCCGAGCCACACAAGTCACCCCATCTTGGATTCCCCTAGGTCTCTAGTTTTCAGAAATGCACAGGTTTGGTAGGTTTCCCTAGGTGGCGGCTGAGCTACAGGCCAAAATCTACAGGTAGGCACTTTGCAAAAAACACCTCTGTTTTCCTTCAAAAATTTGTCTGTGTCCACGTTGCGCTTTGGGGCGTTTCCTGTCGCGGGAGCTAGGCCTACCCACACAAGTGAGGTATCATTTTTATCGGGAGACGTGGGGGAATGCTGGGTGGAAGGAAATTTGTGGTTCCTCTCAGATTCCAGATCTTTCTGCCACAGAAATGTGAGGAACATGTGTTTTTTTAGCCAAATTTTGAGGTTTGCAAAGGATTCTGGGTAACAGAACCTGGTCCGAGCCACACAAGTCACCCCATCTTGGATTCCCCTAGGTCTCTAGTTTTCAGAAATGCACAGGTTTGGTAGGTTTCCCTAGGTGGCGGCTGAGCTACAGGCCAAAATCTACAGGTAGGCACTTTGCAAAAAACACCTCTGTTTTCCTTCAAAAATTTGTCTGTGTCCACGTTGCGCTTTGGGGCGTTTCCTGTCACGGGCGCTAGGCCTACCCACACAAGTGAGGTATCATTTTTATCGGGAGACGTGGGTGAACGCTGGGTGGAAGGAAATTTGTGGTTCCTCTCAGATTCCAGAAATTTCTGCCACAGAAATGTGAGGAACATGTGTTTTTTTAGCCAAATTTTGAGGTTTGCAAAGGATTCTGGGTAACAGAACCTGGTCCGAGCCACACAAGTCACCCCATCTTGGATTCCCCTAGGTCTCTAGTTTTCAGAAATGCACAGGTTTGGTAGGTTTCCCTAGGTGTCGGCTGAGCTACAGGCCAAAATCTACAGGTAGGCACTTTGCAAAAAACACCTCTGTTTTCCTTAAAAAATTTGTCTGTGTCCACGTTGCGCTTTGGGGCCTTTCCTGTCGCGGGCGCTAGGCCTACCACACAAGTGAGGTATCATTTTTATCGGGAGACGTGGGGGAACTCTGAGTGGAAGGAAATTTGTGGCTCCTCTCAGATTCCAGAACTTTCTGCCACAGAAATGTGAGGAACATGTGTTTTTTTAGCCAAATTTTGAGGTTTGCAAAGGATTCTGGGTAACAGAACCTGGTCCGAGCCACACAAGTCACCCCATCTTGGATTCCCCTAGGTCTCTAGTTTTCAGAAATGCACAGGTTTGGTAGGTTTCCCTAGGTGGCGGCTGAGCTACAGGCCAAAATCTACAGGTAGGCACTTTGCAAAAAACACCTCTGTTTTCCTTCAAAAATGTGGCTGTGTCCTCGTTGCGCTTTGGGGCCTTTCCTGTCGCGGGCGCTAGGCCTACCCACACAAGTGAGGTATCATTTTTATCGGGAGACGTGGGGGAACTCTGAGTGGACGGGAATTTGTGGCTCCTCTCAGATTCCAGAACTTTCTGCCACAGAAATGTGAGGAACATGTGTTTTTTTAGCCAAATTTTGAGGTTTGGAAAGGATTCTGGGTAACAGAACCTGGTCCGAGCCACACAAGTCACCCCATCTTAGATTCCCCTACGTCTCTAGTTTTCAGAAATGCACAGGTTTGGTAGGTTTCCCTAGGTGGCGGCTGAGCTACAGGCCAAACTCTACAGGTAGGCACTTTGCAAAAAACACCTCTGTTTTCCTTCAAAAATTTGGCTGTGTCCACGTTGCGCTTTGGGGCGTTTCCTGTCGCGGGCGCTAGGCCTACCCACACAAGTGAGGTATCATTTTTAACGGGAGACGTGGGGGAACACTGGGTGGAAGGAAATTTGTGGCTCCTCTCAGATTCCAGAACTTTCTGCCACAGAAATGTGAGGAACATGTGTTTTTTTAGCCAAATTTTGAGGTTTGCAAAGGATTCTGGGTAACAGAACCTGGTCCGAGCCACACAAGTCACCCCATCTTGGATTCCCCTAGGTCTCTAGTTTTCAGAAATGCACAGGTTTGGTAGGTTTCCCTAGGTGGCGGCTGAGCTACAGGCCAAAATCTACAGGTAGGCACTTTGCAAAAAACACCTCTGTTTTCCTTCAAAAATTTGTCTGTGTCCACGTTGCGCTTTGGGGCGTTTCCTGTCGCCGGAGCTAAGCCTACCCACACAAGTGAGGTATCATTTTTATCGGGAGACGTGGGGGAATGCTGGGTGGAAGGAAATTTGTGGTTCCTCTCAGATTCCAGAACTTTCTGCCACAGAAATGTGAGGAACATGTGTTTTTTTAGCCAAATTTTGAGGTTTGCAAAGGATTCTGGGTAACAGAACCTGGTCCGAGCCACACAAGTCACCCCATCTTGGATTCCCCTAGGTCTCTAGTTTTCAGAAATGCACAGGTTTGGTAGGTTTCCCTAGGTGGCGGCTGAGCTACAGGCCAAAATCTACAGGTAGGCACTTTGCAAAAAACACCTCTGTTTTCCTTAAAAAATTTGTCTGTGTCCACATTGCGCTTTGGGGCCTTTCCTGTCGCGGGCGCTAGGCCTACCACACAAGTGAGGTATCATTTTTATCGGGAGACGTGGGGGAACGCTGGGTGGAAGGAAATTTGTCGTTCCTCTCAGATTCCAGAACTTTCTGCCACAGAAATGTGAGGAACATGTGTTTTTTTAGCCAAATTTTGAGGTTTGCAAAGGATTCTGGGTAACAGAACCTGGTCCGAGCCACACAAGTCACCCCATCTTGGATTCCCCTAGGTCTCTAGTTTTCAGAAATGCACAGGTTTGGTAGGTTTCCCTAGGTGGCGGCTGAGCTACAGGCCAAAATCTACAGGTAGGCACTTTGCAAAAAACACCTCTGTTTTCCTTCAAAAATTTGTCTGTGTCCACGTTGCGCTTTGGGGCGTTTCCTGTCGCGGGCGCTAGGCCTACCCACACAAGTGAGGTATCATTTTTATCGGGAGACGTGGGGGAACGCTGGGTGGAAGGAAATTTGTGGTTCCTCTCAGATTCCAGAAATTTCTGCCACAGAAATGTGAGGAACATGTGTTTTTTTAGCCAAATTTTGAGGTTTGCAAAGGATTCTGGGTAACAGAACCTGGTCCGAGCCACACAAGTCACCCCATCTTGGATTCCCCTAGGTCTCTAGTTTTCAGAAATGCACAGGTTTGGTAGGTTTCCCTAGGTGGCGGCTGAGCTACAGGCCAAAATCTACAGGTAGGCACTTTGCAAAAAACACCTCTGTTTTCCTTCAAAAATTTGTCTGTGTCCACGTTGCGCTTTGGGGCCTTTCCTGTCGCGGGCGCTAGGCCTACCACACAAGTGAGGTATCATTTTTATCGGGAGACGTGGGGGAACTCTGAGTGGAAGGAAATTTGTGGCTCCTCTCAGATTCCAGAACTTTCTGCCACAGAAATGTGAGGAACATGTGTTTTTTTAGCCAAATTTTGAGGTTTGCAAAGGATTCTGGGTAACAGAACCTGGTCCGAGCCACACAAGTCACCCCATCTTGGATTCCCCTAGGTCTCTAGTTTTCAGAAATGCACAGGTTTGGTAGGTTTCCCTAGGTGGCGGCTGAGCTACAGGCCAAAATCTACAGGTAGGCACTTTGCAAAAAACACCTCTGTTTTCCTTCAAAAATTTGGCTGTGTCCTTGTTGCGCTTTGGGGCCTTTCCTGTCGCGGGCGCTAGGCCTACCCACACAAGTGAGGTATCATTTTTATCGGGAGACGTGGGGGAACTCTGAGTGGACGGAAATTTGTGGCTCCTCTCAGATTCCAGAACTTTCTGCCACAGAAATGTGAGGAACATGTGTTTTTTTAGCCAAATTTTGAGGTTTGCAAAGGATTCTGGGTAACAGAACCTGGTCCGAGCCACACAAGTCACCCCATCTTAGATTCCCCTACGTCTCTAGTTTTCAGAAATGCACAGGTTTGGTAGGTTTCCCTAGGTGGCGGCTGAGCTACAGGCCAAACTCTACAGGTAGGCACTTTGCAAAAAACACCTCTGTTTTCCTTCAAAAATTTGGCTGTGTCCACGTTGCGCTTTGGGGCGTTTCCTGTCGCGGGCGCTAGGCCTACCCACACAAGTGAGGTATCATTTTTATCGGGAGACGTGGGGGAACACTGGGTGGAAGGAAATTTGTGGCTCCTCTCAGATTCCAGAACTTTCTGCCACAGAAATGTGAGGAATATGTGTTTTTTTAGCCAAATTTTGAGGTTTGCAAAGGATTCTGGGTAACAGAACCTGGTCCGAGCCACACAAGTCACCCCATCTTGGATTCCCCTAGGTCTCTAGTTTTCAGAAATGCACAGGTTTGGTAGGTTTCCCTAGGTGGCGGCTGAGCTACAGGCCAAAATCTACAGGTAGGCACTTTGCAAAAAACACCTCTGTTTTCCTTCAAAAATTTGTCTGTGTCCACGTTGCGCTTTGGGGCGTTTCCTGTCGCGGGAGCTAGGCCTACCCACACAAGTGAGGTATCATTTTTATCGGGAGACGTGGGGGAATGCTGGGTGGAAGGAAATTTGTGGTTCCTCTCAGATTCCAGAACTTTCTGCCACAGAAATGTGAGGAACATGTGTTTTTTTAGCCAAATTTTGAGGTTTGCAAAGGATTCTGGGTAACAGAACCTGGTCCGAGCCACACAAGTCACCCCATCTTGGATTCCCCTAGGTCTCTAGTTTTCAGAAATGCACAGGTTTGGTAGGTTTCCCTAGGTGGCGGCTGAGCTACAGGCCAAAATCTACAGGTAGGCACTTTGCAAAAAACACCTCTGTTTTCCTTCAAAAATTTGTCTGTGTCCACGTTGCGCTTTGGGGCGTTTCCTGTCGCCGGAGCTAAGCCTACCCACACAAGTGAGGTATCATTTTTATCGGGAGACGTGGGGGAATGCTGGGTGGAAGGAAATTTGTGGTTCCTCTCAGATTCCAGAACTTTCTGCCACAGAAATGTGAGGAACATGTGTTTTTTTAGCCAAATTTTGAGGTTTGCAAAGGATTCTGGGTAACAGAACCTGGTCCGAGCCACACAAGTCACCCCATCTTGGATTCCCCTAGGTCTCTAGTTTTCAGAAATGCACAGGTTTGGTAGGTTTCCCTAGGTGGCGGCTGAGCTACAGGCCAAAATCTACAGGTAGGCACTTTGCAAAAAACACCTCTGTTTTCCTTAAAAAATTTGTCTGTGTCCACATTGCGCTTTGGGGCCTTTCCTGTCGCGGGCGCTAGGCCTACCACACAAGTGAGGTATCATTTTTATCGGGAGACGTGGGGGAACGCTGGGTGGAAGGAAATTTGTCGTTCCTCTCAGATTCCAGAACTTTCTGCCACAGAAATGTGAGGAACATGTGTTTTTTTAGCCAAATTTTGAGGTTTGCAAAGGATTCTGGGTAACAGAACCTGGTCCGAGCCACACAAGTCACCCCATCTTGGATTCCCCTAGGTCTCTAGTTTTCAGAAATGCACAGGTTTGGTAGGTTTCCCTAGGTGGCGGCTGAGCTACAGGCCAAAATCTACAGGTAGGCACTTTGCAAAAAACACCTCTGTTTTCCTTCAAAAATTTGTCTGTGTCCACGTTGCGCTTTGGGGCGTTTCCTGTCGCGGGCGCTAGGCCTACCCACACAAGTGAGGTATCATTTTTATCGGGAGACGTGGGGGAACGCTGGGTGGAAGGAAATTTGTGGTTCCTCTCAGATTCCAGAAATTTCTGCCACAGAAATGTGAGGAACATGTGTTTTTTTAGCCAAATTTTGAGGTTTGCAAAGGATTCTGGGTAACAGAACCTGGTCCGAGCCACACAAGTCACCCCATCTTGGATTCCCCTAGGTCTCTAGTTTTCAGAAATGCACAGGTTTGGTAGGTTTCCCTAGGTGGCGGCTGAGCTACAGGCCAAAATCTACAGGTAGGCACTTTGCAAAAAACACCTCTGTTTTCCTTCAAAAATTTGTCTGTGTCCACGTTGCGCTTTGGGGCCTTTCCTGTCGCGGGCGCTAGGCCTACCACACAAGTGAGGTATCATTTTTATCGGGAGACGTGGGGGAACTCTGAGTGGAAGGAAATTTGTGGCTCCTCTCAGATTCCAGAACTTTCTGCCACAGAAATGTGAGGAACATGTGTTTTTTTAGCCAAATTTTGAGGTTTGCAAAGGATTCTGGGTAACAGAACCTGGTCCGAGCCACACAAGTCACCCCATCTTGGATTCCCCTAGGTCTCTAGTTTTCAGAAATGCACAGGTTTGGTAGGTTTCCCTAGGTGGCGGCTGAGCTACAGGCCAAAATCTACAGGTAGGCACTTTGCAAAAAACACCTCTGTTTTCCTTCAAAAATTTGGCTGTGTCCTTGTTGCGCTTTGGGGCCTTTCCTGTCGCGGGCGCTAGGCCTACCCACACAAGTGAGGTATCATTTTTATCGGGAGACGTGGGGGAACTCTGAGTGGACGGAAATTTGTGGCTCCTCTCAGATTCCAGAACTTTCTGCCACAGAAATGTGAGGAACATGTGTTTTTTTAGCCAAATTTTGAGGTTTGCAAAGGATTCTGGGTAACAGAACCTGGTCCGAGCCACACAAGTCACCCCATCTTAGATTCCCCTACGTCTCTAGTTTTCAGAAATGCACAGGTTTGGTAGGTTTCCCTAGGTGGCGGCTGAGCTACAGGCCAAACTCTACAGGTAGGCACTTTGCAAAAAACACCTCTGTTTTCCTTCAAAAATTTGGCTGTGTCCACGTTGCGCTTTGGGGCGTTTCCTGTCGCGGGCGCTAGGCCTACCCACACAAGTGAGGTATCATTTTTATCGGGAGACGTGGGGGAACACTGGGTGGAAGGAAATTTGTGGCTCCTCTCAGATTCCAGAACTTTCTGCCACAGAAATGTGAGGAATATGTGTTTTTTTAGCCAAATTTTGAGGTTTGCAAAGGATTCTGGGTAACAGAACCTGGTCCGAGCCACACAAGTCACCCCATCTTGGATTCCCCTAGGTCTCTAGTTTTCAGAAATGCACAGGTTTGGTAGGTTTCCCTAGGTGGCGGCTGAGCTACAGGCCAAAATCTACAGGTAGGCACTTTGCAAAAAACACCTCTGTTTTCCTTCAAAAATTTGTCTGTGTCCACGTTGCGCTTTGGGGCGTTTCCTGTCGCGGGAGCTAGGCCTACCCACACAAGTGAGGTATCATTTTTATCGGGAGACGTGGGGGAATGCTGGGTGGAAGGAAATTTGTGGTTCCTCTCAGATTCCAGATCTTTCTGCCACAGAAATGTGAGGAACATGTGTTTTTTTAGCCAAATTTTGAGGTTTGCAAAGGATTCTGGGTAACAGAACCTGGTCCGAGCCACACAAGTCACCCCATCTTGGATTCCCCTAGGTCTCTAGTTTTCAGAAATGCACAGGTTTGGTAGGTTTCCCTAGGTGGCGGCTGAGCTACAGGCCAAAATCTACAGGTAGGCACTTTGCAAAAAACACCTCTGTTTTCCTTAAAAAATTTGTCTGTGTCCACGTTGCGCTTTGGGGCCTTTCCTGTCGCGGGCGCTAGGCCTACCACACATGTGAGGTATCATTTTTATCGGGAGACGTGGGGGAACTCTGAGTGGAAGGAAATTTGTGGCTCCTCTCAGATTCCAGAACTTTCTGTCACAGAAATGTGAGGAACATGTGTTTTTTTAGCCAAATTTTGAGGTTTGCAAAGGATTCTGGGTAACAGAACCTGGTCCGAGCCACACTAGTCACCCCATCTTGGATTCCCCTAGGTCTCTAGTTTACAGAAATGCACAGGTTTGGTAGGTTTCCCTAGGTGGTGGCTGAGCTACAGGCCAAAATCTACAGGTAGGCACTTTGCAAAAAACACCTCTGTTTTCCTTCAAAAATTTGGCTGTGTCCACGTTGCGCTTTGGTGCGTTTCCTGTCGCGGGCGCTAGGCCTAACCATACAAGTGAGGTATCATTTTTATCGGGAGACGTGGGGGAACGCTGGGTGGAAGGAAATTTGTGGGTCCTCTCAGATTCCAGAACTTTCTGCCACAGAAATGTGAGGAACATGTGTTTTTTTAGCCAAATTTTGAGGTTTGCAAAGGATTCTGGGTAACAGAACCTGGTCCGAGCCACACAAGTCACCCCATCTTGGATTCCCCTAGGTCTCTAGTTTTCAGAAATGCACAGGTTTGGTAAGTTTCCCTAGGTGGCGGCTGAGCTACAGGCCAAAATCTACAGGTAGGCACTTTGCAAAAAACACCTCTGTTTTCCTTCAAAAATGTGGCTGTGTCCACGTTGCGCTTTGGGGCCTTTCCTGTCGCGGGCGCTAGGCCTACCCACACAAGTGAGGTATAATTTTTATCGGGAGACGTGGGGGAACACTGGGTGGAAGGAAATTTGTGGCTCCTCTCAGATTCCAGAACTTTCTGCCACAGAAATGTGAGGAACATGTGTTTTTTTAGCCAAATTTTGAGGTTTGCAAAGGATTCTGGGTAACAGAACCTGGTCCGAGCCACACAAGTCAGCCCATCTTGGATTCCCCTAGGTCTCTAGTTTTCAGAAATGCACAGGTTTGGTAGGTTTCCCTAGGTGGTGGCTGAGCTACAGGCCAAAATCTACAGGTAGGCACTTTGCAAAAAACACCTCTGATTTCCTTAAATAATTTGTCTGTGTCCACGTTGCGCTTTGGGGCGTTTCCTGTCGCGGGCGCTAGGCCTACCCACACAAGTGAGGTATCATTTTTATCGGGAGACGTGGGGGAACTCTGAGTGGACGGAAATTTGTGGCTCCTCTCAGATTCCAGAACTTTCTGCCACAGAAATGTGAGGAACATGTGTTTTTTTAGCCAAATTTTGAGGTTTGCAAAGGATTCTGGGTAACAGAACCTGGTCCGAGCCACACAAGTCACCCCATCTTAGATTCCCCTACGTCTCTAGTTTTCAGAAATGCACAGGTTTGGTAGGTTTCCCTAGGTGGCGGCTGAGCTACAGGCCAAACTCTACAGGTAGGCACTTTGCAAAAAACACCTCTGTTTTCCTTCAAAAATTTGGCTGTGTCCACGTTGCGCTTTGGGGCGTTTCCTGTCGCGGGCGCTAGGCCTACCCACACAAGTGAGGTATCATTGTTATCGGGAGACGTGGGGGAACACTGGGTGGAAGGAAATTTGTGGCTCCTCTCAGATTCCAGAACTTTCTGCCACAGAAATGTGAGGAATATGTGTTTTTTTAGCCAAATTTTGAGGTTTGCAAAGGATTCTGGGTAACAGAACCTGGTCCGAGCCACACAAGTCACCCCATCTTGGATTCCCCTAGGTCTCTAGTTTTCAGAAATGCACAGGTTTGGTAGGTTTCCCTAGGTGGCGGCTGAGCTACAGGCCAAAATCTACAGGTAGGCACTTTGCAAAAAACACCTCTGTTTTCCTTCAAAAATTTGTCTGTGTCCACGTTGCGCTTTGGGGCGTTTCCTGTCGCGGGAGCTAGGCCTACCCACACAAGTGAGGTATCATTTTTATCGGGAGACGTGGGGGAATGCTGGGTGGAAGGAAATTTGTGGTTCCTCTCAGATTCCAGATCTTTCTGCCACAGAAATGTGAGGAACATGTGTTTTTTTAGCCAAATTTTGAGGTTTGCAAAGGATTCTGGGTAACAGAACCTGGTCCGAGCCACACAAGTCACCCCATCTTGGATTCCCCTAGGTCTCTAGTTTTCAGAAATGCACAGGTTTGGTAGGTTTCCCTAGGTGGCGGCTGAGCTACAGGCCAAAATCTACAGGTAGGCACTTTGCAAAAAACACCTCTGTTTTCCTTCAAAAATTTGTCTGTGTCCACGTTGCGCTTTGGGGCGTTTCCTGTCACGGGCGCTAGGCCTACCCACACAAGTGAGGTATCATTTTTATCGGGAGACGTGGGTGAACGCTGGGTGGAAGGAAATTTGTGGTTCCTCTCAGATTCCAGAAATTTCTGCCACAGAAATGTGAGGAACATGTGTTTTTTTAGCCAAATTTTGAGGTTTGCAAAGGATTCTGGGTAACAGAACCTGGTCCGAGCCACACAAGTCACCCCATCTTGGATTCCCCTAGGTCTCTAGTTTTCAGAAATGCACAGGTTTGGTAGGTTTCCCTAGGTGTCGGCTGAGCTACAGGCCAAAATCTACAGGTAGGCACTTTGCAAAAAACACCTCTGTTTTCCTTAAAAAATTTGTCTGTGTCCACGTTGCGCTTTGGGGCCTTTCCTGTCGCGGGCGCTAGGCCTACCACACAAGTGAGGTATCATTTTTATCGGGAGACGTGGGGGAACTCTGAGTGGAAGGAAATTTGTGGCTCCTCTCAGATTCCAGAACTTTCTGCCACAGAAATGTGAGGAACATGTGTTTTTTTAGCCAAATTTTGAGGTTTGCAAAGGATTCTGGGTAACAGAACCTGGTCCGAGCCACACAAGTCACCCCATCTTGGATTCCCCTAGGTCTCTAGTTTTCAGAAATGCACAGGTTTGGTAGGTTTCCCTAGGTGGCGGCTGAGCTACAGGCCAAAATCTACAGGTAGGCACTTTGCAAAAAACACCTCTGTTTTCCTTCAAAAATGTGGCTGTGTCCTCGTTGCGCTTTGGGGCCTTTCCTGTCGCGGGCGCTAGGCCTACCCACACAAGTGAGGTATCATTTTTATCGGGAGACGTGGGGGAACTCTGAGTGGACGGGAATTTGTGGCTCCTCTCAGATTCCAGAACTTTCTGCCACAGAAATGTGAGGAACATGTGTTTTTTTAGCCAAATTTTGAGGTTTGGAAAGGATTCTGGGTAACAGAACCTGGTCCGAGCCACACAAGTCACCCCATCTTAGATTCCCCTACGTCTCTAGTTTTCAGAAATGCACAGGTTTGGTAGGTTTCCCTAGGTGGCGGCTGAGCTACAGGCCAAACTCTACAGGTAGGCACTTTGCAAAAAACACCTCTGTTTTCCTTCAAAAATTTGGCTGTGTCCACGTTGCGCTTTGGGGCGTTTCCTGTCGCGGGCGCTAGGCCTACCCACACAAGTGAGGTATCATTTTTAACGGGAGACGTGGGGGAACACTGGGTGGAAGGAAATTTGTGGCTCCTCTCAGATTCCAGAACTTTCTGCCACAGAAATGTGAGGAACATGTGTTTTTTTAGCCAAATTTTGAGGTTTGCAAAGGATTCTGGGTAACAGAACCTGGTCCGAGCCACACAAGTCACCCCATCTTGGATTCCCCTAGGTCTCTAGTTTTCAGAAATGCACAGGTTTGGTAGGTTTCCCTAGGTGGCGGCTGAGCTACAGGCCAAAATCTACAGGTAGGCACTTTGCAAAAAACACCTCTGTTTTCCTTCAAAAATTTGTCTGTGTCCACGTTGCGCTTTGGGGCGTTTCCTGTCGCCGGAGCTAAGCCTACCCACACAAGTGAGGTATCATTTTTATCGGGAGACGTGGGGGAATGCTGGGTGGAAGGAAATTTGTGGTTCCTCTCAGATTCCAGAACTTTCTGCCACAGAAATGTGAGGAACATGTGTTTTTTTAGCCAAATTTTGAGGTTTGCAAAGGATTCTGGGTAACAGAACCTGGTCCGAGCCACACAAGTCACCCCATCTTGGATTCCCCTAGGTCTCTAGTTTTCAGAAATGCACAGGTTTGGTAGGTTTCCCTAGGTGGCGGCTGAGCTACAGGCCAAAATCTACAGGTAGGCACTTTGCAAAAAACACCTCTGTTTTCCTTAAAAAATTTGTCTGTGTCCACATTGCGCTTTGGGGCCTTTCCTGTCGCGGGCGCTAGGCCTACCACACAAGTGAGGTATCATTTTTATCGGGAGACGTGGGGGAACGCTGGGTGGAAGGAAATTTGTCGTTCCTCTCAGATTCCAGAACTTTCTGCCACAGAAATGTGAGGAACATGTGTTTTTTTAGCCAAATTTTGAGGTTTGCAAAGGATTCTGGGTAACAGAACCTGGTCCGAGCCACACAAGTCACCCCATCTTGGATTCCCCTAGGTCTCTAGTTTTCAGAAATGCACAGGTTTGGTAGGTTTCCCTAGGTGGCGGCTGAGCTACAGGCCAAAATCTACAGGTAGGCACTTTGCAAAAAACACCTCTGTTTTCCTTCAAAAATTTGTCTGTGTCCACGTTGCGCTTTGGGGCGTTTCCTGTCGCGGGCGCTAGGCCTACCCACACAAGTGAGGTATCATTTTTATCGGGAGACGTGGGGGAACGCTGGGTGGAAGGAAATTTGTGGTTCCTCTCAGATTCCAGAAATTTCTGCCACAGAAATGTGAGGAACATGTGTTTTTTTAGCCAAATTTTGAGGTTTGCAAAGGATTCTGGGTAACAGAACCTGGTCCGAGCCACACAAGTCACCCCATCTTGGATTCCCCTAGGTCTCTAGTTTTCAGAAATGCACAGGTTTGGTAGGTTTCCCTAGGTGGCGGCTGAGCTACAGGCCAAAATCTACAGGTAGGCACTTTGCAAAAAACACCTCTGTTTTCCTTCAAAAATTTGTCTGTGTCCACGTTGCGCTTTGGGGCCTTTCCTGTCGCGGGCGCTAGGCCTACCACACAAGTGAGGTATCATTTTTATCGGGAGACGTGGGGGAACTCTGAGTGGAAGGAAATTTGTGGCTCCTCTCAGATTCCAGAACTTTCTGCCACAGAAATGTGAGGAACATGTGTTTTTTTAGCCAAATTTTGAGGTTTGCAAAGGATTCTGGGTAACAGAACCTGGTCCGAGCCACACAAGTCACCCCATCTTGGATTCCCCTAGGTCTCTAGTTTTCAGAAATGCACAGGTTTGGTAGGTTTCCCTAGGTGGCGGCTGAGCTACAGGCCAAAATCTACAGGTAGGCACTTTGCAAAAAACACCTCTGTTTTCCTTCAAAAATTTGGCTGTGTCCTTGTTGCGCTTTGGGGCCTTTCCTGTCGCGGGCGCTAGGCCTACCCACACAAGTGAGGTATCATTTTTATCGGGAGACGTGGGGGAACTCTGAGTGGACGGAAATTTGTGGCTCCTCTCAGATTCCAGAACTTTCTGCCACAGAAATGTGAGGAACATGTGTTTTTTTAGCCAAATTTTGAGGTTTGCAAAGGATTCTGGGTAACAGAACCTGGTCCGAGCCACACAAGTCACCCCATCTTAGATTCCCCTACGTCTCTAGTTTTCAGAAATGCACAGGTTTGGTAGGTTTCCCTAGGTGGCGGCTGAGCTACAGGCCAAACTCTACAGGTAGGCACTTTGCAAAAAACACCTCTGTTTTCCTTCAAAAATTTGGCTGTGTCCACGTTGCGCTTTGGGGCGTTTCCTGTCGCGGGCGCTAGGCCTACCCACACAAGTGAGGTATCATTTTTATCGGGAGACGTGGGGGAACACTGGGTGGAAGGAAATTTGTGGCTCCTCTCAGATTCCAGAACTTTCTGCCACAGAAATGTGAGGAATATGTGTTTTTTTAGCCAAATTTTGAGGTTTGCAAAGGATTCTGGGTAACAGAACCTGGTCCGAGCCACACAAGTCACCCCATCTTGGATTCCCCTAGGTCTCTAGTTTTCAGAAATGCACAGGTTTGGTAGGTTTCCCTAGGTGGCGGCTGAGCTACAGGCCAAAATCTACAGGTAGGCACTTTGCAAAAAACACCTCTGTTTTCCTTCAAAAATTTGTCTGTGTCCACGTTGCGCTTTGGGGCGTTTCCTGTCGCGGGAGCTAGGCCTACCCACACAAGTGAGGTATCATTTTTATCGGGAGACGTGGGGGAATGCTGGGTGGAAGGAAATTTGTGGTTCCTCTCAGATTCCAGAACTTTCTGCCACAGAAATGTGAGGAACATGTGTTTTTTTAGCCAAATTTTGAGGTTTGCAAAGGATTCTGGGTAACAGAACCTGGTCCGAGCCACACAAGTCACCCCATCTTGGATTCCCCTAGGTCTCTAGTTTTCAGAAATGCACAGGTTTGGTAGGTTTCCCTAGGTGGCGGCTGAGCTACAGGCCAAAATCTACAGGTAGGCACTTTGCAAAAAACACCTCTGTTTTCCTTCAAAAATTTGTCTGTGTCCACGTTGCGCTTTGGGGCGTTTCCTGTCGCCGGAGCTAAGCCTACCCACACAAGTGAGGTATCATTTTTATCGGGAGACGTGGGGGAATGCTGGGTGGAAGGAAATTTGTGGTTCCTCTCAGATTCCAGAACTTTCTGCCACAGAAATGTGAGGAACATGTGTTTTTTTAGCCAAATTTTGAGGTTTGCAAAGGATTCTGGGTAACAGAACCTGGTCCGAGCCACACAAGTCACCCCATCTTGGATTCCCCTAGGTCTCTAGTTTTCAGAAATGCACAGGTTTGGTAGGTTTCCCTAGGTGGCGGCTGAGCTACAGGCCAAAATCTACAGGTAGGCACTTTGCAAAAAACACCTCTGTTTTCCTTAAAAAATTTGTCTGTGTCCACATTGCGCTTTGGGGCCTTTCCTGTCGCGGGCGCTAGGCCTACCACACAAGTGAGGTATCATTTTTATCGGGAGACGTGGGGGAACGCTGGGTGGAAGGAAATTTGTCGTTCCTCTCAGATTCCAGAACTTTCTGCCACAGAAATGTGAGGAACATGTGTTTTTTTAGCCAAATTTTGAGGTTTGCAAAGGATTCTGGGTAACAGAACCTGGTCCGAGCCACACAAGTCACCCCATCTTGGATTCCCCTAGGTCTCTAGTTTTCAGAAATGCACAGGTTTGGTAGGTTTCCCTAGGTGGCGGCTGAGCTACAGGCCAAAATCTACAGGTAGGCACTTTGCAAAAAACACCTCTGTTTTCCTTCAAAAATTTGTCTGTGTCCACGTTGCGCTTTGGGGCGTTTCCTGTCGCGGGCGCTAGGCCTACCCACACAAGTGAGGTATCATTTTTATCGGGAGACGTGGGGGAACGCTGGGTGGAAGGAAATTTGTGGTTCCTCTCAGATTCCAGAAATTTCTGCCACAGAAATGTGAGGAACATGTGTTTTTTTAGCCAAATTTTGAGGTTTGCAAAGGATTCTGGGTAACAGAACCTGGTCCGAGCCACACAAGTCACCCCATCTTGGATTCCCCTAGGTCTCTAGTTTTCAGAAATGCACAGGTTTGGTAGGTTTCCCTAGGTGGCGGCTGAGCTACAGGCCAAAATCTACAGGTAGGCACTTTGCAAAAAACACCTCTGTTTTCCTTCAAAAATTTGTCTGTGTCCACGTTGCGCTTTGGGGCCTTTCCTGTCGCGGGCGCTAGGCCTACCACACAAGTGAGGTATCATTTTTATCGGGAGACGTGGGGGAACTCTGAGTGGAAGGAAATTTGTGGCTCCTCTCAGATTCCAGAACTTTCTGCCACAGAAATGTGAGGAACATGTGTTTTTTTAGCCAAATTTTGAGGTTTGCAAAGGATTCTGGGTAACAGAACCTGGTCCGAGCCACACAAGTCACCCCATCTTGGATTCCCCTAGGTCTCTAGTTTTCAGAAATGCACAGGTTTGGTAGGTTTCCCTAGGTGGCGGCTGAGCTACAGGCCAAAATCTACAGGTAGGCACTTTGCAAAAAACACCTCTGTTTTCCTTCAAAAATTTGGCTGTGTCCTTGTTGCGCTTTGGGGCCTTTCCTGTCGCGGGCGCTAGGCCTACCCACACAAGTGAGGTATCATTTTTATCGGGAGACGTGGGGGAACTCTGAGTGGACGGAAATTTGTGGCTCCTCTCAGATTCCAGAACTTTCTGCCACAGAAATGTGAGGAACATGTGTTTTTTTAGCCAAATTTTGAGGTTTGCAAAGGATTCTGGGTAACAGAACCTGGTCCGAGCCACACAAGTCACCCCATCTTAGATTCCCCTACGTCTCTAGTTTTCAGAAATGCACAGGTTTGGTAGGTTTCCCTAGGTGGCGGCTGAGCTACAGGCCAAACTCTACAGGTAGGCACTTTGCAAAAAACACCTCTGTTTTCCTTCAAAAATTTGGCTGTGTCCACGTTGCGCTTTGGGGCGTTTCCTGTCGCGGGCGCTAGGCCTACCCACACAAGTGAGGTATCATTTTTATCGGGAGACGTGGGGGAACACTGGGTGGAAGGAAATTTGTGGCTCCTCTCAGATTCCAGAACTTTCTGCCACAGAAATGTGAGGAATATGTGTTTTTTTAGCCAAATTTTGAGGTTTGCAAAGGATTCTGGGTAACAGAACCTGGTCCGAGCCACACAAGTCACCCCATCTTGGATTCCCCTAGGTCTCTAGTTTTCAGAAATGCACAGGTTTGGTAGGTTTCCCTAGGTGGCGGCTGAGCTACAGGCCAAAATCTACAGGTAGGCACTTTGCAAAAAACACCTCTGTTTTCCTTCAAAAATTTGTCTGTGTCCACGTTGCGCTTTGGGGCGTTTCCTGTCGCGGGAGCTAGGCCTACCCACACAAGTGAGGTATCATTTTTATCGGGAGACGTGGGGGAATGCTGGGTGGAAGGAAATTTGTGGTTCCTCTCAGATTCCAGATCTTTCTGCCACAGAAATGTGAGGAACATGTGTTTTTTTAGCCAAATTTTGAGGTTTGCAAAGGATTCTGGGTAACAGAACCTGGTCCGAGCCACACAAGTCACCCCATCTTGGATTCCCCTAGGTCTCTAGTTTTCAGAAATGCACAGGTTTGGTAGGTTTCCCTAGGTGGCGGCTGAGCTACAGGCCAAAATCTACAGGTAGGCACTTTGCAAAAAACACCTCTGTTTTCCTTAAAAAATTTGTCTGTGTCCACGTTGCGCTTTGGGGCCTTTCCTGTCGCGGGCGCTAGGCCTACCACACATGTGAGGTATCATTTTTATCGGGAGACGTGGGGGAACTCTGAGTGGAAGGAAATTTGTGGCTCCTCTCAGATTCCAGAACTTTCTGTCACAGAAATGTGAGGAACATGTGTTTTTTTAGCCAAATTTTGAGGTTTGCAAAGGATTCTGGGTAACAGAACCTGGTCCGAGCCACACTAGTCACCCCATCTTGGATTCCCCTAGGTCTCTAGTTTACAGAAATGCACAGGTTTGGTAGGTTTCCCTAGGTGGTGGCTGAGCTACAGGCCAAAATCTACAGGTAGGCACTTTGCAAAAAACACCTCTGTTTTCCTTCAAAAATTTGGCTGTGTCCACGTTGCGCTTTGGTGCGTTTCCTGTCGCGGGCGCTAGGCCTAACCATACAAGTGAGGTATCATTTTTATCGGGAGACGTGGGGGAACGCTGGGTGGAAGGAAATTTGTGGGTCCTCTCAGATTCCAGAACTTTCTGCCACAGAAATGTGAGGAACATGTGTTTTTTTAGCCAAATTTTGAGGTTTGCAAAGGATTCTGGGTAACAGAACCTGGTCCGAGCCACACAAGTCACCCCATCTTGGATTCCCCTAGGTCTCTAGTTTTCAGAAATGCACAGGTTTGGTAAGTTTCCCTAGGTGGCGGCTGAGCTACAGGCCAAAATCTACAGGTAGGCACTTTGCAAAAAACACCTCTGTTTTCCTTCAAAAATGTGGCTGTGTCCACGTTGCGCTTTGGGGCCTTTCCTGTCGCGGGCGCTAGGCCTACCCACACAAGTGAGGTATAATTTTTATCGGGAGACGTGGGGGAACACTGGGTGGAAGGAAATTTGTGGCTCCTCTCAGATTCCAGAACTTTCTGCCACAGAAATGTGAGGAACATGTGTTTTTTTAGCCAAATTTTGAGGTTTGCAAAGGATTCTGGGTAACAGAACCTGGTCCGAGCCACACAAGTCAGCCCATCTTGGATTCCCCTAGGTCTCTAGTTTTCAGAAATGCACAGGTTTGGTAGGTTTCCCTAGGTGGTGGCTGAGCTACAGGCCAAAATCTACAGGTAGGCACTTTGCAAAAAACACCTCTGATTTCCTTAAATAATTTGTCTGTGTCCACGTTGCGCTTTGGGGCGTTTCCTGTCGCGGGCGCTAGGCCTACCCACACAAGTGAGGTATCATTTTTATCGGGAGACGTGGGGGAACTCTGAGTGGACGGAAATTTGTGGCTCCTCTCAGATTCCAGAACTTTCTGCCACAGAAATGTGAGGAACATGTGTTTTTTTAGCCAAATTTTGAGGTTTGCAAAGGATTCTGGGTAACAGAACCTGGTCCGAGCCACACAAGTCACCCCATCTTAGATTCCCCTACGTCTCTAGTTTTCAGAAATGCACAGGTTTGGTAGGTTTCCCTAGGTGGCGGCTGAGCTACAGGCCAAACTCTACAGGTAGGCACTTTGCAAAAAACACCTCTGTTTTCCTTCAAAAATTTGGCTGTGTCCACGTTGCGCTTTGGGGCGTTTCCTGTCGCGGGCGCTAGGCCTACCCACACAAGTGAGGTATCATTGTTATCGGGAGACGTGGGGGAACACTGGGTGGAAGGAAATTTGTGGCTCCTCTCAGATTCCAGAACTTTCTGCCACAGAAATGTGAGGAATATGTGTTTTTTAAGCCAAATTTTGAGGTTTGCAAAGGATTCTGGGTAACAGAACCTGGTCCGAGCCACACAAGTCACCCCATCTTGGATTCCCCTAGGTCTCTAGTTTTCAGAAATGCACAGGTTTGGTAGGTTTCCCTAGGTGGCGGCTGAGCTACAGGCCAAAATCTACAGGTAGGCACTTTGCAAAAAACACCTCTGTTTTCCTTCAAAAATTTGTCTGTGTCCACGTTGCGCTTTGGGGCGTTTCCTGTCGCGGGAGCTAGGCCTACCCACACAAGTGAGGTATCATTTTTATCGGGAGACGTGGGGGAATGCTGGGTGGAAGGAAATTTGTGGTTCCTCTCAGATTCCAGATCTTTCTGCCACAGAAATGTGAGGAACATGTGTTTTTTTAGCCAAATTTTGAGGTTTGCAAAGGATTCTGGGTAACAGAACCTGGTCCGAGCCACACAAGTCACCCCATCTTGGATTCCCCTAGGTCTCTAGTTTTCAGAAATGCACAGGTTTGGTAGGTTTCCCTAGGTGGCGGCTGAGCTACAGGCCAAAATCTACAGGTAGGCACTTTGCAAAAAACACCTCTGTTTTCCTTAAAAAATTTGTCTGTGTCCACGTTGCGCTTTGGGGCCTTTCCTGTCGCGGGCGCTAGGCCTACCACACATGTGAGGTATCATTTTTATCGGGAGACGTGGGGGAACTCTGAGTGGAAGGAAATTTGTGGCTCCTCTCAGATTCCAGAACTTTCTGTCACAGAAATGTGAGGAACATGTGTTTTTTTAGCCAAATTTTGAGGTTTGCAAAGGATTCTGGGTAACAGAACCTGGTCCGAGCCACACTAGTCACCCCATCTTGGATTCCCCTAGGTCTCTAGTTTACAGAAATGCACAGGTTTGGTAGGTTTCCCTAGGTGGTGGCTGAGCTACAGGCCAAAATCTACAGGTAGGCACTTTGCAAAAAACACCTCTGTTTTCCTTCAAAAATTTGGCTGTGTCCACGTTGCGCTTTGGTGCGTTTCCTGTCGCGGGCGCTAGGCCTAACCATACAAGTGAGGTATCATTTTTATCGGGAGACGTGGGGGAACGCTGGGTGGAAGGAAATTTGTGGGTCCTCTCAGATTCCAGAACTTTCTGCCACAGAAATGTGAGGAACATGTGTTTTTTTAGCCAAATTTTGAGGTTTGCAAAGGATTCTGGGTAACAGAACCTGGTCCGAGCCACACAAGTCACCCCATCTTGGATTCCCCTAGGTCTCTAGTTTTCAGAAATGCACAGGTTTGGTAAGTTTCCCTAGGTGGCGGCTGAGCTACAGGCCAAAATCTACAGGTAGGCACTTTGCAAAAAACACCTCTGTTTTCCTTCAAAAATGTGGCTGTGTCCACGTTGCGCTTTGGGGCCTTTCCTGTCGCGGGCGCTAGGCCTACCCACACAAGTGAGGTATCATTTTTATCGGGAGACGTGGGGGAACACTGGGTGGAAGGAAATTTGTGGCTCCTCTCAGATTCCAGAACTTTCTGCCACAGAAATGTGAGGAACATGTGTTTTTTTAGCCAAATTTTGAGGTTTGCAAAGGATTCTGGGTAACAGAACCTGGTCCGAGCCACACAAGTCAGCCCATCTTGGATTCCCCTAGGTCTCTAGTTTTCAGAAATGCACAGGTTTGGTAGGTTTCCCTAGGTGGTGGCTGAGCTACAGGCCAAAATCTACAGGTAGGCACTTTGCAAAAAACACCTCTGATTTCCTTAAATAATTTGTCTGTGTCCACGTTGCGCTTTGGGGCGTTTCCTGTCGCGGGCGCTAGGCCTACCCACACAAGTGAGGTATCATTTTTATCGGGAGACGTGGGGGAACGCTGGGTGGAAGGAAATTTGTGGCTCCTCTCAGATTCCGGAACTTTCTGCCACAGAAATGTGAGGAACATGTGTTTTTGTAGCCAAATTTTGAGGTTTGCAAAGGATTCTGGGTAACAGAACCTGGTCCGAGCCACACAAGTCACCCCATCTTGGATTCCCCTAGGTCTCTAGTTTTCAGAAATGCACAGGTTTGGTAGGTTTCCCTAGGTGGCGGCTGAGCTACAGGCCAAAATCTACAGGTAGGCACTTTGCAAAAAACACCTCTGTTTTCCTTAAAAAATTTGTCTGTGTCCACGTTGCGCTTTGGGGCCTTTCCTGTCGCGGGCGCTAGGCCTACCACACATGTGAGGTATCATTTTTATCGGGAGACGTGGGGGAACTCTGAGTGGAAGGAAATTTGTGGCTCCTCTCAGATTCCAGAACTTTCTGTCACAGAAATGTGAGGAACATGTGTTTTTTTAGCCAAATTTTGAGGTTTGCAAAGGATTCTGGGTAACAGAACCTGGTCCGAGCCACACTAGTCACCCCATCTTGGATTCCCCTAGGTCTCTAGTTTACAGAAATGCACAGGTTTGGTAGGTTTCCCTAGGTGGTGGCTGAGCTACAGGCCAAAATCTACAGGTAGGCACTTTGCAAAAAACACCTCTGTTTTCCTTCAAAAATTTGGCTGTGTCCACGTTGCGCTTTGGTGCGTTTCCTGTCGCGGGCGCTAGGCCTAACCATACAAGTGAGGTATCATTTTTATCGGGAGACGTGGGGGAACGCTGGGTGGAAGGAAATTTGTGGGTCCTCTCAGATTCCAGAACTTTCTGCCACAGAAATGTGAGGAACATGTGTTTTTTTAGCCAAATTTTGAGGTTTGCAAAGGATTCTGGGTAACAGAACCTGGTCCGAGCCACACAAGTCACCCCATCTTGGATTCCCCTAGGTCTCTAGTTTTCAGAAATGCACAGGTTTGGTAAGTTTCCCTAGGTGGCGGCTGAGCTACAGGCCAAAATCTACAGGTAGGCACTTTGCAAAAAACACCTCTGTTTTCCTTCAAAAATGTGGCTGTGTCCACGTTGCGCTTTGGGGCCTTTCCTGTCGCGGGCGCTAGGCCTACCCACACAAGTGAGGTATAATTTTTATCGGGAGACGTGGGGGAACACTGGGTGGAAGGAAATTTGTGGCTCCTCTCAGATTCCAGAACTTTCTGCCACAGAAATGTGAGGAACATGTGTTTTTTTAGCCAAATTTTGAGGTTTGCAAAGGATTCTGGGTAACAGAACCTGGTCCGAGCCACACAAGTCAGCCCATCTTGGATTCCCCTAGGTCTCTAGTTTTCAGAAATGCACAGGTTTGGTAGGTTTCCCTAGGTGGTGGCTGAGCTACAGGCCAAAATCTACAGGTAGGCACTTTGCAAAAAACACCTCTGATTTCCTTAAATAATTTGTCTGTGTCCACGTTGCGCTTTGGGGCGTTTCCTGTCGCGGGCGCTAGGCCTACCCACACAAGTGAGGTATCATTTTTATCGGGAGACGTGGGGGAACTCTGAGTGGACGGAAATTTGTGGCTCCTCTCAGATTCCAGAACTTTCTGCCACAGAAATGTGAGGAACATGTGTTTTTTTAGCCAAATTTTGAGGTTTGCAAAGGATTCTGGGTAACAGAACCTGGTCCGAGCCACACAAGTCACCCCATCTTAGATTCCCCTACGTCTCTAGTTTTCAGAAATGCACAGGTTTGGTAGGTTTCCCTAGGTGGCGGCTGAGCTACAGGCCAAACTCTACAGGTAGGCACTTTGCAAAAAACACCTCTGTTTTCCTTCAAAAATTTGGCTGTGTCCACGTTGCGCTTTGGGGCGTTTCCTGTCGCGGGCGCTAGGCCTACCCACACAAGTGAGGTATCATTGTTATCGGGAGACGTGGGGGAACACTGGGTGGAAGGAAATTTGTGGCTCCTCTCAGATTCCAGAACTTTCTGCCACAGAAATGTGAGGAATATGTGTTTTTTTAGCCAAATTTTGAGGTTTGCAAAGGATTCTGGGTAACAGAACCTGGTCCGAGCCACACAAGTCACCCCATCTTGGATTCCCCTAGGTCTCTAGTTTTCAGAAATGCACAGGTTTGGTAGGTTTCCCTAGGTGGCGGCTGAGCTACAGGCCAAAATCTACAGGTAGGCACTTTGCAAAAAACACCTCTGTTTTCCTTCAAAAATTTGTCTGTGTCCACGTTGCGCTTTGGGGCGTTTCCTGTCGCGGGAGCTAGGCCTACCCACACAAGTGAGGTATCATTTTTATCGGGAGACGTGGGGGAATGCTGGGTGGAAGGAAATTTGTGGTTCCTCTCAGATTCCAGATCTTTCTGCCACAGAAATGTGAGGAACATGTGTTTTTTTAGCCAAATTTTGAGGTTTGCAAAGGATTCTGGGTAACAGAACCTGGTCCGAGCCACACAAGTCACCCCATCTTGGATTCCCCTAGGTCTCTAGTTTTCAGAAATGCACAGGTTTGGTAGGTTTCCCTAGGTGGCGGCTGAGCTACAGGCCAAAATCTACAGGTAGGCACTTTGCAAAAAACACCTCTGTTTTCCTTAAAAAATTTGTCTGTGTCCACGTTGCGCTTTGGGGCCTTTCCTGTCGCGGGCGCTAGGCCTACCACACATGTGAGGTATCATTTTTATCGGGAGACGTGGGGGAACTCTGAGTGGAAGGAAATTTGTGGCTCCTCTCAGATTCCAGAACTTTCTGTCACAGAAATGTGAGGAACATGTGTTTTTTTAGCCAAATTTTGAGGTTTGCAAAGGATTCTGGGTAACAGAACCTGGTCCGAGCCACACTAGTCACCCCATCTTGGATTCCCCTAGGTCTCTAGTTTACAGAAATGCACAGGTTTGGTAGGTTTCCCTAGGTGGTGGCTGAGCTACAGGCCAAAATCTACAGGTAGGCACTTTGCAAAAAACACCTCTGTTTTCCTTCAAAAATTTGGCTGTGTCCACGTTGCGCTTTGGTGCGTTTCCTGTCGCGGGCGCTAGGCCTAACCATACAAGTGAGGTATCATTTTTATCGGGAGACGTGGGGGAACGCTGGGTGGAAGGAAATTTGTGGGTCCTCTCAGATTCCAGAACTTTCTGCCACAGAAATGTGAGGAACATGTGTTTTTTTAGCCAAATTTTGAGGTTTGCAAAGGATTCTGGGTAACAGAACCTGGTCCGAGCCACACAAGTCACCCCATCTTGGATTCCCCTAGGTCTCTAGTTTTCAGAAATGCACAGGTTTGGTAAGTTTCCCTAGGTGGCGGCTGAGCTACAGGCCAAAATCTACAGGTAGGCACTTTGCAAAAAACACCTCTGTTTTCCTTCAAAAATGTGGCTGTGTCCACGTTGCGCTTTGGGGCCTTTCCTGTCGCGGGCGCTAGGCCTACCCACACAAGTGAGGTATAATTTTTATCGGGAGACGTGGGGGAACACTGGGTGGAAGGAAATTTGTGGCTCCTCTCAGATTCCAGAACTTTCTGCCACAGAAATGTGAGGAACATGTGTTTTTTTAGCCAAATTTTGAGGTTTGCAAAGGATTCTGGGTAACAGAACCTGGTCCGAGCCACACAAGTCAGCCCATCTTGGATTCCCCTAGGTCTCTAGTTTTCAGAAATGCACAGGTTTGGTAGGTTTCCCTAGGTGGTGGCTGAGCTACAGGCCAAAATCTACAGGTAGGCACTTTGCAAAAAACACCTCTGATTTCCTTAAATAATTTGTCTGTGTCCACGTTGCGCTTTGGGGCGTTTCCTGTCGCGGGCGCTAGGCCTACCCACACAAGTGAGGTATCATTTTTATCGGGAGACGTGGGGGAACGCTGGGTGGAAGGAAATTTGTGGCTCCTCTCAGATTCCGGAACTTTCTGCCACAGAAATGTGAGGAACATGTGTTTTTGTAGCCAAATTTTGAGGTTTGCAAAGGATTCTGGGTAACAGAACCTGGTCCGAGCCACACAAGTCACCCCATCTTGGATTCCCCTAGGTCTCTAGTTTTCAGAAATGCACAGGTTTGGTAGGTTTCCCTAGGTGGCGGCTGAGCTACAGGCCAAAATCTACAGGTAGGCACTTTGCAAAAAACACCTCTGTTTTCCTTAAAAAATTTGGCTGTGTCCATGTTGCGCTTTGGGGCGTTTCCTGTCGCGGGCGCTAGGCCTAACCATACAAGTGAGGTATCATTTTTATCGGGAGACGTGGGGAAACGCTGGGTGGAAGGAAATTTGTGGCTCCTCTCAGATTCCAGAACTTTCTGCCACAGAAATGTGAGGAACATGTGTTTTTTTAGCCAAATTTTGAGGTTTGCAAAGGATTCTAGGTAACAGAACCTGGTCCGAGCCACACAAGTCACCCCATCTTGGATTCCCCTAGGTCTCTAGTTTTCAGAAATGCACAGGTTTGGTAGGTTTCCCTAGGTGGCGGCTGAGCTACAGGCCAAAATCTACAGGTAGGCACTTTGCAAAAAACACCTCTGTTTTCCTTCAAAAATTTGGCTGTGTCCACGTTGCGCTTTGGGGCCTTTCCTGTCGCGGGCGCTAGGCCTACCCACACAAGTGAGGTATCATTTTTATCGGGAGACGTGGGGGAACTCTGAGTGGACGGAAATTATGGCTCCTCTCAGATTCCAGAACTTTCTGCCACAGAAATGTGAGGAACATGTGTTTTTTTAGCCAAATTTTGAGGTTTGCAAAGGATTCTGGGTAACAGAACCTGGTCCGAGCCACACAAGTCACCCCATCTTGGATTCCCCTACGTCTCTAGTTTTCAGAAATGCACAGGTTTGGTAGGTTTCCCTAGGTGGCGGCTGAGCTACAGGCCAAACTCTACAGGTAGGCACTTTGCAAAAAACACCTCTGTTTTCCTTCAAAAATTTGGCTGTGTCCACGTTGCGCTTTGGGGCGTTTCCTGTCGCGGGCGCTAGGCCTACCCACAAAAGTGAGGTATCATTTTTATCGGGAGACGTGGGGGAACACTGGGTGGAAGGAAATTTGTAGCTCCTCTCAGATTCCAGAACTTTCTGCCACAGAAATGTGAGGAACATGTGTTTTTTTAGCCAAATTTTGAGGTTTGCAAAGGATTCTGGGTAACAGAACCTGGTCCGAGCCACACAAGTCACCCCATCTTGGATTCCCCTAGGTCTCTAGTTTTCAGAAATGCACAGGTTTGGTAGGTTTCCCTAGGTGGCGGCTGAGCTACAGGCCAAAATCTACAGGTAGGCACTTTGCAAAAAACACCTCTGTTTTCCTTCAAAAAGTTGTCTGTGTCCACGTTGCGCTTTGGGGCGTTTCCTGTCGCGGGCGCTAGGCCTACCCACACAAGTGAGGTATCATTTTTATCGGGAGACGTGGGGGAACGCTGGGTGGAAGGAAATTTGTGGTTCCTCTCAGATTCCAGAACTTTCTGCCACAGAAATGTGAGGAACATGTGTTTTTTTAGCCAAATTTTGAGGTTTGCAAAGGATTCTGGGTAACAGAACCTGGTCCGAGCCACACAAGTCACCCCATCTTGGATTCCCCTAGGTCTCTAGTTTTCAGAAATGCACAGGTTTGGTAGGTTTCCCTAGGTGGCGGCTGAGCTACAGGCCAAAATCTACAGGTAGGCACTTTGCAAAAAACACCTCTGTTGTCCTTCAAAAATTTGGCTGTGTCCACGTTGCGCTTTGGTGCGTTTCCTGTCGCGGGTGCTAGGCCTAACCATACAAGTGAGGTATCATTTTTATCGGGAGACGTGGGGGAACGCTGGGTGGAAGGAAATTTGTGGGTCCTCTCAGATTCCAGAACTTTCTGCCACAGAAATGTGAGGAACATGTGTTTTTTTAGCCAAATTTTGAGGTTTGCAAATGATTCTGGGTAACAGAACCTGGTCCGAGCCACACAAGTCACCCCATCTTGGATTCCCCTAGGTCTCTAGTTTTCAGAAATGCACAGGTTTGGTAAGTTTCCCTAGGTGGTGGCTGAGCTACAGGCCAAAATCTACAGGTAGGCACTTTGCAAAAAACACCTCTGTTTTCCTTCAAAAATGTGGCTGTGTCCACGTTGCGCTTTGGGGCCTTTCCTGTCGCGGGCGCTAGGCCTACCCACACAAGTGAGGTATCATTTTTATCGGGAGACGTGGGGGAACGCTGGGTGGAAGGAATTTTGTGGCTCCTCTCAGATTCCAGAACTTTCTGCCACAGAAATGTGAGGAACATGTGTTTTTTTAGCCAAATTTTGAGGTTTGCAAAGGATTCTGGGTAAAAGAACCTGGTCCGAGCCACACAAGTCACCCCATCTTGGATTCCCCTAGGTCTCTAGTTTTTAGAAATGCACAGGTTTGGTAGATTTCCCTAGGTGGCGGCTGAGCTACAGGCCAAAATCTACAGGTAGGCACTTTGCAAAAAACACCTCTGTTTTCCTTCAAAAATTTGGCTGTGTCCACGTTGCGCTTTGGGGCGTTTCCTGTCGCGGGCGCTAGGCCTACCCACACAAGTGAGGTATCATTTTTATCGGGAGACGTGGGGGAACGCTGGGTGGAAGGAAATTTGTGGCTCCTCTCAGATTCCGGAACTTTCTGCCACAGAAATGTGAGGAACATGTGTTTTTGTAGCCAAATTTTGAGGTTTGCAAAGGATTCTGGGTAACAGAACCTGGTCCGAGCCACACAAGTCACCCCATCTTGGATTCCCCTAGGTCTCTAGTTTTCAGAAATGCACAGGTTTGGTAGGTTTCCCTAGGTGGCGGCTGAGCTACAGGCCAAAATCTACAGGTAGGCACTTTGCAAAAAACACCTCTGTTTTCCTTCAAAAATTTGGCTGTGTCCACGTTGCGCTTTGGGGCGTTTCCTGTCGCGGGCGCTAGGCCTAACCATACAAGTGAGGTATCATTTTTATCGGGAGACGTGGGGAAACGCTGGGTGGAAGGAAATTTGTGGCTCCTCTCAGATTCCAGAACTTTCTGCCACAGAAATGTGAGGAACATGTGTTTTTTTAGCCAAATTTTGAGGTTTGCAAAGGATTCTGGGTAACAGAACCTGGTCCGAGCCACACAAGTCACCCCATCTTGGATTCCCCTAGGTCTCTAGTTTTCAGAAATGCACAGGTTTGGTAGGTTTCCCTAGGTGGCGGCTGAGCTACAGGCCAAAATCTACAGGTAGGCACTTTGCAAAAAACTCCTCTGTTTCCCTTCAAAAATTTGGCTGTGTCCACGTTGCGCTTTGGGGCCTTTCCTGTCGCGGGCGCTAGGCCTACCCACACAAGTGAGGTATCATTTTTATCGGGAGACGTGGGGGAACTCTGGGTGGAAGGAAATTTGTGGCTCCTCTCAGATTCCAGAACTTTCTGCCACAGAAATGTGAGGAACATGTGTTTTTTTAGCCAAATTTTGAGGTTTGCAAAGGATTCTGGGTAACAGAACCTGGTCTGAGCCACACAAGTCACCCCATCTTGGATTCCCCTACGTCTCTAGTTTTCAGAAATGCACAGGTTTGGTAGGTTTCCCTAGGTGGCGGCTGAGCTACAGGCCAAACTCTACAGGTAGGCACTTTGCAAAAAACACCTCTGTTTTCCTTCAAAAATTTGGCTGTGTCCACGTTGCGCTTTGGGGCGTTTCCTGTCGCGGGCGCTAGGCCTACCCACACAAGTGAGGTATCATTTTTATCGGGAGACGTGGGGGAACGCTGGGTGGAAGGAAATTTGTGGCTCCTCTCAGATTCCAGAACTTTCTGCCACAGAAATGTGAGGAACATGTATTTTTTTAGCCAAATTTTGAGGTTTGCAAAGGATTCTGGGTAACAGAACCTGGTCCGAGCCACACAAGTCACCCCATCTTGGATTCCCCTAGGTCTCTAGTTTTCAGAAATGCACAGGTTTGGTAGGTTTCCCTAGGTGGCGGCTGAGCTACAGGCCAAAATCTACAGGTAGGCACTTTGCAAAAAACACCTCTGTTTTCCTTCAAAAATTTGTCTGTGTCCACGTTGCGCTTTGGGGCGTTTCCTGTTGCGGGCGCTAGGCCTACCCACACAAGTGAGGTATCATTTTTATCGGGAGACGTGGGGGAACGCTGGGTGGAAAGAAATTTGTGGCTCCTCTCAGATTCCAGAACTTTCTGCCACAGAAATGTGAGGAAAATTTTGAGGTTTGCAAAGGATTCTGGGTAACAGAACCTGGTCCGAGCCACACAAGTCACCCCATCTTGGATTCCCCTATGTCTCTAGTTTTCAGAAATGCACAGGTTTGGTAGGTTTCCCTAGGTGGCAGCTGAGCTACAGGCCAAAATCTACAGGTAGGCACTTTGCAAAAAACACCTCTGTTTTCCTTCAAAAATTTGGCTGTGTCCACGTTGCGCTTTGGGGCCTTTCCTGTCGCGGGCGCTAGGCCTACCACACAAGTGAGGTATCATTTTTATCGGGAGACGTGGGGGAACGCTGGGTGGAAGGAAATTTGTGGCTCCTCTCAGATTCCAGAACTTTCTGTCACAGAAATGTGAGGAACATGTGTTTTTTTTGCCAAATTTTGAGGTTTGCAAAGGATTCTGGGTAACAGAACCTGGTCCGAGCCACACAAGTCACCCCATCTTGGATTCCCCTAGGTCTCTAGTTTTCAGAAATGCACAGGTTTGGTAGGTTTCCCTAGGTAGCGGCTGAGCTACAGGCCAAACTCTACAGGTAGGCACTTTGCAAAAAACACCTCTGTTTTCCTTCAAAAATTTGGCTGTGTCCACGTTGCGCTTTGGGGCGTTTCCTGTCGCGGGCGCTAGGCCTACCACACAAGTGAGGTATCATTTTTATCGGGAGACGTGGGGGAACGCTGGGTGGAAGGAAATTTGTGGCTCCTCTCAGATTCCAGAACTTTCTGTCACAGAAATGTGAGGAACATGTGTTTTTTTAGCCAAATTTTGAGGTTTGCAAAGGATTCTGGGTAACAGAACCTGGTCCGAGCCACACAAGTCACCCCATCTTGGATTCCCCTAGGTCTCTAGTTTACAGAAATGCACAGGTTTGGTAGGTTTCCCTAGGTGGCGGCTGAGCTACAGGCCAAAATCTACAGGTAGGCACTTTGCAAAAAACAACTCTGTTTTCCTTAAAAAATTTGGCTGTGTCCACGTTGCGCTTTGGTGCGTTTCCTGTCGCGGGCGCTAGGCCTAACCATACAAGTGAGGTATCATTTTTATCGGGAGACGTAGGGGAACGCTGGGTGGAAGGAAATTTGTGGGTCCTCTCAGATTCCAGAACTTTCTGCCACAGAAATGTGAGGAACATGTGTTTTTTTAGCCAAATTTTGAGGTTTGCAAAGGATTCTGGGTAACAGAACCTGGTCCGAGCCACACAAGTCACCCCATCTTGGATTCCCCTAGGTCTCTAGTTTTCAGAAATGCACAGGTTTGGTAGGTTTCCCTAGGTGGCGGCTGAGCTACAGGCCAAAATCTACAGGTAGGCACTTTGCAAAAAACTCCTCTGTTTCCCTTCAAAAATTTGGCTGTGTCCACGTTGCGCTTTGGGGCCTTTCCTGTCGCGGGCGCTAGGCCTACCCACACAAGTGAGGTATCATTTTTATCGGGAGACGTGGGGGAACTCTGGGTGGAAGGAAATTTGTGGCTCCTCTCAGATTCCAGAACTTTCTGCCACAGAAATGTGAGGAACATGTGTTTTTTTAGCCAAATTTTGAGGTTTGCAAAGGATTCTGGGTAACAGAACCTGGTCTGAGCCACACAAGTCACCCCATCTTGGATTCCCCTACGTCTCTAGTTTTCAGAAATGCACAGGTTTGGTAGGTTTCCCTAGGTGGCGGCTGAGCTACAGGCCAAACTCTACAGGTAGGCACTTTGCAAAAAACACCTCTGTTTTCCTTCAAAAATTTGGCTGTGTCCACGTTGCGCTTTGGGGCGTTTCCTGTCGCGGGCGCTAGGCCTACCCACACAAGTGAGGTATCATTTTTATCGGGAGACGTGGGGGAACGCTGGGTGGAAGGAAATTTGTGGCTCCTCTCAGATTCCAGAACTTTCTGCCACAGAAATGTGAGGAACATGTATTTTTTTAGCCAAATTTTGAGGTTTGCAAAGGATTCTGGGTAACAGAACCTGGTCCGAGCCACACAAGTCACCCCATCTTGGATTCCCCTAGGTCTCTAGTTTTCAGAAATGCACAGGTTTGGTAGGTTTCCCTAGGTGGCGGCTGAGCTACAGGCCAAAATCTACAGGTAGGCACTTTGCAAAAAACACCTCTGTTTTCCTTCAAAAATTTGTCTGTGTCCACGTTGCGCTTTGGGGCGTTTCCTGTTGCGGGCGCTAGGCCTACCCACACAAGTGAGGTATCATTTTTATCGGGAGACGTGGGGGAACGCTGGGTGGAAAGAAATTTGTGGCTCCTCTCAGATTCCAGAACTTTCTGCCACAGAAATGTGAGGAAAATTTTGAGGTTTGCAAAGGATTCTGGGTAACAGAACCTGGTCCGAGCCACACAAGTCACCCCATCTTGGATTCCCCTATGTCTCTAGTTTTCAGAAATGCACAGGTTTGGTAGGTTTCCCTAGGTGGCGGCTGAGCTACAGGCCAAAATCTACAGGTAGGCACTTTGCAAAAAACACCTCTGTTTTCCTTCAAAAATTTGGCTGTGTCCACGTTGCGCTTTGGGGCCTTTCCTGTCGCGGGCGCTAGGCCTACCACACAAGTGAGGTATCATTTTTATCGGGAGACGTGGGGGAACGCTGGGTGGAAGGAAATTTGTGGCTCCTCTCAGATTCCAGAACTTTCTGTCACAGAAATGTGAGGAACATGTGTTTTTTTTGCCAAATTTTGAGGTTTGCAAAGGATTCTGGGTAACAGAACCTGGTCCGAGCCACACAAGTCACCCCATCTTGGATTCCCCTAGGTCTCTAGTTTTCAGAAATGCACAGGTTTGGTAGGTTTCCCTAGGTAGCGGCTGAGCTACAGGCCAAACTCTACAGGTAGGCACTTTGCAAAAAACACCTCTGTTTTCCTTCAAAAATTTGGCTGTGTCCACGTTGCGCTTTGGGGCGTTTCCTGTCGCGGGCGCTAGGCCTACCACACAAGTGAGGTATCATTTTTATCGGGAGACGTGGGGGAACGCTGGGTGGAAGGAAATTTGTGGCTCCTCTCAGATTCCAGAACTTTCTGTCACAGAAATGTGAGGAACATGTGTTTTTTTAGCCAAATTTTGAGGTTTGCAAAGGATTCTGGGTAACAGAACCTGGTCCGAGCCACACAAGTCACCCCATCTTGGATTCCCCTAGGTCTCTAGTTTACAGAAATGCACAGGTTTGGTAGGTTTCCCTAGGTGGCGGCTGAGCTACAGGCCAAAATCTACAGGTAGGCACTTTGCAAAAAACAACTCTGTTTTCCTTAAAAAATTTGGCTGTGTCCACGTTGCGCTTTGGTGCGTTTCCTGTCGCGGGCGCTAGGCCTAACCATACAAGTGAGGTATCATTTTTATCGGGAGACGTAGGGGAACGCTGGGTGGAAGGAAATTTGTGGGTCCTCTCAGATTCCAGAACTTTCTGCCACAGAAATGTGAGGAACATGTGTTTTTTTAGGCAAATTTTGAGGTTTGCAAAGGATTCTGGGTAACAGAACCTGGTCCGAGCCACACAAGTCACCCCATCTTGGATTCCCCTAGCTCTCTAGTTTTCAGAAATGCACAGGTTTGGTAAGTTTCCCTAGGTGGCGGCTGAGCTACAGGCCAAAATCTACAGGTAGACACTTTGCAAAAAACACCTCTGTTTTCCTTCAAAAATGTGGCTGTGTCCACGTTGCGCTTTTGGGCCTTTCCTGTCGCGGGTGCTAGGCCTACCCACACAAGTGAGGTATCATTTTTATCGGGAGACGTGGGGGAACGCTGGGTGGAAGGAATTTTGTGGCTCCTCTCAGATTCCAGAACTTTCTGCCACAGAAATGTGAGGAACATGTGTTTTTTTAACCAAATTTTGAGGTTTGCAAAGGATTCTGGGTAACAGAACCTGGTCCGAGCCACACAAGTCACCCCATCTTGGATTCCCCTAGGTCTCTAGTTTTCAGAAATGCACAGGTTTGGTAGGTTTCCCTAGGTGGCGGCTGAGCTACAGGCCAAAATCTACAGGTAGGCACTTTGCAAAAAACACCTCTGTTTTCCTTCAAAAATTTGGCTGTGTCCACGTTGCGCTTTGGGGCCTTTCCTGTCGCGGGCGCTAGGCCTACCCACACAAGTGAGGTATCATTTTTATCGGGAGACGTGGGGGAACGCTGGGTGGAAGGAAATTTGTGGCTCCTCTCAGATTCCAGAACTTTCTGCCACAGAAATGTGAGGAACATGTGTTTTTTTAGCCAAATTTTGAGGTTTGCAAAGGATTCTGGGTAACAGAACGTGATCCGAGCCACACAAGTCACCCCATCTTGGATTCCCCTAGGTCTCTAGTTTTCAGATGTGCACAGGTTTGGTAGGTTTCCCTAGGTGGCGGCTGAGCTACAGGCCAAAATCTACAGGTAGGCACTTTGCAAAAAACACCTCTGTTTTCCTTCAAAAATTTGTCTGTTTCCACGTTGCGCTTTGAGGCGTTTCCTGTCGCGGGCGCTAGGCCTACCCACACAAGTGAGGTATGTTTTTTATCGGGAGACGTGGGGGAACGCTGGGTGGAAGGAAATTTGTGGCTCCTCTCAGATTCCGGAACTTTCTGCCACAGAAATGTGAGGAACATGTGTTTTTTTAGCCAAATTTTGAGGTTTGCAAAGGATTCTGGGTAACAGAACCTAGTCCGAGCCACACAAGTCACCCCATCTTGGATTCCCCTAGGTCTCTAGTTTTCAGAAATGCACAGGTTTGGTAGGTTTCCCTAGGTGGCGGCTGAGCTACAGGCCAAAATCTACAGGTAGGCACTTTGCAAAAAACACCTCTGTTTTCCTTAAAAAATTTGTCTGTGTCCACGTTGCGCTTTGGGGCGTTTCCTGTCGCGGGCGCTAGGCCTACCCACACAAGTGAGGTATCATTTTTATCGGGAGACATGGGGGAACGCTGGGTGGAAGGAAATTTGTGGCTCCTCTCAGATTCCAGAACTTTCTGCCACAGAAATGTGAGGAACATGTGTTTTTTTAGCCAAATTTTGAGGTTTGCAAAGGATTCTGGGTAACAGAACCTGGTCCGAGCCACACAAGTCACCCCATCTTGGATTCCCCTATGTCTCTAGTTTTCAGAAATGCACAGGTTTGGTAGGTTTCCCTAGGTGGCGGCTGAGCTACAGTCCAAAATCTACAGGTAGGCACTTTGCAATAATCACCTCTGTTTTCCTTCAAAAATTTGGCTGTGTCCACGTTGCGCTTTGGGGCCTTTCCTATCGCGGGCGCTAGGCCTACCACACAAGTGAGGTATCATTTTTATCGGGAGACGTGGGGGAACGCTGGGTGGAAGGAAATTTGTGGCTCCTCTCAGATTCCAGAACTTTCTGTCACAGAAATGTGAGGAACATGTGTTTTTTTAGCCAAATTTTGAGGTTTGCAAAGGATTCTGGGTAACAGAACCTGGTCCGAGCCACACAAGTCACCCCATCTTGGATTCCCCTAGGTCTCTAGTTTTCAGAAATGCACAGGTTTGGTAAGTTTCCCTAGGTGGCGGCTGAGCTACAGGCCAAAATCTACAGGTAGGCACTTTGCAAAAAACACCTCTGTTTTCCTTCAAAAATGTGGCTGTGTCCACGTTGCGCTTTGGGGCCTTTCCTGTCGCGGGCGCTAGGCCTACCCACACAAGTGAGGTATCATTTTTATCGGGAGACGTGGGGGAACACTGGGTGGAAGGAAATTTGTGGGTCCTCTCAGATTCCAGAACTTTCTGCCACAGAAATGTGAGGAACATGTGTTTTTTTAGCCAAATTTTGAGGTTTGCAAAGGATTCTGGGTAACAGAACCTGGTCCGAGCCACACAAGTCACCCCATCTTGGATTCCCCTACGTCTCTAGTTTTCAGAAATGCACAGGTTTGGTAGGTTTCCCTAGGTGGCGGCTGAGCTACAGGCCAAAATCTACAGGTAGGCACTTTGCAAAAAACACCTCTGTTTTCCTTCAAAAATTTGGCTGTGTCCACGTTGCGCTTTGGGGCCTTTCCTGTCGCGGGCGCTAGGCCTACCCACACAAGTGAGGTATCATTTTTATCGGGAGACGTGGGGGAACTCTGAGTGGACGGAAATTTGTGGCTCCTCTCAGATTCCAGAACTTTCTGCCACAGAAATGTGAGGAACATGTGTTTTTTTAGCCAAATTTTGAGGTTTGCAAAGGATTCTGGGTAACAGAACCTGGTCCGAGCCACACAAGTCACCCCATCTTGGATTCCCCTACGTCTCTAGTTTTCAGAAATGCACAGGTTTGGTAGGTTTCCCTAGGTGGCGGCTGAGCTACAGGCCAAACTCTACAGGTAGGCACTTTGCAAAAAACACCTCTGTTTTCCTTCAAAAATTTGGCTGTGTCCACGTTGCGCTTTGGGGCGTTTCCTGTCGCGGGCGCTAGGCCTACCCACAAAAGTGAGGTATCATTTTTATCGGGAGACGTGGGGGAACACTGGGTGGAAGGAAATTTGTAGCTCCTCTCAGATTCCAGAACTTTCTGCCACAGAAATGTGAGGAACATGTGTTTTTTTAGCCAAATTTTGAGGTTTGCAAAGGATTCTGGGTAACAGAACCTGGTCCGAGCCACACAAGTCACCCCATCTTGGATTCCCCTAGGTCTCTAGTTTTCAGAAATGCACAGGTTTGGTAGGTTTCCCTAGGTGGCGGCTGAGCTACAGGCCAAAATCTACAGGTAGGCACTTTGCAAAAAACACCTCTGTTTTCCTTCAAAAAGTTGTCTGTGTCCACGTTGCGCTTTGGGGCGTTTCCTGTTGCGGGCGCTAGGCCTACCCACACAAGTGAGGTATCATTTTTATCGGGAGACGTGGGGGAACGCTGGGTGGAAGGAAATTTGTGGTTCCTCTCAGATTCCAGAACTTTCTGCCACAGAAATGTGAGGAACATGTGTTTTTTTAGCCAAATTTTGAGGTTTGCAAAGGATTCTGGGTAACAGAACCTGGTCCGAGCCACACAAGTCACCCCATCTTGGATTCCCCTAGGTCTCTAGTTTTCAGAAATGCACAGGTTTGGTAGGTTTCCCTAGGTGGCGGCTGAGCTACAGGCCAAAATCTACAGGTAGGCACTTTGCAAAAAACACCTCTGTTGTCCTTCAAAAATTTGGCTGTGTCCACGTTGCGCTTTGGTGCGTTTCCTGTCGCGGGCGCTAGGCCTAACCATACAAGTGAGGTATCATTTTTATCGGGAGACGTGGGGGAACGCTGGGTGGAAGGAAATTTGTGGGTCCTCTCAGATTCCAGAACTTTCTGCCACAGAAATGTGAGGAACATGTGTTTTTTTAGCCAAATTTTGAGGTTTGCAAATGATTCTGGGTAACAGAACCTGGTCCGAGCCACACAAGTCACCCCATCTTGGATTCCCCTAGGTCTCTAGTTTTCAGAAATGCACAGGTTTGGTAAGTTTCCCTAGGTGGTGGCTGAGCTACAGGCCAAAATCTACAGGTAGGCACTTTGCAAAAAACACCTCTGTTTTCCTTCAAAAATGTGGCTGTGTCCACGTTGCGCTTTGGGGCCTTTCCTGTCACGGGCGCTAGGCCTACCCACACAAGTGAGGTATCATTTTTATCGGGAGACGTGGGGGAACGCTGGGTGGAAGGAATTTTGTGGCTCCTCTCAGATTCCAGAACTTTCTGCCACAGAAATGTGAGGAACATGTGTTTTTTTAGCCAAATTTTGAGGTTTGCAAAGGATTCTGGGTAAAAGAACCTGGTCCGAGCCACACAAGTCACCCCATCTTGGATTCCCCTAGGTCTCTAGTTTTTAGAAATGCACAGGTTTGGTAGATTTCCCTAGGTGGCGGCTGAGCTACAGGCCAAAATCTACAGGTAGGCACTTTGCAAAAAACACCTCTGTTTTCCTTCAAAAATTTGGCTGTGTCCACGTTGCGCTTTGGGGCGTTTCCTGTCGCGGGCGCTAGGCCTACCCACACAAGTGAGGTATCATTTTTATCGGGAGACGTGGGGGAACGCTGGGTGGAAGGAAATTTGTGGCTCCTCTCAGATTCCGGAACTTTCTGCCACAGAAATGTGAGGAACATGTGTTTTTGTAGCCAAATTTTGAGGTTTGCAAAGGATTCTGGGTAACAGAACCTGGTCCGAGCCACACAAGTCACCCCATCTTGGATTCCCCTAGGTCTCTAGTTTTCAGAAATGCACAGGTTTGGTAGGTTTCCCTAGGTGGCGGCTGAGCTACAGGCCAAAATCTACAGGTAGGCACTTTGCAAAAAACACCTCTGTTTTCCTTCAAAAATTTGGCTGTGTCCACGTTGCGCTTTGGGGCCTTTCCTGTCGCGGGCGCTAGGCCTACCCACACAAGTGAGGTATCATTTTTATCGGGAGACGTGGGGGAACGCTGGGTGGAAGGAAATTTGTGGCTCCTCTCAGATTCCAGAACTTTCTGCCACAGAAATGTGAGGAACATGTGTTTTTTTAGCCAAATTTTGAGGTTTGCAAAGGATTCTGGGTAACAGAACGTGATCCGAGCCACACAAGTCACCCCATCTTGGATTCCCCTAGGTCTCTAGTTTTCAGATGTGCACAGGTTTGGTAGGTTTCCCTAGGTGGCGGCTGAGCTACAGGCCAAAATCTACAGGTAGGCACTTTGCAAAAAACACCTCTGTTTTCCTTCAAAAATTTGTCTGTTTCCACGTTGCGCTTTGAGGCGTTTCCTGTCGCGGGCGCTAGGCCTACCCACACAAGTGAGGTATGTTTTTTATCGGGAGACGTGGGGGAACGCTGGGTGGAAGGAAATTTGTGGCTCCTCTCAGATTCCGGAACTTTCTGCCACAGAAATGTGAGGAACATGTGTTTTTTTAGCCAAATTTTGAGGTTTGCAAAGGATTCTGGGTAACAGAACCTGGTCCGAGCCACACAAGTCACCCTATCTTGGATTCCCCTAGGTCTCTAGTTTTCAGAAATGCACAGGTTTGGTAGGTTTCCCTAGGTGGCGGCTGAGCTACAGGCCAAAATCTACAGGTAGGCACTTTGCAAAAAACACCTCTGTTTTCCTTAAAAAATTTGTCTGTGTCCACGTTGCGCTTTGGGGCGTTTCCTGTCGCGGGCGCTAGGCCTACCCACACAAGTGAGGTATCATTTTTATCGGGAGACGTGGGGGAACGCTGGGTGGAAGGAAATTTGTGGCTCCTCTCAGATTCCAGAACTTTCTGCCACAGAAATGTGAGGAACATGTGTTTTTTTAGCCAAATTTTGAGGTTTGCAAAGGATTCTGGGTAACAGAACCTGGTCCGAGCCACACAAGTCACCCCATCTTGGATTCCCCTATGTCTCTAGTTTTCAGAAATGCACAGGTTTGGTAGGTTTCCCTAGGTGGCGGCTGAGCTACAGTCCAAAATCTACAGATAGGCACTTTGCAATAATCACCTCTGTTTTCCTTCAAAAATTTGGCTGTGTCCACGTTGCGCTTTGGGGCCTTTCCTATCGCGGGCGCTAGGCCTACCACACAAGTGAGGTATCATTTTTATCGGGAGACGTGGGGGAACGCTGGGTGGAAGGAAATTTGTGGCTCCTCTCAGATTCCAGAACTTTCTGTCACAGAAATGTGAGGAACATGTGTTTTTTTAGCCAAATTTTGAGGTTTGCAAAGGATTCTGGGTAACAGAACCTGGTCCGAGCCACACAAGTCACCCCATCTTGGATTCCCCTAGGTCTCTAGTTTTCAGAAATGCACAGGTTTGGTAAGTTTCCCTAGGTGGCGGCTGAGCTACAGGCCAAAATCTACAGGTAGGCACTTTGCAAAAAACACCTCTGTTTTCCTTCAAAAATGTGGCTGTGTCCACGTTGCGCTTTGGGGCCTTTCCTGTCGCGGGCGCTAGGCCTACCCACACAAGTGAGGTATCATTTTTATCGGGAGACGTGGGGGAACACTGGGTGGAAGGAAATTTGTGGGTCCTCTCAGATTCCAGAACTTTCTGCCACAGAAATGTGAGGAACATGTGTTTTTTTAGCCAAATTTTGAGGTTTGCAAAGGATTCTGGGTAACAGAACCTGGTCCGAGCCACACAAGTCACCCCATCTTGGATTCCCCTACGTCTCTAGTTTTCAGAAATGCACAGGTTTGGTAGGTTTCCCTAGGTGGCGGCTGAGCTACAGGCCAAAATCTACAGGTAGGCACTTTGCAAAAAACACCTCTGTTTTCCTTCAAAAATTTGGCTGTGTCCACGTTGCGCTTTGGGGCCTTTCCTGTCGCGGGCGCTAGGCCTACCCACACAAGTGAGGTATCATTTTTATCGGGAGACGTGGGGGAACTCTGAGTGGACGGAAATTTGTGGCTCCTCTCAGATTCCAGAACTTTCTGCCACAGAAATGTGAGGAACATGTGTTTTTTTAGCCAAATTTTGAGGTTTGCAAAGGATTCTGGGTAACAGAACCTGGTCCGAGCCACACAAGTCACCCCATCTTGGATTCCCCTACGTCTCTAGTTTTCAGAAATGCACAGGTTTGGTAGGTTTCCCTAGGTGGCGGCTGAGCTACAGGCCAAACTCTACAGGTAGGCACTTTGCAAAAAACACCTCTGTTTTCCTTCAAAAATTTGGCTGTGTCCACGTTGCGCTTTGGGGCGTTTCCTGTCGCGGGCGCTAGGCCTACCCACAAAAGTGAGGTATCATTTTTATCGGGAGACGTGGGGGAACACTGGGTGGAAGGAAATTTGTAGCTCCTCTCAGATTCCAGAACTTTCTGCCACAGAAATGTGAGGAACATGTGTTTTTTTAGCCAAATTTTGAGGTTTGCAAAGGATTCTGGGTAACAGAACCTGGTCCGAGCCACACAAGTCACCCCATCTTGGATTCCCCTAGGTCTCTAGTTTTCAGAAATGCACAGGTTTGGTAGGTTTCCCTAGGTGGCGGCTGAGCTACAGGCCAAAATCTACAGGTAGGCACTTTGCAAAAAACACCTCTGTTTTCCTTCAAAAAGTTGTCTGTGTCCACGTTGCGCTTTGGGGCGTTTCCTGTCGCGGGCGCTAGGCCTACCCACACAAGTGAGGTATCATTTTTATCGGGAGACGTGGGGGAACGCTGGGTGGAAGGAAATTTGTGGTTCCTCTCAGATTCCAGAACTTTCTGCCACAGAAATGTGAGGAACATGTGTTTTTTTAGCCAAATTTTGAGGTTTGCAAAGGATTCTGGGTAACAGAACCTGGTCCGAGCCACACAAGTCACCCCATCTTGGATTCCCCTAGGTCTCTAGTTTTCAGAAATGCACAGGTTTGGTAGGTTTCCCTAGGTGGCGGCTGAGCTACAGGCCAAAATCTACAGGTAGGCACTTTGCAAAAAACACCTCTGTTGTCCTTCAAAAATTTGGCTGTGTCCACGTTGCGCTTTGGTGCGTTTCCTGTCGCGGGCGCTAGGCCTAACCATACAAGTGAGGTATCATTTTTATCGGGAGACGTGGGGGAACGCTGGGTGGAAGGAAATTTGTGGGTCCTCTCAGATTCCAGAACTTTCTGCCACAGAAATGTGAGGAACATGTGTTTTTTTAGCCAAATTTTGAGGTTTGCAAATGATTCTGGGTAACAGAACCTGGTCCGAGCCACACAAGTCACCCCATCTTGGATTCCCCTAGGTCTCTAGTTTTCAGAAATGCACAGGTTTGGTAAGTTTCCCTAGGTGGTGGCTGAGCTACAGGCCAAAATCTACAGGTAGGCACTTTGCAAAAAACACCTCTGTTTTCCTTCAAAAATGTGGCTGTGTCCACGTTGCGCTTTGGGGCCTTTCCTGTCACGGGCGCTAGGCCTACCCACACAAGTGAGGTATCATTTTTATCGGGAGACGTGGGGGAACGCTGGGTGGAAGGAATTTTGTGGCTCCTCTCAGATTCCAGAACTTTCTGCCACAGAAATGTGAGGAACATGTGTTTTTTTAGCCAAATTTTGAGGTTTGCAAAGGATTCTGGGTAAAAGAACCTGGTCCGAGCCACACAAGTCACCCCATCTTGGATTCCCCTAGGTCTCTAGTTTTTAGAAATGCACAGGTTTGGTAGATTTCCCTAGGTGGCGGCTGAGCTACAGGCCAAAATCTACAGGTAGGCACTTTGCAAAAAACACCTCTGTTTTCCTTCAAAAATTTGGCTGTGTCCACGTTGCGCTTTGGGGCGTTTCCTGTCGCGGGCGCTAGGCCTACCCACACAAGTGAGGTATCATTTTTATCGGGAGACGTGGGGGAACGCTGGGTGGAAGGAAATTTGTGGCTCCTCTCAGATTCCGGAACTTTCTGCCACAGAAATGTGAGGAACATGTGTTTTTGTAGCCAAATTTTGAGGTTTGCAAAGGATTCTGGGTAACAGAACCTGGTCCGAGCCACACAAGTCACCCCATCTTGGATTCCCCTAGTTCTCTAGTTTTCAGAAATGCACAGGTTTGGTAGGTTTCCCTAGGTGGCGGCTGAGCTACAGGCCAAAATCTACAGGTAGGCACTTTGCAAAAAACACCTCTGTTTTCCTTCAAAAATTTGGCTGTGTCCACGTTGCGCTTTGGGGCGTTTCCTGTCGCGGGCGCTAGGCCTAACCATACAAGTGAGGTATCATTTTTATCGGGAGACGTGGGGAAACGCTGGGTGGAAGGAAATTTGTGGCTCCTCTCAGATTCCAGAACTTTCTGCCACAGAAATGTGAGGAACATGTGTTTTTTTAGCCAAATTTTGAGGTTTGCAAAGGATTCTGGGTAACAGAACCTGGTCCGAGCCACACAAGTCACCCCATCTTGGATTCCCCTAGGTCTCTAGTTTTCAGAAATGCACAGGTTTGGTAGGTTTCCCTAGGTGGCGGCTGAGCTACAGGCCAAAATCTACAGGTAGGCACTTTGCAAAAAACACCTCTGTTTCCCTTCAAAAATTTGGCTGTGTCCACGTTGCGCTTTGGGGCCTTTCCTGTCGCGGGCGCTAGGCCTACCCACACAAGTGAGGTATCATTTTTATCGGGAGACGTGGGGGAACTCTGGGTGGAAGGAAATTTGTGGCTCCTCTCAGATTCCAGAACTTTCTGCCACAGAAATGTGAGGAACATGTGTTTTTTTAGCCAAATTTTGAGGTTTGCAAAGGATTCTGGGTAACAGAACCTGGTCTGAGCCACACAAGTCACCCCATCTTGGATTCCCCTACGTCTCTAGTTTTCAGAAATGCACAGGTTTGGTAGGTTTCCCTAGGTGGCGGCTGAGCTACAGGCCAAACTCTACAGGTAGGCACTTTGCAAAAAACACCTCTGTTTTCCTTCAAAAATTTGGCTGTGTCCACGTTGCGCTTTGGGGCGTTTCCTGTCGCGGGCGCTAGGCCTACCCACACAAGTGAGGTATCATTTTTATCGGGAGACGTGGGGGAACGCTGGGTGGAAAGAAATTTGTGGCTCCTCTCAGATTCCAGAACTTTCTGCCACAGAAATGTGAGGAACATGTATTTTTTTAGCCAAATTTTGAGGTTTGCAAAGGATTCTGGGTAACAGAACCTGGTCCGAGCCACACAAGTCACCCCATCTTGGATTCCCCTAGGTCTCTAGTTTTCAGAAATGCACAGGTTTGGTAGGTTTCCCTAGGTGGCGGCTGAGCTACAGGCCAAAATCTACAGGTAGGCACTTTGCAAAAAACACCTCTGTTTTCCTTCAAAAATTTGTCTGTGTCCACGTTGCGCTTTGGGGCGTTTCCTGTTGCGGGCGCTAGGCCTACCCACACAAGTGAGGTATCATTTTTATCGGGAGACGTGGGGGAACGCTGGGTGGAAAGAAATTTGTGGCTCCTCTCAGATTCCAGAACTTTCTGCCACAGAAATGTGAGGAAAATTTTGAGGTTTGCAAAGGATTCTGGGTAACAGAACCTGGTCCGAGCCACACAAGTCACCCCATCTTGGATTCCCCTATGTCTCTAGTTTTCAGAAATGCACAGGTTTGGTAGGTTTCCCTAGGTGGCGGCTGAGCTACAGGCCAAAATCTACAGGTAGGCACTTTGCAAAAAACACCTCTGTTTTCCTTCAAAAATTTGGCTGTGTCCACGTTGCGCTTTGGGGCCTTTCCTGTCGCGGGCGCTAGGCCTACCACACAAGTGAGGTATCATTTTTATCGGGAGACGTGGGGGAACGCTGGGTGGAAGGAAATTTGTGGCTCCTCTCAGATTCCAGAACTTTCTGTCACAGAAATGTGAGGAACATGTGTTTTTTTAGCCAAATTTTGAGGTTTGCAAAGGATTCTGGGTAACAGAACCTGGTCCGAGCCACACAAGTCACCCCATCTTGGATTCCCCTAGGTCTCTAGTTTTCAGAAATGCACAGGTTTGGTAGGTTTCCCTAGGTGGCGGCTGAGCTACAGGCCAAACTCTACAGGTAGGCACTTTGCAAAAAACACCTCTGTTTTCCTTCAAAAATTTGGCTGTGTCCACGTTGCGCTTTGGGGCGTTTCCTGTCGCGGGCGCTAGGCCTACCACACAAGTGAGGTATCATTTTTATCGGGAGACGTGGGGGAACGCTGGGTGGAAGGAAATTTGTGGCTCCTCTCAGATTCCAGAACTTTCTGTCACAGAAATGTGAGGAACATGTGTTTTTTTAGCCAAATTTTGAGGTTTGCAAAGGATTCTGGGTAACAGAACCTGGTCCGAGCCACACAAGTCACCCCATCTTGGATTCCCCTAGGTCTCTAGTTTACAGAAATGCACAGGTTTGGTAGGTTTCCCTAGCTGGCGGCTGAGCTACAGGCCAAAATCTACAGGTAGGCACTTTGCAAAAAACACCTCTGTTTTCCTTAAAAAATTTGGCTGTGTCCACGTTGCGCTTTGGTGCGTTTCCTGTCGCGGGCGCTAGGCCTAACCATACAAGTGAGGTATCATTTTTATCGGGAGACGTAGGGGAACGCTGGGTGGAAGGAAATTTGTGGGTCCTCTCAGATTCCAGAACTTTCTGCCACAGAAATGTGAGGAACATGTGTTTTTTTAGGCAAATTTTGAGGTTTGCAAAGGATTCTGGGTAACAGAACCTGGTCCGAGCCACACAAGTCACCCCATCTTGGATTCCCCTAGCTCTCTAGTTTTCAGAAATGCACAGGTTTGGTAAGTTTCCCTAGGTGGCGGCTGAGCTACAGGCCAAAATCTACAGGTAGGCACTTTGCAAAAAACACCTCTGTTTTCCTTCAAAAATGTGGCTGTGTCCACGTTGCGCTTTTGGGCCTTTCCTGTCGCGGGTGCTAGGCCTACCCACACAAGTGAGGTATCATTTTTATCGGGAGACGTGGGGGAACACTGGGTGGAAGGAATTTTGTGGCTCCTCTCAGATTCCAGAACTTTCTGCCACAGAAATGTGAGGAACATGTGTTTTTTTAACCAAATTTTGAGGTTTGCAAAGGATTCTGGGTAACAGAACCTGGTCCGAGCCACACAAGTCACCCCATCTTGGATTCCCCTAGGTCTCTAGTTTTCAGAAATGCACAGGTTTGGTAGGTTTCCCTAGGTGGCGGCTGAGCTACAGGCCAAAATCTACAGGTAGGCACTTTGCAAAAAACACCTCTGTTTTCCTTCAAAAATTTGGCTGTGTCCACGTTGCGCTTTGGGGCCTTTCCTGTCGCGGGCGCTAGGCCTACCCACACAAGTGAGGTATCATTTTTATCGGGAGACGTGGGGGAACGCTGGGTGGAAGGAAATTTGTGGCTCCTCTCAGATTCCAGAACTTTCTGCCACAGAAATGTGAGGAACATGTGTTTTTTTAGCCAAATTTTGAGGTTTGCAAAGGATTCTGGGTAACAGAACCTGATCCGAGCCACACAAGTCACCCCATCTTGGATTCCCCTAGGTCTCTAGTTTTCAGATGTGCACAGGTTTGGTAGGTTTCCCTAGGTGGCGGCTGAGCTACAGGCCAAAATCTACAGGTAGGCACTTTGCAAAAAACACCTCTGTTTTCCTTCAAAAATTTGTCTGTTTCCACGTTGCGCTTTGAGGCGTTTCCTGTCGCGGGCGCTAGGCCTACCCACACAAGTGAGGTATGTTTTTTATCGGGAGACGTGGGGGAACGCTGGGTGGAAGGAAATTTGTGGCTCCTCTCAGATTCCGGAACTTTCTGCCACAGAAATGTGAGGAACATGTGTTTTTTTAGCCAAATTTTGAGGTTTGCAAAGGATTCTGGGTAACAGAACCTGGTCCGAGCCACACAAGTCACCCCATCTTGGATTCCCCTAGGTCTCTAGTTTTCAGAAATGCACAGGTTTGGTAGGTTTCCCTAGGTGGCGGCTGAGCTACAGGCCAAAATCTACAGGTAGGCACTTTGCAAAAAACACCTCTGTTTTCCTTAAAAAATTTGTCTGTGTCCACGTTGCGCTTTGGGGCGTTTCCTGTCGCGGGCGCTAGGCCTACCCACACAAGTGAGGTATCATTTTTATCGGGAGACGTGGGGGAACGCTGGGTGGAAGGAAATTTGTGGCTCCTCTCAGATTCCAGAACTTTCTGCCACAGAAATGTGAGGAACATGTGTTTTTTTAGCCAAATTTTGAGGTTTGCAAAGGATTCTGGGTAACAGAACCTGGTCCGAGCCACACAAGTCACCCCATCTTGGATTCCCCTATGTCTCTAGTTTTCAGAAATGCACAGGTTTGGTAGGTTTCCCTAGGTGGCGGCTGAGCTACAGTCCAAAATCTACAGGTAGGCACTTTGCAATAATCACCTCTGTTTTCCTTCAAAAATTTGGCTGTGTCCACGTTGCGCTTTGGGGCCTTTCCTATCGCGGGCGCTAGGCCTACCACACAAGTGAGGTATCATTTTTATCGAGAGACGTGGGGGAACGCTGGGTGGAAGGAAATTTGTGGCTCCTCTCAGATTCCAGAACTTTCTGTCACAGAAATGTGAGGAACATGTGTTTTTTTAGCCAAATTTTGAGGTTTGCAAAGGATTCTGGGTAACAGAACCTGGTCCGAGCCACACAAGTCACCCCATCTTGGATTCCCCTAGGTCTCTAGTTTACAGAAATGCACAGGTTTGGTAGGTTTCCCTAGGTGGCGGCTGAGCTACAGGCCAAAATCTACAGGTAGGCACTTTGCAAAAAACACCTCTGTTTTCCTTCAAAAATTTGGCTGTGTCCACGTTGCGCTTTGGTGCGTTTCCTGTCGCGGGCGCTAGGCCTAACCATACAAGTGAGGTATCATTTTTATCGGGAGACGTGGGGGAACGCTGGGTGGAAGGAAATTTGTGGGTCCTCTCAGATTCCAGAACTTTCTGCCACAGAAATGTGAGGAACATGTGTTTTTTTAGCCAAATTTTGAGGTTTGCAAAGGATTCTGGGTAACAGAACCTGGTCCGAGCCACACAAGTCACCCCATCTTGGATTCCCCTAGGTCTCTAGTTTTCAGAAATGCACAGGTTTGGTAAGTTTCCCTAGGTGGCGGCTGAGCTACAGGCCAAAATCTACAGGTAGGCACTTTGCAAAAAACACCTCTGTTTTCCTTCAAAAATGTGGCTGTGTCCACGTTGCGCTTTGGGGCCTTTCCTGTCGCGGGCGCTAGGCCTACCCACACAAGTGAGGTATCATTTTTATCGGGAGACGTGGGGGAACGCTGGGTGGAAGGAAATTTGTGGCTCCTCTCAGATTCCAGAACTTTCTGCCACAGAAATGTGAGGAACATGTGTTTTTTTAGCCAAATTTTGAGGTTTGCAAAGGATTCTGGGTAACAGAACCTGGTCCGAGCCACACAAGTCACCCCATCTTGGATTCCCCTAGGTCTCTACTTTTCAGAAATGCACAGGTTTGGTAGGTTTCCCTAGGTGGCGGCTGAGCTACAGGCCAAAATCTACAGGTAGGCACTTTGCAAAAAACACCTCTGATTTCCTTAAATAATTTGTCTGTGTCCACGTTGCGCTTTGGGGCGTTTCCTGTCGCGGGCGCTAGGCCTACCCACACAAGTGAGGTATCATTTTTATCGGGAGACGTGGGGGAACGCTGGGTGGAAGGAAATTTGTGGCTCCTCTCAGATTCCGGAACTTTCTGCCACAGAAATGTGAGGAACATGTGTTTTTGTAGCCAAATTTTGAGGTTTGCAAAGGATTCTGGGTAACAGAACCTGGTCCGAGCCACACAAGTCACCCCATCTTGGATTCCCCTAGGTCTCTAGTTTTCAGAAATGCACAGGTTTGGTAGGTTTCCCTAGGTGGCGGCTGAGCTTCAGGCCAAAATCTACAGGTAGGCACTTTGCAAAAAACACCTCTGTTTTCCTTAAAAAATTTGGCTGTGTCCATGTTGCGCTTTGGGGCGTTTCCTGTCGCGGGCGCTAGGCCTAACCATACAAGTGAGGTATCATTTTTATCGGGAGACGTGGGGAAACGCTGGGTGGAAGGAAATTTGTGGCTCCTCTCAGATTCCAGAACTTTCTGCCACAGAAATGTGAGGAACATGTGTTTTTTTAGCCAAATTTTGAGGTTTGCAAAGGATTCTAGGTAACAGAACCTGGTCCGAGCCACACAAGTCACCCCATCTTGGATTCCCCTAGGTCTCTAGTTTTCAGAAATGCACAGGTTTGGTAGGTTTCCCTAGGTGGCGGCTGAGCTACAGGCCAAAATCTACAGGTAGGCACTTTGCAAAAAACACCTCTGTTTTCCTTCAAAAATTTGGCTGCGTCCACGTTGCGCTTTGGGGCCTTTCCTGTCGCGGGCGCTAGGCCTACCGACACAAGTGAGGTATCATTTTTATCGGGAGACGTGGGGGAACTCTGAGTGGACGGAAATTTGTGGCTCCTCTCAGATTCCAGAACTTTCTGCCACAGAAATGTGAGGAACATGTGTTTTTTTAGCCAAATTTTGAGGTTTGCAAAGGATTCTGGGTAACAGAACCTGGTCCGAGCCACACAAGTCACCCCATCTTGGATTCCCCTACGTCTCTAGTTTTCAGAAATGCACAGGTTTGGTAGGTTTCCCTAGGTGGCGGCTGAGCTACAGGCCAAACTCTACAGGTAGGCACTTTGCAAAAAAAAACACCTCTGTTTTCCTTCAAAAATTTGGCTGTGTCCACGTTGCGCTTTGGGGCGTTTCCTGTCGCGGGCGCTAGGCCTACCCACACAAGTGAGGTATCATTTTTATCGGGAGACGTGGGGGAACACTGGGTGGAAGGAAATTTGTGGCTCCTCTCAGATTCCAGAACTTTCTGCCACAGAAATGTGAGGAACATGTGTTTTTTTAGCCAAATTTTGAGGTTTGCAAAGGATTCTGGGTAACAGAACCTGGTCCGAGCCACACAAGTCACCCCATCTTGGATTCCCCTAGGTCTCTAGTTTTCAGAAATGCACAGGTTTGGTAGGTTTCCCTAGGTGGCGGCTGAGCTACAGGCCAAAATCTACAGGTAGGTACTTTGCAAAAAACACCTCTGTTTTCCTTAAAAAATTTGTCTGTGTCCACGTTGCGCTTTGGGGCCTTTCCTGTCGCGGGCGCTAGGCCTACCACACAAGTGAGGTATCATTTTTATCGGGAGACGTGGGGGAACGCTGGGTGGAAGGAAATTTGTGGTTCCTCTCAGATTCCAGAACTTTCTGCCACAGAAATGTGAGGAACATGTGTTTTTTTAGCCAAATTTTGAGGTTTGCAAAGGATTCTGGGTAACAGAACCTGGTCCGAGCCACACAAGTCACCCCATCTTGGATTCCCCTAGGTCTCTAGTTTTCAGAAATGCACAGGTTTGGTAGGTTTCCCTAGGTGGCGGCTGAGCTACAGGCCAAAATCTACAGGTAGGCACTTTGCAAAAAACACCTCTGTTTTCCTTCAAAAATTTGGCTGTGTCCACGTTGCGCTTTGGGGCGTTTCCTGTCGCGGGCGCTAGGCCTACCACACAAGTGAGGTATCATTTTTATCGGGAGACGTGGGGGAACGCTGGGTGGAAGGAAATTTGTGGCTCCTCTCAGATTCCAGAACTTTCTGTCACAGAAATGTGAGGAACATGTGTTTTTTTAGCCAAATTTTGAGGTTTGCAAAGGATTCTGGGTAACAGAACCTGGTCCGAGCCACACAAGTCACCCCATCTTGGATTCCCCTAGGTCTCTAGTTTACAGAAATGCACAGGTTTGGTAGGTTTCCCTAGGTGGCGGCTGAGCTACAGGCCAAAATCTACAGGTAGGCACTTTGCAAAAAACACCTCTGTTTTCCTTAAAAAATTTGGCTGTGTCCACGTTGCGCTTTGGTGCGTTTCCTGTCGCGGGCGCTAGGCCTAACCATACAAGTGAGGTATCATTTTTATCGGGAGACGTAGGGGAACGCTGGGTGGAAGGAAATTTGTGGGTCCTCTCAGATTCCAGAACTTTCTGCCACAGAAATGTGAGGAACATGTGTTTTTTTAGGCAAATTTTGAGGTTTGCAAAGGATTCTGGGTAACAGAACCTGGTCCGAGCCACACAAGTCACCCCATCTTGGATTCCCCTAGCTCTCTAGTTTTCAGAAATGCACAGGTTTGGTAAGTTTCCCTAGGTGGCGGCTGAGCTACAGGCCAAAATCTACAGGTAGGCACTTTGCAAAAAACACCTCTGTTTTCCTTCAAAAATGTGGCTGTGTCCACGTTGCGCTTTTGGGCCTTTCCTGTCGCGGGTGCTAGGCCTACCCACACAAGTGAGGTATCATTTTTATCGGGAGACGTGGGGGAACGCTGGGTGGAAGGAATTTTGTGGCTCCTCTCAGATTCCAGAACTTTCTGCCACAGAAATGTGAGGAACATGTGTTTTTTTAACCAAATTTTGAGGTTTGCAAAGGATTCTGGGTAACAGAACCTGGTCCGAGCCACACAAGTCACCCCATCTTGGATTCCCCTAGGTCTCTAGTTTTCAGAAATGCACAGGTTTGGTAGGTTTCCCTAGGTGGCGGCTGAGCTACAGGCCAAAATCTACAGGTAGGCACTTTGCAAAAAACACCTCTGTTTTCCTTCAAAAATTTGGCTGTGTCCACGTTGCGCTTTGGGGCCTTTCCTGTCGCGGGCGCTAGGCCTACCCACACAAGTGAGGTATCATTTTTATCGGGAGACGTGGGGGAACGCTGGGTGGAAGGAAATTTGTGGCTCCTCTCAGATTCCAGAACTTTCTGCCACAGAAATGTGAGGAACATGTGTTTTTTTAGCCAAATTTTGAGGTTTGCAAAGGATTCTGGGTAACAGAACCTGATCCGAGCCACACAAGTCACCCCATCTTGGATTCCCCTAGGTCTCTAGTTTTCAGATGTGCACAGGTTTGGTAGGTTTCCCTAGGTGGCGGCTGAGCTACAGGCCAAAATCTACAGGTAGGCACTTTGCAAAAAACACCTCTGTTTTCCTTCAAAAATTTGTCTGTTTCCACGTTGCGCTTTGAGGCGTTTCCTGTCGCGGGCGCTAGGCCTACCCACACAAGTGAGGTATGTTTTTTATCGGGAGACGTGGGGGAACGCTGGGTGGAAGGAAATTTGTGGCTCCTCTCAGATTCCGGAACTTTCTGCCACAGAAATGTGAGGAACATGTGTTTTTTTAGCCAAATTTTGAGGTTTGCAAAGGATTCTGGGTAACAGAACCTGGTCCGAGCCACACAAGTCACCCCATCTTGGATTCCCCTAGGTCTCTAGTTTTCAGAAATGCACAGGTTTGGTAGGTTTCCCTAGGTGGCGGCTGAGCTACAGGCCAAAATCTACAGGTAGGCACTTTGCAAAAAACACCTCTGTTTTCCTTAAAAAATTTGTCTGTGTCCACGTTGCGCTTTGGGGCGTTTCCTGTCGCGGGCGCTAGGCCTACCCACACAAGTGAGGTATCATTTTTATCGGGAGACGTGGTTGAACGCTGGGTGGAAGGAAATTTGTGGCTCCTCTCAGATTCCAGAACTTTCTGCCACAGAAATGTGAGGAACATGTGTTTTTTTAGCCAAATTTTGAGGTTTGCAAAGGATTCTGGGTAACAGAACCTGGTCCGAGCCACACAAGTCACCCCATCTTGGATTCCCCTATGTCTCTAGTTTTCAGAAATGCACAGGTTTGGTAGGTTTCCCTAGGTGGCGGCTGAGCTACAGTCCAAAATCTACAGGTAGGCACTTTGCAATAATCACCTCTGTTTTCCTTCAAAAATTTGGCTGTGTCCACGTTGCGCTTTGGGGCCTTTCCTATCGCGGGCGCTAGGCCTACCACACAAGTGAGGTATCATTTTTATCGGGAGACGTGGGGGAACGCTGGGTGGAAGGAAATTTGTGGCTCCTCTCAGATTCCAGAACTTTCTGTCACAGAAATGTGAGGAACATGTGTTTTTTTAGCCAAATTTTGAGGTTTGCAAAGGATTCTGGTTAACAGAACCTGGTCCGAGCCACACAAGTCACCCCATCTTGGATTCCCCTAGGTCTCTAGTTTACAGAAATGCACAGGTTTGGTAGGTTTCCCTAGGTGGCGGCTGAGCTACAGGCCAAAATCTACAGGTAGGCACTTTGCAAAAAACACCTCTGTTTTCCTTCAAAAATTTGGCTGTGTCCACGTTGCGCTTTGGTGCGTTTCCTGTCGCGGGCGCTAGGCCTAACCATACAAGTGAGGTATCATTTTTATCGGGAGACGTGGGGGAACGCTGGGTGGAAGGAAATTTGTGGGTCCTCTCAGATTCCAGAACTTTCTGCCACAGAAATGTGAGGAACATGTGTTTTTTTAGCCAAATTTTGAGGTTTGCAAAGTATTCTGGGTAACAGAACCTGGTCCGAGCCACACAAGTCACCCCATCTTGGATTCCCCTAGGTCTCTAGTTTTCAGAAATGCACAGGTTTGGTAAGTTTCCCTAGGTGGCGGCTGAGCTACAGGCCAAAATCTACAGGTAGGCACTTTGCAAAAAACACCTCTGTTTTCCTTCAAAAATGTGGCTGTGTCCACGTTGCGCTTTGGGGCCTTTCCTGTCGCGGGCGCTAGGCCTACCCACACAAGTGAGGTATCATTTTTATCGGGAGACGTGGGGGAACGCTGGGTGGAAGGAAATTTGTGGCTCCTCTCAGATTCCAGAACTTTCTGCCACAGAAATGTGGGGAACATGTGTTTTTTTAGCCAAATTTTGAGGTTTGCAAAGGATTCTGGGTAACAGAACCTGGTCCGAGCCACACAAGTCACCCCATCTTGGATTCCCCTAGGTCTCTAGTTTTCAGAAATGCACAGGTTTGGTAGGTTTCCCTAGGTGGCGGCTGAGCTACAGGCCAAAATCTACAGGTAGGCACTTTGCAAAAAACACCTCTGATTTCCTTAAATAATTTGTCTGTGTCCACGTTGCGCTTTGGGGCGTTTCCTGTCGCGGGCGCTAGGCCTACCCACACAAGTGAGGTATCATTTTTATCGGGAGACGTGGGGGAACGCTGGGTGGAAGGAAATTTGTGGCTCCTCTCAGATTCCGGAACTTTCTGCCACAGAAATGTGAGGAACATGTGTTTTTGTAGCCAAATTTTAAGGTTTGCAAAGGATTCTGGGTAACAGAACCTGGTCCGAGCCACACAAGTCACCCCATCTTGGATTCCCCTAGGTCTCTAGTTTTCAGAAATGCACAGGTTTGGTAGGTTTCCCTAGGTGGCGGCTGAGCTACAGGCCAAAATCTACAGGTAGGCACTTTGCAAAAAACACCTCTGTTTTCCTTAAAAAATTTGGCTGTGTCCATGTTGCGCTTTGGGGCGTTTCCTGTCGCGGGCGCTAGGCCTAACTATACAAGTGAGGTATCATTTTTATCAGGAGACGTGGGGAAACGCTGGGTGGAAGGAAATTTGTGGCTCCTCTCAGATTCCAGAACTTTCTGCCACAGAAATGTGAGGAACATGTGTTTTTTTAGCCAAATTTTGAGGTTTGCAAAGGATTCTAGGTAACAGAACCTGGTCCGAGCCACACAAGTCACCCCATCTTGGATTCCCCTTGGTCTCTAGTTTTCAGAAATGCACAGGTTTGGTAGGTTTTCCTAGGTGGCGGCTGAGCTACAGGCCAAAATCTACAGGTAGGCACTTTGCAAAAAACACCTCTGTTTTCCTTCAAAAATTTGGCTGTGTCCACGTTGCGCTTTGGGGCCTTTCCTGTCGCGGGCGCTAGGCCTACCCACACAAGTGAGGTATCATTTTTATCGGGAGACGTGGGGGAACTCTGAGTGGACGGAAATTTGTGGCTCCTCTCAGATTCCAGAACTTTCTGCCACAGAAATGTGAGGAACATGTGTTTTTTTAGCCAAATTTTGAGGTTTGCAAAGGATTCTGGGTAACAGAACCTGGTCCGAGCCACACAAGTCACCCCATCTTGGATTCCCCTACGTCTCTAGTTTTCAGAAATGCACAGGTTTGGTAGGTTTCCCTAGGTGGCGGCTGAGCTACAGGCCAAACTCTACAGGTAGGCACTTTGCAAAAAACACCTCTGTTTTCCTTCAAAAATTTGGCTGTGTCCACGTTGCGCTTTGGGGCGTTTCCTGTCGCGGGCGCTAGGCCTATCCACACAAGTGAGGTATCATTTTTATCGGGAGACGTGGGGGAACACTGGGTGGAAGGAAATTTGTGGCTCCTCTCAGATTCCAGAACTTTCTGCCACAGAAATGTGAGGAACATGTGTTTTTTTAGCCAAATTTTGAGGTTTGCAAAGGATTCTGGGTAACAGAACCTGGTCCGAGCCACACAAGTCACCCCATCTTGGATTCCCCTAGGTCTCTAGTTTTCAGAAATGCACAGGTTTGGTAGGTTTCCCTAGGTGGCGGCTGAGCTACAGGCCAAAATCTACAGGTAGGCACTTTGCAAAAAACACCTCTGTTTTCCTTCAAAAATTTGTCTGTGTCCACGTTGCGCTTTGGGGCGTTTCCTGTCGCGGGCGCTAGGCCTACCCACACAAGTGAGGTATCATTTTTATCGGGAGACGTGGGGGAACGCTGGGTGGAAGGAAATTTGTGGTTCCTCTCAGATTCCAGAACTTTCTGCCACAGAAATGTGAGGAACATGTGTTTTTTTTAGCCAAATTTTGAGGTTTGCAAAGGATTCTGTGTAACAGAACCTGGTCCGAGCCACACAAGTCACCCCATCTTGGATTCCCCTAGGTCTCTAGTTTTCAGGAATGCACAGGTTTGGTAGGTTTCCCTAGGTGGCGGCTGAGCTACAGGCCAAAATCTACAGGTAGGCACTTTGCAAAAAACACCTCTGTTTTCCTTAAAAAATTTGTCTGTGTCCACGTTGCGCTTTGGGGCCTTTCCTGTCGCGGGCGCTAGGCCTACCACACAAGTGAGGTATCATTTTTATCGGGAGACGTGGGGGAACTCTGAGTGGACGGAAATTTGTGGCTCCTCTCAGATTCCAGAACTTTCTGCCACAGAAATGTGAGGAACATGTGTTTTTTTAGCCAAATTTTGAGATTTGCAAAGGATTCTGGGTAACAGAACCTGGTCCGAGCCACACAAGTCACCCCATCTTAGATTCCCCTACGTCTCTAGTTTTCAGAAATGCACAGGTTTGGTAGGTTTCCCTAGGTGGCGGCTGAGCTACAGGCCAAACTCTACAGGTAGGCACTTTGCAAAAAACACCTCTGTTTTCCTTCAAAAATTTGGCTGTGTCCACGTTGCGCTTTGGGGCGTTTCCTGTCGCGGGCGCTAGGCCTACCCACACAAGTGAGGTATCATTTTTATCGGGAGACGTGGGGGAACACTGGGTGGAAGGAAATTTGTGGCTCCTCTCAGATTCCAGAACTTTCTGCCACAGAAATGTGAGGAACATGTGTTTTTTTAGCCAAATTTTGAGGTTTGCAAAGGATTCTGGGTAACAGAACCTGGTCCGAGCCACACAAGTCACCCCATCTTGGATTCCCCTAGGTCTCTAGTTTTCAGAAATGCACAGGTTTGGTAGGTTTCCCTAGGTGGCGGCTGAGCTACAGGCCAAAATCTACAGGTAGGCACTTTGCAAAAAACACCTCTGTTTTCCTTCAAAAATTTGTCTGTGTCCACGTTGCGCTTTGGGGCGTTTCCTGTCGCGGGCGCTAGGCCTACCCACACAAGTGAGGTATCATTTTTATCGGGAGACGTGGGGGAATGCTGGGTGGAAGGAAATTTGTGGTTCCTCTCAGATTCCAGAACTTTCTGCCACAGAAATTTGAGGAACATGTGTTTTTTTAGCCAAATTTTGAGGTTTGCAAAGGATTCTGGGTAACAGAACCTGGTCCGAGCCACACAAGTCACCCCATCTTGGATTCCCCTAGGTCTCTAGTTTTCAGAAATGCACAGGTTTGGTAGGTTTCCCTAGGTGGCGGCTGAGCTACAGGCCAAAATCTACAGGTAGGCACTTTGCAAAAAACACCTCTGTTTTCCTTAAAAAATTTGTCTGTGTCCACGTTGCGCTTTGGGGCCTTTCCTGTCGCGGGCGCTAGGCCTACCACACATGTGAGGTATCATTTTTATCGGGAGACGTGGGGGAACTCTGAGTGGAAGGAAATTTGTGGCTCCTCTCAGATTCCAGAACTTTCTGTCACAGAAATGTGAGGAACATGTGTTTTTTTAGCCAAATTTTGAGGTTTGCAAAGGATTCTGGGTAACAGAACCTGGTCCGAGCCACACTAGTCACCCCATCTTGGATTCCCCTAGGTCTCTAGTTTACAGAAATGCACAGGTTTGGTAGGTTTCCCTAGGTGGTGGCTGAGCTACAGGCCAAAATCTACAGGTAGGCACTTTGCAAAAAACACCTCTGTTTTCCTTCAAAAATTTGGCTGTGTCCACGTTGCGCTTTGGTGCGTTTCCTGTCGCGGGCGCTAGGCCTAACCATACAAGTGAGGTATCATTTTTATCGGGAGACGTGGGGGAACGCTGGGTGGAAGGAAATTTGTGGCTCCTCTCAGATTCCAGAACTTTCTGCCACAGAAATGTGAGGAACATGTGTTTTTTTAGCCAAATTTTGAGGTTTGCAAAGGATTCTGGGTAACAGAACCTGGTCCGAGCCACACAAGTCACCCCATCTTGGATTCCCCTAGGTCTCTAGTTTTCAGAAATGCACAGGTTTGGTAAGTTTCCCTAGGTGGCGGCTGAGCTACAGGCCAAAATCTACAGGTAGGCACTTTGCAAAAAACACCTCTGTTTTCCTTCAAAAATTTGGCTGTGTCCACGTTGCGCTTTGGGGCCTTTCCTGTCGCGGGCGCTAGGCCTACCCACACAAGTGAGGTATCATTTTTATCGGGAGACGTGGGGGAACGCTGGGTGGAAGGAAATTTGTGGCTCCTCTCAGATTCCGGAACTTTCTGCCACAGAAATGTGAGGAACATGTGTTTTTGTAGCCAAATTTTGAGGTTTGCAAAGGATTCTGGGTAACAGAACCTGGTCCGAGCCACACAAGTCACCCCATCTTGGATTCCCCTAGGTCTCTAGTTTTCAGAAATGCACAGGTTTGGTAGGTTTCCCTAGGTGGCGGCTGAGCTACAGGCCAAAATCTACAGGTAGGCTCTTTGCAAAAAACACCTCTGTTTTCCTTAAAAAATTTGGCTGTGTCCATGTTGCGCTTTGGGGCGTTTCCTGTCGCGGGCGCTAGGCCTAACCATACAAGTGAGGTATCATTTTTATCGGGAGACGTGGGGAAATGCTGGGTGGAAGGAAATTTGTGGCTCCTCTCAGATTCCAGAACTTTCTGCCACAGAAATGTGAGGAACATGTGTTTTTTTAGCCAAATTTTGAGGTTTGCAAAGGATTCTAGGTAACAGAACCTGGTCCGAGCCACACAAGTCACCCCATCTTGGATTCCCCTAGGTCTCTAGTTTTCAGAAATGCACAGGTTTGGTAGGTTTCCCTAGGTGGCGGCTGAGCTACAGGCCAAAATCTACAGGTAGGCACTTTGCAAAAAACACCTCTGTTTTCCTTCAAAAATTTGGCTGTGTCCACGTTGCGCTTTGGGGCCTTTCCTGTCGCGGGCGCTAGGCCTACCCACACAAGTGAGGTATCATTTTTATCGGGAGACGTGGGGGAACTCTGAGTGGACGGAAATGTGTGGCTCCTCTCAGATTCCAGAACTTTCTGCCACAGAAATGTGAGGAACATGTGTTTTTTTAGCCAAATTTTGAGGTTTGCAAAGGATTCTGGGTAACAGAACCTGGTCCGAGCCACACAAGTCACCCCATCTTGGATTCCCCTACGTCTCTAGTTTTCAGAAATGCACAGGTTTGGTAGGTTTCCCTAGGTGGCGGCTGAGCTACAGGCCAAACTCTACAGGTAGGCACTTTGCAAAAAACACCTCTGTTTTCCTTCAAAAATTTGGCTGTGTCCACGTTGCGCTTTGGGGCGTTTCCTGTCGCGGGCGCTAGGCCTACCCACACAAGTGAGGTATCATTTTTATCGGGAGACGTGGGGGAACACTGGGTGGAAGGAAATTTGTGGCTCCTCTCAGATTCCAGAACTTTCTGCCACAGAAATGTGAGGAACATGTGTTTTTTTAGCCAAATTTTGAGGTTTGCAAAGGATTCTGGGTAACAGAACCTGGTCCGAGCCACACAAGTCACCCCATCTTGGATTCCCCTAGGTCTCTAGTTTTCAGAAATGCACAGGTTTGGTAGGTTTCCCTAGGTGGCGGCTGAGCTACAGGCCAAAATCTACAGGTAGGCACTTTGCAAAAAACACCTCTGTTTTCCTTCAAAAATTTGTCTGTGTCCACGTTGCGCTTTGGGGCGTTTCCTGTCGCGGGCGCTAGGCCTACCCACACAAGTGAGGTATCATTTTTATCGGGAGACGTGGGGGAACGCTGGGTGGAAGGAAATTTGTGGTTCCTCTCAGATTCCAGAACTTTCTGCCACAGAAATGTGAGGAACATGTGTTTTTTTAGCCAAATTTTGAGGTTTGCAAAGGATTCTGGGTAACAGAACCTGGTCCGAGCCACACAAGTCACCCCATCTTGGATTCCCCTAGGTCTCTAGTTTTCAGAAATGCACAGGTTTGGTAGGTTTCCCTAGGTGGCGGCTGAGCTACAGGCCAAAATCTACAGGTAGGCACTTTGCAAAAAACACCTCTGTTGTCCTTCAAAAATTTGGCTGTGTCCACGTTGCGCTTTGGTGCGTTTCCTGTCGCGGGCGCTAGGCCTAACCATACAAGTGAGGTATCATTTTTATCGGGAGACGTGGGGGAACGCTGGGTGGAAGGAAATTTGTGGGTCCTCTCAGATTCCAGAACTTTCTGCCACAGAAATGTGAGGAACATGTGTTTTTTTAGCCAAATTTTGAGGTTTGCAAATGATTCTGGGTAACAGAACCTGGTCCGAGCCACACAAGTCACCCCATCTTGGATTCCCCTAGGTCTCTAGTTTTCAGAAATGCACAGGTTTGGTAGGTTTCCCTAGGTGGCGGCTGAGCTACAGGCCAAAATCTACAGGTAGGCACTTTGCAAAAAACACCTCTGTTTTCCTTCAAAAATTTGTCTGTGTCCACGTTGCGCTTTGGGGCGTTTCCTGTCGCGGGCGCTAGGCCTACCCACACAAGTGAGGTATCATTTTTATCGGGAGACGTGGGGGAACGCTGGGTGGAAGGAAATTTGTGGTTCCTCTCAGATTCCAGAACTTTCTGCCACAGAAATGTGAGGAACATGTGTTTTTTTAGCCAAATTTTGAGGTTTGCAAAGGATTCTGGGTAACAGAACCTGGTCCGAGCCACACAAGTCACCCCATCTTGGATTCCCCTAGGTCTCTAGTTTTCAGAAATGCACAGGTTTGGTAGGTTTCCCTAGGTGGCGGCTGAGCTACAGGCCAAAATCTACAGGTAGGCACTTTGCAAAAAACACCTCTGTTTTCCTTCAAAAATTTGTCTGTGTCCACGTTGCGCTTTGGGGCGTTTCCTGTCGCGGGCGCTAGGCCTACCCACACAAGTGAGGTATCATTTTTATCGGGAGACGTGGGGGAACGCTGGGTGGAAGGAAATTTGTGGTTCCTCTCAGATTCCAGAACTTTCTGCCTCAGAAATGTGAGGAACATGTGTTTTTTTAGCCAAATTTTGAGGTTTGCAAAGGATTCTGGGTAACAGAACCTGGTCCGAGCCACACAAGTCACCCCATCTTGGATTCCCCTAGGTCTCTAGTTTTCAGAAATGCACAGGTTTGGTAGGTTTCCCTAGGTGGCGGCTGAGCTACAGGCCAAAATCTACAGGTAGGCACTTTGCAAAAAACACCTCTGTTTTCCTTAAAAAATTTGTCTGTGTCCACGTTGCGCTTTGGGGCCTTTCCTGTCGCGGGCGCTAGGCCTACCACACAAGTGAGGTATCATTTTTATCGGGAGACGTGGGGGAACGCTGGGTGGAAGGAAATTTGTGGTTCCTCTCAGATTCCAGAACTTTCTGCCACAGAAATGTGAGGAACATGTGTTTTTTTAGCCAAATTTTGAGGTTTGCAAAGGATTCTGGGTAACAGAACCTGGTCCGAGCCACACAAGTCACCCCATCTTGGATTCCCCTAGGTCTCTAGTTTTCAGAAATGCACAGGTTTGGTAGGTTTCCCTAGGTGGCGGCTGAGCTACAGGCCAAAATCTACAGGTAGGCACTTTGCAAAAAACACCTCTGTTTTCCTTCAAAAATTTGTCTGTGTCCACGTTGCGCTTTGGGGCGTTTCCTGTCGCGGGCGCTAGGCCTACCCACACAAGTGAGGTATCATTTTTATCGGGAGACGTGGGGGAACGCTGGGTGGAAGGAAATTTGTGGTTCCTCTCAGATTCCAGAAATTTCTGCCACAGAAATGTGAGGAACATGTGTTTTTTTAGCCAAATTTTGAGGTTTGCAAAGGATTCTGGGTAACAGAACCTGGTCCGAGCCACACAAGTCACCCCATCTTGGATTCCCCTAGGTCTCTAGTTTTCAGAAATGCACAGGTTTGGTAGGTTTCCCTAGGTGGCGGCTGAGCTACAGGCCAAAATCTACAGGTAGGCACTTTGCAAAAAACACCTCTGTTTTCCTTAAAAAATTTGTCTGAGTCCACGTTGCGCTTTGGGGCCTTTCCTGTCGCGGGCGCTAGGCCTACCACACAAGTGAGGTATCATTTTTATCGGGAGACGTGGGGGAACTCTGAGTGGAAGGAAATTTGTGGCTCCTCTCAGATTCCAGAACTTTCTGCCACAGAAATGTGAGGAACATGTGTTTTTTTAGCCAAATTTTGAGGTTTGCAAAGGATTCTGGGTAACAGAACCTGGTCCGAGCCACACAAGTCACCCCATCTTGGATTCCCCTAGGTCTCTAGTTTTCAGAAATGCACAGGTTTGGTAGGTTTCCCTAGGTGGCGGCTGAGCTACAGGCCAAAATCTACAGGTAGGCACTTTGCAAAAAACACCTCTGTTTTCCTTCAAAAATTTGGCTGTGTCCTCGTTGCGCTTTGGGGCCTTTCCTGTCGCGGGCGCTAGGCCTACCCACACAAGTGAGGTATCATTTTTATCGGGAGACGTGGGGGAACTCTGAGTGGACGGAAATTTGTGGCTCCTCTCAGATTCCAGAACTTTCTGCCACAGAAATGTGAGGAACATGTGTTTTTTTAGCCAAATTTTGAGGTTTGCAAAGGATTCTGGGTAACAGAACCTGGTCCGAGCCACACAAGTCACCCCATCTTAGATTCCCCTACGTCTCTAGTTTTCAGAAATGCACAGGTTTGGTAGGTTTCCCTAGGTGGCGGCTGAGCTACAGGCCAAACTCTACAGGTAGGCACTTTGCAAAAAACACCTCTGTTTTCCTTAAAAAATTTGGCTGTGTCCACGTTGCGCTTTGGGGCGTTTCCTGTCGCGGGCGCTAGGCCTACCCACACAAGTGAGGTATCATTTTTATCGGGAGACGTGGGGGAACACTGGGTGGAAGGAAATTTGTGGCTCCTCTCAGATTCCAGAACTTTCTGCCACAGAAATGTGAGGAACATGTGTTTTTTTAGCCAAATTTTGAGGTTTGCAAAGGATTCTGGGTAACAGAACCTGGTCCGAGCCACACAAGTCACCCCATCTTGGATTCCCCTAGGTCTCTAGTTTTCAGAAATGCACAGGTTTGGTAGGTTTCCCTAGGTGGCGGCTGAGCTACAGGCCAAAATCTACAGGTAGGCGCTTTGCAAAAAACACCTCTGTTTTCCTTCAAAAATGTGTCTGTGTCCACGTTGCGCTTTGGGGCGTTTCCTGTCGCGGGCGCTAGGCCTACCCACACAAGTGAGGTATCATTTTTATCGGGAGACGTGGGGGAATGCTGGGTGGAAGGAAATTTGTGGTTCCTCTCAGATTCCAGAACTTTCTGCCACAGAAATGTGAGGAACATGTGTTTTTTTAGCCAAATTTTGAGGTTTGCAAAGGATTCTGGGTAACAGAACCTGGTCCGAGCCACACAAGTCACCCCATCTTGGATTCCCCTAGGTCTCTAGTTTTCAGAAATGCACAGGTTTGGTAGGTTTCCCTAGGTGGCGGCTGAGCTACAGGCCAAAATCTACAGGTAGGCACTTTGCAAAAAACACCTCTGTTTTCCTTAAAAAATTTGTCTGTGTCCACGTTGCGCTTTGGGGCCTTTCCTGTCGCGGGCGCTAGGCCTACCACACATGTGAGGTATCATTTTTATCGGGAGACGTGGGGGAACTCTGAGTGGAAGGAAATTTGTGGCTCCTCTCAGATTCCAGAACTTTCTGTCACAGAAATGTGAGGAACATGTGTTTTTTTAGCCAAATTTTGAGGTTTGCAAAGGATTCTGGGTAACAGAACCTGGTCCGAGCCACACTAGTCACCCCATCTTGGATTCCCCTAGGTCTCTAGTTTACAGAAATGCACAGGTTTGGTAGGTTTCCCTAGGTGGTGGCTGAGCTACAGGCCAAAATCTACAGGTAGGCACTTTGCAAAAAACACCTCTGTTTTCCTTCAAAAATTTGGCTGTGTCCACGTTGCGCTTTGGTGCGTTTCCTGTCGCGGGCGCTAGGCCTAACCATACAAGTGAGGTATCATTTTTATCGGGAGACGTGGGGGAACGCTGGGTGGAAGGAAATTTGTGGGTCCTCTCAGATTCCAGAACTTTCTGCCACAGAAATGTGAGGAACATGTGTTTTTTTAGCCAAATTTTGAGGTTTGCAAACGATTCTGGGTAACAGAACCTGGTCCGAGCCACACAAGTCACCCCATCTTGGATTCCCCTAGGTCTCTAGTTTTCAGAAATGCACAGGTTTGGTAAGTTTCCCTAGGTGGCGGCTGAGCTACAGGCCAAAATCTACAGGTAGGCACTTTGCAAAAAACACCTCTGTTTTCCTTCAAAAATGTGGCTGTGTCCACGTTGCGCTTTGGGGCCTTTCCTGTCGCGGGCGCTAGGCCTACCCACACAAGTGAGGTATCATTTTTATCGGGAGACGTGGGGGAACGCTGGGTGGAAGGAAATTTGTGGCTCCTCTCAGATTCCAGAACTTTCTGCCACAGAAATGTGAGGAACATGTGTTTTTTTAGCCAAATTTTGAGGTTTGCAAAGGATTCTGGGTAACAGAACCTGGTCCGAGCCACACAAGTCACCCCATCTTGGATTCCCCTAGGTCTCTAGTTTTCAGAAATGCACAGGTTTGGTAGGTTTCCCTAGGTGGCGGCTGAGCTACAGCCCAAAATCTACAGGTAGGCACTTTGCAAAAAACACCTCTGATTTCCTTAAATAATTTGTCTGTGTCCACGTTGCGCTTTGGGGCGTTTCCTGTCGCGGGCGCTAGGCCTACCCACACAAGTGAGGTATCATTTTTATCGGGAGACGTGGGGGAACGCTGGGTGGAAGGAAATTTGTGGCTCCTCTCAGATTCCGGAACTTTCTGCCACAGAAATGTGAGGAACATGTGTTTTTGTAGCCAAATTTTGAGGTTTGCAAAGGATTCTGGGTAACAGAACCTGGTCCGAGCCACACAAGTCACCCCATCTTGGATTCCCCTAGGTCTCTAGTTTTCAGAAATGCACAGGTTTGGTAGGTTTCCCTAGGTGGCGGCTGAGCTACAGGCCAAAATCTACAGGTAGGCACTTTGCAAAAAACACCTCTGTTTTCCTTAAAAAATGTGGCTGTGTCCATGTTGCGCTTTGGGGCGTTTCCTGTCGCGGGCGCTAGGCCTAACCATACAAGTGAGGTATCATTTTTATCGGGAGACGTGGGGGAACGCTGGGTGGAAGGAAATTTGTGGTTCCTCTCAGATTCCAGAACTTTCTGCCACAGAAATGTGAGGAACATGTGTTTTTTTAGCCAAATTTTGAGGTTTGCAAAGGATTCTGGGTAACAGAACCTGGTCCGAGCCACACAAGTCACCCCATCTTGGATTCCCCTAGGTCTCTAGTTTTCAGAAATGCACAGGTTTGGTAGGTTTCCCTAGGTGGCGGCTGAGCTACAGGCCAAAATCTACAGGTAGGCACTTTGCAAAAAACACCTCTGTTTTCCTTAAAAAATTTGTCTGTGTCCACGTTGCGCTTTGGGGCCTTTCCTGTCGCGGGCGCTAGGCCTACCACACATGTGAGGTATCATTTTTATCGGGAGACGTGGGGGAACTCTGAGTGGAAGGAAATTTGTGGCTCCTCTCAGATTCCAGAACTTTCTGTCACAGAAATGTGAGGAACATGTGTTTTTTTAGCCAAATTTTGAGGTTTGCAAAGGATTCTGGGTAACAGAACCTGGTCCGAGCCACACTAGTCACCCCATCTTGGATTCCCCTAGGTCTCTAGTTTACAGAAATGCACAGGTTTGGTAGGTTTCCCTAGGTGGTGGCTGAGCTACAGGCCAAAATCTACAGGTAGGCACTTTGCAAAAAACACCTCTGTTTTCCTTCAAAAATTTGGCTGTGTCCACGTTGCGCTTTGGTGCGTTTCCTGTCGCGGGCGCTAGGCCTAACCATACAAGTGAGGTATCATTTTTATCGGGAGACGTGGGGGAACGCTGGGTGGAAGGAAATTTGTGGGTCCTCTCAGATTCCAGAACTTTCTGCCACAGAAATGTGAGGAACATGTGTTTTTTTAGCCAAATTTTGAGGTTTGCAAACGATTCTGGGTAACAGAACCTGGTCCGAGCCACACAAGTCACCCCATCTTGGATTCCCCTAGGTCTCTAGTTTTCAGAAATGCACAGGTTTGGTAAGTTTCCCTAGGTGGCGGCTGAGCTACAGGCCAAAATCTACAGGTAGGCACTTTGCAAAAAACACCTCTGTTTTCCTTCAAAAATGTGGCTGTGTCCACGTTGCGCTTTGGGGCCTTTCCTGTCGCGGGCGCTAGGCCTACCCACACAAGTGAGGTATCATTTTTATCGGGAGACGTGGGGGAACGCTGGGTGGAAGGAAATTTGTGGCTCCTCTCAGATTCCAGAACTTTCTGCCACAGAAATGTGAGGAACATGTGTTTTTTTAGCCAAATTTTGAGGTTTGCAAAGGATTCTGGGTAACAGAACCTGGTCCGAGCCACACAAGTCACCCCATCTTGGATTCCCCTAGGTCTCTAGTTTTCAGAAATGCACAGGTTTGGTAGGTTTCCCTAGGTGGCGGCTGAGCTACAGCCCAAAATCTACAGGTAGGCACTTTGCAAAAAACACCTCTGATTTCCTTAAATAATTTGTCTGTGTCCACGTTGCGCTTTGGGGCGTTTCCTGTCGCGGGCGCTAGGCCTACCCACACAAGTGAGGTATCATTTTTATCGGGAGACGTGGGGGAACGCTGGGTGGAAGGAAATTTGTGGCTCCTCTCAGATTCCGGAACTTTCTGCCACAGAAATGTGAGGAACATGTGTTTTTGTAGCCAAATTTTGAGGTTTGCAAAGGATTCTGGGTAACAGAACCTGGTCCGAGCCACACAAGTCACCCCATCTTGGATTCCCCTAGGTCTCTAGTTTTCAGAAATGCACAGGTTTGGTAGGTTTCCCTAGGTGGCGGCTGAGCTACAGGCCAAAATCTACAGGTAGGCACTTTGCAAAAAACACCTCTGTTTTCCTTAAAAAATGTGGCTGTGTCCATGTTGCGCTTTGGGGCGTTTCCTGTCGCGGGCGCTAGGCCTAACCATACAAGTGAGGTATCATTTTTATCGGGAGACGTGGGGAAACGCTGGGTGGAAGGAAATTTGTGGCTCCTCTCAGATTCCAGAACTTTCTGCCACAGAAATGTGAGGAACATGTGTTTTTTTAGCCAAATTTTGAGGTTTGCAAAGGATTCTAGGTAACAGAACCTGGTCCGAGCCACACAAGTCACCCCATCTTGGATTCCCCTAGGTCTCTAGTTTTCAGAAATGCACAGGTTTGGTAGGTTTCCCTAGGTGGCGGCTGAGCTACAGGCCAAAATCTACAGGTAGGCACTTTGCAAAAAACACCTCTGTTTTCCTTCAAAAATTTGGCTGTGTCCACGTTGCGCTTTGGGGCCTTTCCTGTCGCGGGCGCTAGGCCTACCCACACAAGTGAGGTATCATTTTTATCGGGAGACGTGGGGGAACTCTGAGTGGACGGAAATTTGTGGCTCCTCTCAGATTCCAGAACTTTCTGCCACAGAAATGTGAGGAACATGTGTTTTTTTAGCCAAATTTTGAGGTTTGCAAAGGATTCTGGGTAACAGAACCTGGTCCGAGCCACACAAGTCACCCCATCTTGGATTCCCCTACGTCTCTAGTTTTCAGAAATGCACAGGTTTGGTAGGTTTCCCTAGGTGGCGGCTGAGCTACAGGCCAAACTCTACAGGTAGGCACTTTGCAAAAAACACCTCTGTTTTCCTTCAAAAATTTGGCTGTGTCCACGTTGCGCTTTGGGGCGTTTCCTGTCGCGGGCGCTAGGCCTACCCACACAAGTGAGGTATCATTTTTATCGGGAGACGTGGGGGAACACTGGGTGGAAGGAAATTTGTGGCTCCTCTCAGATTCCAGAACTTTCTGCCACAGAAATGTGAGGAACATGTGTTTTTTTAGCCAAATTTTGAGGTTTGCAAAGGATTCTGGGTAACAGAACCTGGTCCGAGCCACACAAGTCACCCCATCTTGGATTCCCCTAGGTCTCTAGTTTTCAGAAATGCACAGGTTTGGTAGGTTTCCCTAGGTGGCGGCTGAGCTACAGGCCAAAATCTACAGGTAGGCACTTTGCCAAAAACACCTCTGTTTTCCTTCAAAAATTTGTCTGTGTCCACGTTGCGCTTTGGGGCGTTTCCTGTCGCGGGCGCTAGGCCTACCCACACAAGTGAGGTATCATTTTTATCGGGAGACGTGGGGGAACGCTGGGTGGAAGGAAATTTGTGGTTCCTCTCAGATTCCAGAACTTTCTGCCACAGAAATGTGAGGAACATGTGTTTTTTTAGCCAAATTTTGAGGTTTGCAAAGGATTCTGGGTAACAGAACCTGGTCCGAGCCACACAAGTCACCCCATCTTGGATTCCCCTAGGTCTCTAGTTTTCAGAAATGCACAGGTTTGGTAGGTTTCCCTAGGTGGCGGCTGAGCTACAGGCCAAAATCTACAGGTAGGCACTTTGCAAAAAACACCTCTGTTTTCCTTAAAAAATTTGGCTGTGTCCATGTTGCGCTTTGGGGCGTTTCCTGTCGCGGGCGCTAGGCCTAACCATACAAGTGAGGTATCATTTTTATCGGGAGACGTGGGGGAACGCTGGGTGGAAGGAATTTTGTGGCTCCTCTCAGATTCCAGAACTTTCTGCCACAGAAATGAGAGGAACATGTGTTTTTTTAGCCAAATTTTGAGGTTTGCAAAGGATTCTGGGTAACAGAACCTGGTCCGAGCCACACAAGTCACCCCATCTTGGATTTCCCTAGGTCTCTAGTTTTTAGAAATGCACAGGTTTGGTAGATTTCCCTAGGTGGCGGCTGAGCTACAGGCCAAAATCTACAGGTAGGCACTTTGCAAAAAACACCTCTGTTTTCCTTCAAAAATTTGGCTGTGTCCACATTGCGCTTTGGGGCGTTTCCTGTCGCGGGCGCTAGGCCTACCCACACAAGTGAGGTATCATTTTTATCGGGAGACGTGGGGGAACGCTGGGTGGAAGGAAATTTGTGGCTCCTCTCAGATTCCGGAACTTTCTGCCACAGAAATGTGAGGAACATGTGTTTTTGTAGCCAAATTTTGAGGTTTGCAAAGGATTCTGGGTAACAGAACCTGGTCCGAGCCACACAAGTCACCCCATCTTGGATTCCCCTAGGTCTCTAGTTTTCAGAAATGCACAGGTTTGGTAGGTTTCCCTAGGTGGCGGCTGAGCTACAGGCCAAAATCTACAGGTAGGCACTTTGCAAAAAACACCTCTGTTTTCCTTCAAAAATTTGGCTGTGTCCACGTTGCGCTTTGGGGCGTTTCCTGTCGCGGGCGCTAGGCCTAACCATACAAGTGAGGTATCATTTTTATCGGGAGACGTGGGGAAACGCTGGGTGGAAGGAAATTTGTGGCTCCTCTCAGATTCCAGAACTTTCTGCCACAGAAATGTGAGGAACATGTGTTTTTTTAGCCAAATTTTGAGGTTGGCAAAGGATTCTGGGTAACAGAACCTGGTCCGAGCCACACAAGTCACCCCATCTTGGATTCCCCTAGGTCTCTAGTTTTCAGAAATGCACAGGTTTGGTAGGTTTCCCTAGGTGGCGGCTGAGCTACAGGCCAAAATCTACAGGTAGGCACTTTGCAAAAAACACCTCTGTTTCCCTTCAAAAATTTGGCTGTGTCCACGTTGCGCTTTGGGGCCTTTCCTGTCGCGGGCGCTAGGCCTACCCACACAAGTGAGGTATCATTTTTATCGGGAGACGTGGGGGAACTCTGGGTGGAAGGAAATTTGTGGCTCCTCTCAGATTCCAGAACTTTCTGCCACAGAAATGTGAGGAACATGTGTTTTTTTAGCCAAATTTTGAGGTTTGCAAAGGATTCTGGGTAACAGAACCTGGTCTGAGCCACACAAGTCACCCCATCTTGGATTCCCCTACGTCTCTAGTTTTCAGAAATGCACAGGTTTGGTAGGTTTCCCTAGGTGGCGGCTGAGCTACAGGCCAAACTCTACAGGTAGGCACTTTGCAAAAAACACCTCTGTTTTCCTTCAAAAATTTGGCTGTGTCCACGTTGCGCTTTGGGGCGTTTCCTGTCGCGGGCGCTAGGCCTACCCACACAAGTGAGGTATCATTTTTATCGGGAGACGTGGGGGAACGCTGGGTGGAAGGAAATTTGTGGCTCCTCTCAGATTCCAGAACTTTCTGCCACAGAAATGTGAGGAACATGTATTTTTTTAGCCAAATTTTGAGGTTTGCAAAGGATTCTGGGTAACAGAACCTGGTCCGAGCCACACAAGTCACCCCATCTTGGATTCCCCTAGGTCTCTAGTTTTCAGAAATGCACAGGTTTGGTAGGTTTCCCTAGGTGGCGGCTGAGCTACAGGCCAAAATCTACAGGTAGGCAAATTTGTCTGTGTCCACGTTGCGCTTTGGGGCGTTTCCTGTTGCGGGCGCTAGGCCTACCCACACAAGTGAGGTATCATTTTTATCGGGAGACGTGGGGGAACGCTGGGTGGAAAGAAATTTGTGGCTCCTCTCAGATTCCAGAACTTTCTGCCACAGAAATGTGAGGAAAATGTTGAGGTTTGCAAAGGATTCTGGGTAACAGAACCTGGTCCGAGCCACACAAGTCACCCCATCTTGGATTCCCCTATGTCTCTAGTTTTCAGAAATGCACAGGTTTGGTAGGTTTCCCTAGGTGGCGGCTGAGCTACAGGCCAAAATCTACAGGTAGGCACTTTGCAAAAAACACCTCTGTTTTCCTTCAAAAATTTGGCTGTGTCCACGTTGCGCTTTGGGGCCTTTCCTGTCGCGGGCGCTAGGCCTACCACACAAGTGAGGTATCATTTTTATCGGGAGACGTGGGGGAACGCTGGGTGGAAGGAAATTTGTGGCTCCTCTCAGATTCCAGAACTTTCTGTCACAGAAATGTGAGGAACATGTGTTTTTTTAGCCAAATTTTGAGGTTTGCAAAGGATTCTGGGTAACAGAACCTGGTCCGAGCCACACAAGTCACCCCATCTTGGATTCCCCTAGGTCTCTAGTTTACAGAAATGCACAGGTTTGGTAGGTTTCCCTAGGTGGCGGCTGAGCTACAGGCCAAAATCTACAGGTAGGCACTTTGCAAAAAACACCTCTGTTTTCCTTAAAAAATTTGGCTGTGTCCACGTTGCGCTTTGGTGCGTTTCCTGTCGCGGGCGCTAGGCCTAACCATACAAGTGAGGTATCATTTTTATCGGGAGACGTAGGGGAACGCTGGGTGGAAGGAAATTTGTGGGTCCTCTCAGATTCCAGAACTTTCTGCCACAGAAATGTGAGGAACATGTGTTTTTTTAGGCAAATTTTGAGGTTTGCAAAGGATTCTGGGTAACAGAACCTGGTCCGAGCCACACAAGTCACCCCATCTTGGATTCCCCTAGCTCTCTAGTTTTCAGAAATGCACAGGTTTGGTAAGTTTCCCTAGGTGGCGGCTGAGCTACAGGCCAAAATCTACAGGTAGGCACTTTGCAAAAAACACCTCTGTTTTCCTTCAAAAATTTGGCTGTGTCCACGTTGCGCTTTTGGGCCTTTCCTGTCGCGGGTGCTAGGCCTACCCACACAAGTGAGGTATCATTTTTATCGGGAGACGTGGGGGAACGCTGGGTGGAAGGAATTTTGTGGCTCCTCTCAGATTCCAGAACTTTCTGCCACAGAAATGTGAGGAACATGTGTTTTTTTAACCAAATTTTGAGGTTTGCAAAGGATTCTGGGTAACAGAACCTGGTCCGAGCCACACAAGTCACCCCATCTTGGATTCCCCTAGGTCTCTAGTTTTCAGAAATGCACAGGTTTGGTAGGTTTCCCTAGGTGGCGGCTGAGCTACAGGCCAAAATCTACAGGTAGGCACTTTGCAAAAAACACCTCTGTTTTCCTTCAAAAATTTGGCTGTGTCCACGTTGCGCTTTGGGGCCTTTCCTGTCGCGGGCGCTAGGCCTACCCACACAAGTGAGGTATCATTTTTATCGGGAGACGTGGGGGAACGCTGGGTGGAAGGAAATTTGTGGCTCCTCTCAGATTCCAGAACTTTCTGCCACAGAAATGTGAGGAACATGTGTTTTTTTAGCCAAATTTTGAGGTTTGCAAAGGATTCTGGGTAACAGAACCTGATGCGAGCCACACAAGTCACCCCATCTTGGATTCCCCTAGGTCTCTAGTTTTCAGATGTGCACAGGTTTGGTAGGTTTCCCTAGGTGGCGGCTGAGCTACAGGCCAAAATCTACAGGTAGGCACTTTGCAAAAAACACCTCTGTTTTCCTTCAAAAATTTGTCTGTTTCCACGTTGCGCTTTGAGGCATTTCCTGTCGCGGGCGCTAGGCCTACCCACACAAGTGAGGTATGTTTTTTATCGGGAGACGTGGGGGAACGCTGGGTGGAAGGAAATTTGTGGCTCCTCTCAGATTCCGGAACTTTCTGCCACAGAAATGTGAGGAACATGTGTTTTTTTAGCCAAATTTTGAGGTTTGCAAAGGATTCTGGGTAACAGAACCTGGTCCGAGCCACACAAGTCACCCCATCTTGGATTCCCCTAGGTCTCTAGTTTTCAGAAATGCACAGGTTTGGTAGGTTTCCCTAGGTGGCGGCTGAGCTACAGGCCAAAATCTACAGGTAGGCACTTTGCAAAAAACACCTCTGTTTTCCTTAAAAAATTTGTCTGTGTCCACGTTGCGCTTTGGGGCGTTTCCTGTCGCGGGCGCTAGGCCTACCCACACAAGTGAGGAATCATTTTTATCGGGAGACGTGGGGGAACGCTGGGTGGAAGGAAATTTGTGGCTCCTCTCAGATTCCAGAACTTTCTGCCACAGAAATGTGAGGAACATGTGTTTTTTTAGCCAAATTTTGAGGTTTGCAAAGGATTCTGGGTAACAGAACCTGGTCCGAGCCACACAAGTCACCCCATCTTGGATTCCCCTATGTCTCTAGTTTTCAGAAATGCACAGGTTTGGTAGGTTTCCCTAGGTGGCGGCTGAGCTACAGGCCAAAATCTACAGGTAGGCACTTTGCAATAATCACCTCTGTTTTCCTTCAAAAATTTGGCTGTGTCCACGTTGCGCTTTGGGGCCTTTCCTATCGCGGGCGCTAGGCCTACCACACAAGTGAGGTATCATTTTTATCGGGAGACGTGGGGGAACGCTGGGTGGAAGGAAATTTGTGGCTCCTCTCAGATTCCAGAACTTTCTGTCACAGAAATGTGAGGAACATGTGTTTTTTTAGCCAAATTTTGAGGTTTGCAAAGGATTCTGGGTAACAGAACCTGGTCCGAGCCACACAAGTCACCCCATCTTGGATTCCCCTAGGTCTCTAGTTTACAGAAATGCACAGGTTTTGTAGGTTTCCCTAGGTGGCGGCTGAGCTACAGGCCAAAATCTACAGGTAGGCACTTTGCAAAAAACACCTCTGTTTTCCTTCAAAAATTTGGCTGTGTCCACGTTGCGCTTTGGGGCGTTTCCTGTTGCGGGCGCTAGGCCTACCCCCACAAGTGAGGTATCATATTTATTGGGAGACGTGGGGGAACGCTGGGTGGAAGGAAATTTGTGGCTCCTCTCAGATTCCAGAACTTTCTGCCACAGAAATGTGAGGAACATGTGTTTTGTTAGCCAAATTTTGAGGTTTGCAAAGGATTCTGGGTAACAGAACCTGGTCCGAGCCACACAAGTCACCCCATCTTGGATTCCCCTAGGTCTCTAGTTTTCAGAAATGCACAGGTTTGGTAGGTTTCCCTAGGTGGCGGCTGAGCTACAGGCCAAAATCTACAGGTAGGCACTTTGCAAAAAACACCTCTGTTTTCCTTCAAAAATTTCTCTGTGTCCACGTTGCGCTTTGGGGCGTTTCCTGTCGCGGGCGCTAGGCCTACCCACACAAGTGAGGTATCATTTTTATCGGGAGACGTGGGGGAACGCTGGGTGGAAGGAATTTTGTGGCTCCTCTCATATTCAAGAACTTTCTGCCACAGAAATGTGAGGAACATGTGTTTTTTTAGCCAAATTTTTAGGTTTGCAAAGGATTCTGGGTAACAGAACCTGGTCCGAGCCACACAAGTCACCCCATCTTGGATTCCCCTAGGTCTCTAGTTTTCAGAAATGCACAGGTTTGGTAGGTTTCCCTAGGTGGCGGCTGAGCTACAGGCCAAAATCTACAGGTAGGCACTTTGCAAAAAACACCTCTGTTTTCCTTCAAAAATTTGGCTGTGTCCACGTTGCGCTTTGGGGCATTTCCTGTCGCGGGCGCTAGGCCTACCCACACAAGTGAGGTATCATTTTTATCGGGAGACGTGGGGGAACGCTGGGTGGAAGGAAATTTGTGGCTCAACTCAGATTCCGGAACTTTCTGCCACAGAAATGTAAGGAACATGTGTTTTTTTAGCCAAATTTTGAGGTTTGCAAAGGATTCTGGGTAACAGAACCTGGTCCGAGCCACACAAGTCACCCCATCTTGGATTCCCCTAGGTCTCTAGTTTTCAGAAATGCACAGGTTTGGTAGGTTTCCCTAGGTGGCGGCTGAGCTACAGGCCAAAATCTACAGGTAGGCACTTTGCAAAAAACACCTCTGTTTTCCTTCAAAAATTTGGCTGTGTCCACGTTGCGCTTTGGGGCCTTTCCTGTCGCGGGCGCTAGGCCTACCCACACAAGTGAGGTATCATTTTTATCGGGAGACGTGGGGGAACTCTGAGTGGACGGAAATTTGTGGCTCCTCTCAGATTCCAGAACTTTCTGCCACAGAAATGTGAGGAACATGTGTTTTTTTAGCCAAATTTTGAGGTTTGCAAAGGATTCTGGGTAACAGAACCTCGTCCGAGCCACACATGTCACCCCATCTTGGATTCCCCTACGTCTCTAGTTTTCAGAAATGCACAGGTTTGGTAGGTTTCCCTAGGTGGCGGCTGAGCTACAGGCCAAACTCTACAGGTAGGCACTTTGCAAAAAACACCTCTGTTTTCCTTCAAAAATTTGGCTGTGTCCACGTTGCGCTTTGGGGCGTTTCCTGTCGCGGGCGCTAGGCCTACCCACACAAGTGAGGTATCATTTTTATCGGGAGACGTGGGGGAACACTGGGTGGAAGGAAATTTGTGGCTCCTCTCAGATTCCAGAACTTTCTGCCACAGAAATGTGAGGAACATGTGTTTTTTTAGCCAAATTTTGAGGTTTGCAAAGGATTCTGGGTAACAGAACCTGGTCCGAGCCACACAAGTCACCCTATCTTGGATTCCCCTAGGTCTCTAGTTTTCAGAAATGCACAGGTTTGGTAGGTTTCCCTAGGTGGCGGCTGAGCTACAGGCCAAAATCTACAGGTAGGCACTTTGCAAAAAACACCTCTGTTTTCCTTCAAAAATGTGGCTGTGTCCACGTTGCGCTTTGGGGCGTTTCCTGTCGCGGGCGCTAGGCCTACCCACACAAGTGAGGTATCATTTTTATCGGGAGACGTGGGGGAACGCTGGGTGGAAGGAAATTTGTGGCTCCTCTCAGATTCCAGAACTTTCTGCCACAGAAATGTGAGGAACAGGTGTTTTTTTAGCCAAATTTTGAGGTTTGCAAAGGATTCTGGGTAACAGAACCTGGTCCGAGCCACACAAGTCACCCCATCTTGGATTCCCCTACGTCTCTAGTTTTCAGAAATGCACAGGTTTGGTAGGTTTCCCTAGGTGGCGGCTGAGCTACAGGCCAAACTCTACAGGTAGGCACTTTGCAAAAAACACCTCTGTTTTCCTTCAAAAATTTGGCTGTGTCCACGTTGCGCTTTGGGGCGTTTCCTGTCGCGGGCGCTAGGCCTACCCACACAAGTGAGGTATCATTTTTATCGGGAGACGTGGGGGAACACTGGGTGGAAGGAAATTTGTGGCTCCTCTCAGATTCCAGAACTTTCTGCCACAGAAATGTGAGGAACATGTGTTTTTTTAGCCAAATTTTGAGGTTTGCAAAGGATTCTGGGTAACAGAACCTGGTCCGAGCCACACAAGTCACCCCATCTTGGATTCCCCTAGGTCTCTAGTTTTCAGAAATGCACAGGTTTGGTAGGTTTCCCTAGGTGGCGGCTGAGCTACAGGCCAAAATCTACAGGTAGGCACTTTGCAAAAAACACCTCTCTTTTCCTTCAAAAATTTGTCTGTGTCCACGTTGCGCTTTGGGGCGTTTCCTGTCGCGGGCGCTAGGCCTACCCACACAAGTGAGGTATCATTTTTATCGGGAGACATGGGGGAACGCTGGGTGGAAGGAAATTTGTGGCTCCTCTCAGATTCCAGAACTTTCTGCCACAGAAATGTGAGGAACATGTGTTTTTTTAGCCAAATTTTGAGGTTTGCAAAGGATTCTGGGTAACAGAACCTGGTCCGAGCCACAAAAGTCACCCCATCTTGGATTCCCCTAGGTCTCTAGTTTTCAGAAATGCACAGGTTTGGTAGGTTTCCCTAGGTGGCGGCTGAGCTACAGGCCAAAATCTACAGGTAGGCACTTTGCAAAAAACACCTCTGTTTTCCTTAAAAAATGTGTCTGTGTCCACGTTGCGCTTTGGGGCGTTTCCTGTCGCGGGCGCTAGGCCTACCCACACAAGTGAGGTATCATTTTTATCGGGAGACGTAGGGGAACGCTGGGTGGAAGGAAATTTGTGGCTCCTCTCAGATTCCAGAACTTTCTGCCACAGAAATGTGAGGAACATGTGTTTTTTTAGCCAAATTTTGAGGTTTGCAAAGGATTCTGGGTAACAGAACCTGGTCCGAGCCACACAAGTCACCCCATCTTGGATTCCCCTATGTCTCTAGTTTTCAGAAATGCACAGGTTTGGTAGGTTTCCCTAGGTGGCGGCTGAGCTACAGGCCAAAATCTACAGGTAGGCACTTTGCAAAAAACACCTCTGTTTTCCTTCAAAAATTTGGCTGTGTCCACGTTGCGCTTTGGGGCGTTTCCTGTCGCGGGCGCTAGGCCTACCACACAAGTGAGGTATCATTTTTATCGGGAGACGTGGGGGAACTCTGAGTGGAAGGAAATTTGTGGCTCCTCTCAGATTCCAGAACTTTCTGTCACAGAAATGTGAGGAACATGTGTTTTTTTAGCCAAATTTTGAGGTTTGCAAAGGATTCTGGGTAACAGAACCTGGTCCGAGCCACACAAGTCACCCCATCTTGGATTCCCCTAGGTCTCTAGTTTACAGAAATGCACAGGTTTGGTAGGTTTCCCTAGGTGGCGGCTGAGCTACAGGCCAAAATCTACAGGTAGGCACTTTGCAAAAAACACCTCTGTTTTCCTTCAAAAATTTGGCTGTGTCCACGTTGCGCTTTGGTGCGTTTCCTGTCGCGGGCGCTAGGCCTAACCATACAAGTGAGGTATCATTTTTATCGGGAGACGTGGGGGAACGCTGGGTGGAAGGAAATTTGTGGGTCCTCTCAGATTCCAGAACTTTCTGCCACAGAAATGTGAGGAACATGTGTTTTTTTAGCCAAATTTTGAGGTTTGCAAAGGATTCTGGGTAACAGAACCTGGTCCGAGCCACACAAGTCACCCCATCTTGGATTCCCCTAGGTCTCTAGTTTTCAGAAATGCACAGGTTTGGTAAGTTTCCCTAGGTGGCGGCTGAGCTACAGGCCAAAATCTACAGGTAGGCACTTTGCAAAAAACACCTCTGTTTTCGTTCAAAAATGTGGCTGTGTCCACGTTGCGCTTTGGGGCCTTTCCTGTCGCGGGCGCTAGGCCTACCCACACAAGTGAGGTATCATTTTTATCGGGAGACGTGGGGGAACGCTGGGTGGAAGGAATTTTGTGGCTCCTCTCAGATTCCAGAACTTTCTGCCACAGAAATGTGAGGAACATGTGTTTTTTTAGCCAAATTTTGAGGTTTGCAAAGGATTCTGGGTAACAGAACCTGGTCTGAGCCACACAAGTCACCCCATCTTGGATTCCCCTAGGTCTCTAGTTTTTAGAAATGCACAGGTTTGGTAGGTTTCCCTAGGTGGCGGCTGAGCTACAGGCCAAAATCTACAGGTAGGCACTTTGCAAAAAACACCTCTGTTTTCCTTAAAAAATTTGGCTGTGTCCACGTTGCGCTTTGGGGCGTTTCCTGTCGCGGGCGCTAGGCCTACCCACACAAGTGAGGTATCATTTTTATCGGGAGACGTGGGGGAACGCTGGGTGGAAGGAAATTTGTGGCTCCTCCCAGATTCCAGAACTTTCTGCCACAGAAATGTGAGGAACATGTGTTTTGTTAGCCACATTTTGAGGTTTGCAAAGAATTCTGGGTAACAGAACCTGGTCCGAGCCACACAAGTCACCCCATCTTGGATTCCCCTAGGTCTCTAGTTTTCAGAAATGCACAGGTTTGGTAGGTTTCCCTAGGTGGCGGCTGAGCTACAGGCCAAAATCTACAGGTAGGCACTTTCCAAAAAAACACCTCTGTTTTCCTTCAAAAATTTGGCTGTGTCCACGTTGCGCTTTGGGACGTTTCCTGTCGCGGGCGCTAGGCCTACCCACATAAGTGAGGTATCATTTTTATCGGGAGACGTGGGGGAACGCTGGGTGGAAGGAAATTTGTGGCTCCTCTCAGATTCCAGAACTTTCTGCCACAGAAATGTGAGGAACATGTGTTTTTGAAGCCAAATTTTGAGGTTTGCAAAGGATTCTGGGTAACAGAACCTGGTCCGAGCCACACAAGTCACCCCATCTTGGATTCCCCTAGGTCTCTAGTTTTCAGATGTGCACAGGTTTGGTAGGTTTCCCTAGGTGGCGGCTGAGCTACAGGCCAAAATCTACAGGTAGGCACTTTGCAAAAAACACCTCTGTTTTCCTTCAAAAATTTGTCTGTGTCCACGTTGCGCTTTGAGGCGTTTCCTGTCGCGGGCGCTAGGCCTACCCACACAAGTGAGGTATCATTTTTATCGGGAGACGTGGGGGAACGCTGGGTGGAAGGAAATTTGTGGCTCCTCTCAGATTCCGGAACTTTCTGCCACAGAAATGTGAGGAACATGTGTTTTTTTAGCCAAATTTTGAGGTTTGCAAAGGATTCTGGGTAACAGAACCTGGTCCGAGCCACACAAGTCACCCCATCTTGGATTCCCCTAGGTCTCTAGTTTTCAGAAATGCACAGGTTTGGTAGGTTTCCCTAGGTGGCGGCTGAGCTACAGGCCAAAATCTACAGGTAGGCACTTTGCAAAAAACACCTCTGTTTTCCTTCAAAAATTTGGCTGTGTCCATGTTGCGCTTTGGGGCGTTTCCTGTCGCGGGCGCTAGGCCTAACCATACAAGTGAGGTATCATTTTTATCGGGAGACGTGGGGAAACGCTGGGTGGAAGGAAATTTGTGGCTCCTCTCAGATTCCAGAACTTTCTGCCTCAGAAATGTGAGGAACATGTGTTTTTTTAGCCAAATTTTGAGGTTTGCAAAGGATTCTAGGTAACAGAACCTGGTCCGAGCCACACAAGTCACCCCATCTTGGATTCCCCTAGGTCTCTAGTTTTCAGAAATGCACAGGTTTGGTAGGTTTCCCTAGGTGGCGGCTGAGCTACAGGCCAAAATCTACAGGTAGGCACTTTGCAAAAAACACCTCTGTTTTCCTTCAAAAATTTGGCTGTGTCCACGTTGCGCTTTGGGGCCTTTCCTGTCGCGGGCGCTAGGCCTACCCACACAAGTGAGGTATCATTTTTATCGGGAGACGTGGGGGAACTCTGAGTGGACGGAAATTTGTGGCTCCTCTCAGATTCCAGAACTTTCTGCCACAGAAATGTGAGGAACATGTGTTTTTTTAGCCAAATTTTGAGGTTTGCAAAGGATTCTGGGTAACAGAACCTGGTCCGAGCCACACAAGTCACCCCATCTTGGATTCCCCTACGTCTCTAGTTTTCAGAAATGCACAGGTTTGGTAGGTTTCCCTAGGTGGCGGCTGAGCTACAGGCCAAACTCTACAGGTAGGCACTTTGCAAAAAACACCTCTGTTTTCCTTCAAAAATTTGGCTGTGTCCACGTTGCGCTTTGGGGCGTTTCCTGTCGCGGGCGCTAGGCCTACCCACACAAGTGAGGTATCATTTTTATCGGGAGACGTGGGGGAACACTGGGTGGAAGGAAATTTGTGGCTCCTCTCATATTCCAGAACTTTCTGCCACAGAAATGTGAGGAACATGTGTTTTTTTAGCCAAATTTTGAGGTTTGCAAAGGATTCTGGGTAACAGAACCTGGTCCGAGCCACACAAGTCACCCCATCTTGGATTCCCCTAGGTCTCTAGTTTTCAGAAATGCACAGGTTTGGTAGGTTTCCCTAGGTGGCGGCTGAGCTACAGGCCAAAATCTACAGGTAGGCACTTTGCAAAAAACACCTCTGTTTTCCTTCAAAAATTTGTCTGTGTCCACGTTGCGCTTTGGGCGTTTCCTGTCGCGGGCGCTAGGCCTACCCACACAAGTGAGGTATCATTTTTATCGGGAGACGTGGGGGAACGCTGGGTGGAAGGAAATTTGTGGTTCCTCTCAGATTCCAGAACTTTCTGCCACAGAAATGTGAGGAACATGTGTTTTTTTTGCCAAATTTTGAGGTTTGCAAAGGATTCTGGGTAACAGAACCTGGTCCGAGCCACACAAGTCACCCCATCTTGGATTCCCCTAGGTCTCTAGTTTTCAGAAATGCACAGGTTTGGTAGGTTTCCCTAGGTGGCGGCTGAGCTACAGGCCAAAATCTACAGGTAGGCACTTTGCAAAAAACACCTCTGTTTTCCTTAAAAAATTTGTCTGTGTCCACGTTGCGCTTTGGGGCCTTTCCTGTCGCGGGCGCTAGGCCTACCACACAAGTGAGGTATCATTTTTATCGGGAGACGTGGGGGAACTCTGAGTGGAAGGAAATTTGTGGCTCCTCTCAGATTCCAGAACTTTCTGTCACAGAAATGTGAGGAACATGTGTTTTTTTAGCCAAATTTTGAGGTTTGCAAAGGATTCTGGGTAACAGAACCTGGTCCGAGCCACACTAGTCACCCCATCTTGGATTCCCCTAGGTCTCTAGTTTACAGAAATGCACAGGTTTGGTAGGTTTCCCTAGGTGGTGGCTGAGCTACAGGCCAAAATCTACAGGTAGGCACTTTGCAAAAAACACCTCTGTTTTCCTTCAAAAATTTGGCTGTGTCCACGTTGCGCTTTGGTGCGTTTCCTGTCGCGGGCGCTAGGCCTAACCATACAAGTGAGGTATCATTTTTATCGGGAGACGTGGGGGAACGCTGGGTGGAAGGAAATTTGTGGGTCCTCTCAGATTCCAGAACTTTCTGCCACAGAAATGTGAGGAACATGTGTTTTTTTAGCCAAATTTTGAGGTTTGCAAATGATTCTGGGTAACAGAACCTGGTCCGAGCCACACAAGTCACCCCATCTTGGATTCCCCTAGGTCTCTAGTTTTCAGAAATGCACAGGTTTGGTAAGTTTCCCTAGGTGGCGGCTGAGCTACAGGCCAAAATCTACAGGTAGGCACTTTGCAAAAAACACCTCTGTTTTCCTTCAAAAATGTGGCTGTGTCCACGTTGCGCTTTGGGGCCTTTCCTGTCGCGGGCGCTAGGCCTACCCACACAAGTGAGGTATCATTTTTATCGGGAGACGTGGGGGAACGCTGGGTGGAAGGAATTTTGTGGCTCCTCTCAGATTCCAGAACTTTCTGCCACAGAAATGTGAGGAACATGTGTTTTTTTAGCCAAATTTTGAGGTTTGCAAAGGATTCTGGGTAACAGAACCTGGTCCGAGCCACACAAGTCACCCCATCTTGGATTCCCCTAGGTCTCTAGTTTTTAGAAATGCACAGGTTTGGTAGGTTTCCCTAGGTGGCGGCTGAGCTACAGGGCAAAATCTACAGGTAGGCACTTTGCAAAAAACACTTCTGTTTTCCTTCAAAAATTTGGCTGTGTCCACGTTGCGCTTTGGGGCGTTTCCTGTCGCGGGCGCTAGGCCTACCCACACAAGTGAGGTATCATTTTTATCGGGAGACGTGGGGGAACGCTGGGTGGAAGGAAATTTGTGGCTCCTCTCAGATTCCGGAACTTTCTGCCACAGAAATGTGAGGAACATGTGTTTTTGTAGCCAAATTTTGAGGTTTGCAAAGGATTCTGGGTAACAGAACCTGGTCCGAGCCACACAAGTCACCCCATCTTGGATTCCCCTAGGTCTCTAGTTTTCAGAAATGCACAGGTTTGGTAGGTTTCCCTAGGTGGCGGCTGAGCTACAGGCCAAAATCTACAGGTAGGCACTTTGCAAAAAACACCTCTGTTTCCCTTCAAAAATTTGGCTGTGTCGACGTTGCGCTTTGGGGCCTTTCCTGTCGCGGGCGCTAGGCCTACCCACACAAGTGAGGTATCATTTTTATCGGGAGACGTGGGGGAACTCTGGGTGGAAGGAAATTTGTGGCTCCTCTCAGATTCCAGAACTTTCTGCCACAGAAATGTGAGGAACATGTGTTTTTTTAGCCAAATTTTGAGGTTTGCAAAGGATTCTGGGTAACAGAACCTGGTCTGAGCCACACAAGTCACCCCATCTTGGATTCCCCTACGTCTCTAGTTTTCAGAAATGCACAGGTTTGGTAGGTTTCCCTAGGTGGCGGCTGAGCTACAGGCCAAACTCTACAGGTAGGCACTTTGCAAAAAACACCTCTGTTTTCCTTCAAAAATTTGGCTGTGTCCACGTTGCGCTTTGGGGCGTTTCCTGTCGCGGGCGCTAGGCCTACCCACACAAGTGAGGTATCATTTTTATCGGGAGACGTGGGGGAACGCTGGGTGGAAGGAAATTTGTGGCTCCTCTCAGATTCCAGAACTTTCTGCCACAGAAATGTGAGGAACATGTGTTTTTTTAGCCAAATTTTGAGGTTTGCAAAGGATTCTGGGTAACAGAACCTGGTCCGAGCCACACAAGTCACCCCATCTTGGATTCCCCTAGGTCTCTAGTTTTCAGAAATGCACAGTTTTGGTAGGTTTCCCTAGGTGGCGGCTGAGCTACAGGCCAAAATCTACAGGTAGGCACTTTGCAAAAAACACCTCTGTTTTCCTTCAAAAATTTGTCTGTGTCCACGTTGCGCTTTGGGGCATTTCCTGTCGCGGGCGCTAGGCCTACCCACACAAGTGAGGTATCATTTTTATCGGGAGACGTGGGGGAACGCTGGGTGGAAAGAAATTTGTGGCTCCTCTCAGATTCCAGAACTTTCTGCCACAGAAATGTGAGGAAAATTTTGAGGTTTGCAAAGGATTCTGGGTAACAGAACCTGGTCCGAGCCACACAAGTCACCCCATCTTGGATTCCCCTATGTCTCTAGTTTTCAGAAATGCACAGGTTTGGTAGGTTTCCCTAGGTGGCGGCTGAGCTACAGGCCAAAATCTACAGGTAGGCACTTTGCAAAAAACACCTCTGTTTTCCTTCAAAAATTTGTCTGTGTCCACGTTGCGCTTTGGGGCGTTTCCTGTCACGGGCGCTAGGCCTACCACACAAGTGAGGTATCATTTTTATCGGGAGACGTGGGGGAACGCTGGGTGGAAGGAAATTTGTGGCTCCTCTCAGATTCCAGAACTTTCTGTCACAGAAATGTGAGGAACATGTGTTTTTTTAACCAAATTTTGAGGTTTGCAAAGGATTCTGGGTAACAGAACCTGGTCCGAGCCACACAAGTCACCCCATCTTGGATTCCCCTAGGTCTCTAGTTTACAGAAATGCACAGGTTTGGTAGGTTTCCCTAGGTGGCGGCTGAGCTACAGGCCAAAATCTACAGGTAGGCACTTTGCAAAAAACACCTCTGTTTTCCTTCAAAAATTTGGCTGTGTCCACGTTGCGCTTTGGGGCCTTTCCTGTCGCGGGCGCTAGGCCTACCCACACAAGTGAGGTATCATTTTTATCGGGAGACGTGGGGGAACTCTGAGTGGACGGAAATTTGTGGCTCCTCTCAGATTCCAGAACTTTCTGCCACAGAAATGTGAGGAACATGTGTTTTTTTAGCCAAATTTTGAGGTTTGCAAAGGATTCTGGGTAACAGAACCTCGTCCGAGCCACACATGTCACCCCATCTTGGATTCCCCTACGTCTCTAGTTTTCAGAAATGCACAGGTTTGGTAGGTTTCCCTAGGTGGCGGCTGAGCTACAGGCCAAACTCTACAGGTAGGCACTTTGCAAAAAACACCTCTGTTTTCCTTCAAAAATTTGGCTGTGTCCACGTTGCGCTTTGGGGCGTTTCCTGTCGCGGGCGCTAGGCCTACCCACACAAGTGAGGTATCATTTTTATCGGGAGACGTGGGGGAACACTGGGTGGAAGGAAATTTGTGGCTCCTCTCAGATTCCAGAACTTTCTGCCACAGAAATGTGAGGAACATGTGTTTTTTTAGCCAAATTTTGAGGTTTGCAAAGGATTCTGGGTAACAGAACCTGGTCCGAGCCACACAAGTCACCCCATCTTGGATTCCCCTAGGTCTCTAGTTTTCAGAAATGCACAGGTTTGGTAGGTTTCCCTAGGTGGCGGCTGAGCTACAGGCCAAAATCTACAGGTAGGCACTTTGCAAAAAACACCTCTGTTTTCCTTCAAAAATGTGGCTGTGTCCACGTTGCGCTTTGGGGCGTTTCCTGTCGCGGGCGCTAGGCCTACCCACACAAGTGAGGTATCATTTTTATCGGGAGACGTGGGGGAACGCTGGGTGGAAGGAAATTTGTGGCTCCTCTCAGATTCCAGAACTTTCTGCCACAGAAATGTGAGGAACAGGTGTTTTTTTAGCCAAATTTTGAGGTTTGCAAAGGATTCTGGGTAACAGAACCTGGTCCGAGCCACACAAGTCACCCCATCTTGGATTCCCCTACGTCTCTAGTTTTCAGAAATGCACAGGTTTGGTAGGTTTCCCTAGGTGGCGGCTGAGCTACAGGCCAAACTCTACAGGTAGGCACTTTGCAAAAAACACCTCTGTTTTCCTTCAAAAATTTGGCTGTGTCCACGTTGCGCTTTGGGGCGTTTCCTGTCGCGGGCGCTAGGCCTACCCACACAAGTGAGGTATCATTTTTATCGGGAGACGTGGGGGAACACTGGGTGGAAGGAAATTTGTGGCTCCTCTCAGATTCCAGAACTTTCTGCCACAGAAATGTGAGGAACATGTGTTTTTTTAGCCAAATTTTGAGGTTTGCAAAGGATTCTGGGTAACAGAACCTGGTCCGAGCCACACAAGTCACCCCATCTTGGATTCCCCTAGGTCTCTAGTTTTCAGAAATGCACAGGTTTGGTAGGTTTCCCTAGGTGGCGGCTGAGCTACAGGCCAAAATCTACAGGTAGGCACTTTGCAAAAAACACCTCTCTTTTCCTTCAAAAATTTGTCTGTGTCCACGTTGCGCTTTGGGGCGTTTCCTGTCGCGGGCGCTAGGCCTACCCACACAAGTGAGGTATCATTTTTATCGGGAGACATGGGGGAACGCTGGGTGGAAGGAAATTTGTGGCTCCTCTCAGATTCCAGAACTTTCTGCCACAGAAATGTGAGGAACATGTGTTTTTTTAGCCAAATTTTGAGGTTTGCAAAGGATTCTGGGTAACAGAACCTGGTCCGAGCCACAAAAGTCACCCCATCTTGGATTCCCCTAGGTCTCTAGTTTTCAGAAATGCACAGGTTTGGTAGGTTTCCCTAGGTGGCGGCTGAGCTACAGGCCAAAATCTACAGGTAGGCACTTTGCAAAAAACACCTCTGTTTTCCTTAAAAAATTTGTCTGTGTCCACGTTGCGCTTTGGGGCGTTTCCTGTCGCGGGCGCTAGGCCTACCCACACAAGTGAGGTATCATTTTTATCGGGAGACGTAGGGGAACGCTGGGTGGAAGGAAATTTGTGGCTCCTCTCAGATTCCAGAACTTTCTGCCACAGAAATGTGAGGAACATGTGTTTTTTTAGCCAAATTTTGAGGTTTGCAAAGGATTCTGGGTAACAGAACCTGGTCCGAGCCACACAAGTCACCCCATCTTGGATTCCCCTATGTCTCTAGTTTTCAGAAATGCACAGGTTTGGTAGGTTTCCCTAGGTGGCGGCTGAGCTACAGGCCAAAATCTACAGGTAGGCACTTTGCAAAAAACACCTCTGTTTTCCTTCAAAAATTTGGCTGTGTCCACGTTGCGCTTTGGGGCGTTTCCTGTCGCGGGCGCTAGGCCTACCACACAAGTGAGGTATCATTTTTATCGGGAGACGTGGGGGAACTCTGAGTGGAAGGAAATTTGTGGCTCCTCTCAGATTGCAGAACTTTCTGTCACAGAAATGTGAGGAACATGTGTTTTTTTAGCCAAATTTTGAGGTTTGCAAAGGATTCTGGGTAACAGAACCTGGTCCGAGCCACACAAGTCACCTCATCTTGGATTCCCCTAGGTCTCTAGTTTACAGAAATGCACAGGTTTGGTAGGTTTCCCTAGGTGGCGGCTGAGCTACAGGCCAAAATCTACAGGTAGGCACTTTGCAAAAAACACCTCTGTTTTCCTTCAAAAATTTGGCTGTGTCCACGTTGCGCTTTGGTGCGTTTCCTGTCGCGGGCGCTAGGCCTAACCATACAAGTGAGGTATCATTTTTATCGGGAGACGTGGGGGAACGCTGGGTGGAAGGAAATTTGTGGGTCCTCTCAGATTCCAGAACTTTCTGCCACAGAAATGTGAGGAACATGTGTTTTTTTAGCCAAATTTTGAGGTTTGCAAAGGATTCTGGGTAACAGAACCTGGTCCGAGCCACACAAGTCACCCCATCTTGGATTCCCCTAGGTCTCTAGTTTTCAGAAATGCACAGGTTTGGTAAGTTTCCCTAGGTGGCGGCTGAGCTACAGGCCAAAATCTACAGGTAGGCACTTTGCAAAAAACACCTCTGTTTTCCTTCAAAAATGTGGCTGTGTCCACGTTGCGCTTTGGGGCCTTTCCTGTCGCGGGCGCTAGGCCTACCCACACAAGTGAGGTATCATTTTTATCGGGAGACGTGGGGGAACGCTGGGTGGAAGGAATTTTGTGGCTCCTCTCAGATTCCAGAACTTTCTGCCACAGAAATGTGAGGAACATGTGTTTTTTTAGCCAAATTTTGAGGTTTGCAAAGGATTCTGGGTAACAGAACCTGGTCCGAGCCACACAAGTCACCCCATCTTGGATTCCCCTAGGTCTCTAGTTTTTAGAAATGCACAGGTTTGGTAGGTTTCCCTAGGTGGCGGCTGAGCTACAGGCCAAAATCTACAGGTAGGCACTTTGCAAAAAACACCTCTGTTTTCCTTCAAAAATTTGGCTGTGTCCACGTTGCGCTTTGGGGCGTTTCCTGTCGCGGGCGCTAGGCCTACCCACACAAGTGAGGTATCATTTTTATCGGGAGACGTGGGGGAACGCTGGGTGGAAGGAAATTTGTGGCTCCTCCCAGATTCCAGAACTTTCTGCCACAGAAATGTGAGGAACATGTGTTTTGTTAGCCAAATTTTGAGGTTTGCAAAGAATTCTGGGTAACAGAACCTGGTCCGAGCCACACAAGTCACCCCATCTTGGATTCCCCTAGGTCTCTAGTTTTCAGAAATGCACAGGTTTGGTAGGTTTCCCTAGGTGGCGGCTGAGCTACAGGCCAAAATCTACAGGTAGGCACTTTGCAAAAAACACCTCTGTTTTCCTTCAAAAATTTGGCTGTGTCCACGTTGCGCTTTGGGGCCTTTCCTGTCGCGGGCTCTATGCCTAACCATACAAGTGAGGTATCATTTTTATCGGGAGACGTGGGGGAACGCTGGGTGGAAAGAAATTTGTTGCTCCTCTCAGATTCCAGAACTTTCTGCCACAGAAATGTGAGGAACATGTGTTTTTTAGCCAAATTTTGAGGTTTGCAAAGGATTCTGGGTAACAGATCCTGGTCCGAGCCACACAAGTCACCCCATCTTGGATTCCCCTAGGTCTCTAGTTTTCAGAAATGCACAGTTTTGGTAGGTTTCCCTAGGTGGCGGCTGAGCTACAGGCCAAAATCTACAGGTAGGCACTTTGCAAAAAACACCTCTGTTTTCCTTCAAAAATTTGTCTGTGTCCACGTTGCGCTTTGAGGCGTTTCCTGTCGCGGGCGCTAGGCCTACCCACACAAGTGAGGTATCATTTTTATCGGGAGACATGGGGGAACGCTGGGTGGAAGGAAATTTGTGGCTCCTCTCAGATTCCAGAACTTTCTGCCACAGAAATGTGAGGAACATGTGTTTTTTTAGCCAAATTTTGAGGTTTGCAAAGGATTCTGGGTAACAGAACCTGGTCCGAGCCACAAAAGTCACCCCATCTTGGATTCCCCTAGGTCTCTAGTTTTCAGAAATGCACAGGTTTGGTAGGTTTCCCTAGGTGGCGGCTGAGCTACAGGCCAAAATCTACAGGTAGGCACTTTGCAAAAAACACCTCTGTTTTCCTTAAAAAATGTGTCTGTGTCCACGTTGCGCTTTGGGGCGTTTCCTGTCGCGGGCGCTAGGCCTACCCACACAAGTGAGGTATCATTTTTATCGGGAGACGTAGGGGAACGCTGGGTGGAAGGAAATTTGTGGCTCCTCTCAGATTCCAGAACTTTCTGCCACAGAAATGTGAGGAACATGTGTTTTTTTAGCCAAATTTTGAGGTTTGCAAAGGATTCTGGGTAACAGAACCTGGTCCGAGCCACACAAGTCACCCCATCTTGGATTCCCCTATGTCTCTAGTTTTCAGAAATGCACAGGTTTGGTAGGTTTCCCTAGGTGGCGGCTGAGCTACAGGCCAAAATCTACAGGTAGGCACTTTGCAAAAAACACCTCTGTTTTCCTTCAAAAATTTGGCTGTGTCCACGTTGCGCTTTGGGGCGTTTCCTGTCGCGGGCGCTAGGCCTACCACACAAGTGAGGTATCATTTTTATCGGGAGACGTGGGGGAACTCTGAGTGGAAGGAAATTTGTGGCTCCTCTCAGATTCCAGAACTTTCTGTCACAGAAATGTGAGGAACATGTGTTTTTTTAGCCAAATTTTGAGGTTTGCAAAGGATTCTGGGTAACAGAACCTGGTCCGAGCCACACAAGTCACCCCATCTTGGATTCCCCTAGGTCTCTAGTTTACAGAAATGCACAGGTTTGGTAGGTTTCCCTAGGTGGCGGCTGAGCTACAGGCCAAAATCTACAGGTAGGCACTTTGCAAAAAACACCTCTGTTTTCCTTCAAAAATTTGGCTGTGTCCACGTTGCGCTTTGGTGCGTTTCCTGTCGCGGGCGCTAGGCCTAACCATACAAGTGAGGTATCATTTTTATCGGGAGACGTGGGGGAACGCTGGGTGGAAGGAAATTTGTGGGTCCTCTCAGATTCCAGAACTTTCTGCCACAGAAATGTGAGGAACATGTGTTTTTTTAGCCAAATTTTGAGGTTTGCAAAGGATTCTGGGTAACAGAACCTGGTCCGAGCCACACAAGTCACCCCATCTTGGATTCCCCTAGGTCTCTAGTTTTCAGAAATGCACAGGTTTGGTAAGTTTCCCTAGGTGGCGGCTGAGCTACAGGCCAAAATCTACAGGTAGGCACTTTGCAAAAAACACCTCTGTTTTCGTTCAAAAATGTGGCTGTGTCCACGTTGCGCTTTGGGGCCTTTCCTGTCGCGGGCGCTAGGCCTACCCACACAAGTGAGGTATCATTTTTATCGGGAGACGTGGGGGAACGCTGGGTGGAAGGAATTTTGTGGCTCCTCTCAGATTCCAGAACTTTCTGCCACAGAAATGTGAGGAACATGTGTTTTTTTAGCCAAATTTTGAGGTTTGCAAAGGATTCTGGGTAACAGAACCTGGTCCGAGCCACACAAGTCACCCCATCTTGGATTCCCCTAGGTCTCTAGTTTTTAGAAATGCACAGGTTTGGTAGGTTTCCCTAGGTGGCGGCTGAGCTACAGGCCAAAATCTACAGGTAGGCACTTTGCAAAAAACACCTCTGTTTTCCTTAAAAAATTTGGCTGTGTCCACGTTGCGCTTTGGGGCGTTTCCTGTCGCGGGCGCTAGGCCTACCCACACAAGTGAGGTATCATTTTTATCGGGAGACGTGGGGGAACGCTGGGTGGAAGGAAATTTGTGGCTCCTCCCAGATTCCAGAACTTTCTGCCACAGAAATGTGAGGAACATGTGTTTTGTTAGCCACATTTTGAGGTTTGCAAAGAATTCTGGGTAACAGAACCTGGTCCGAGCCACACAAGTCACCCCATCTTGGATTCCCCTAGGTCTCTAGTTTTCAGAAATGCACAGGTTTGGTAGGTTTCCCTAGGTGGCGGCTGAGCTACAGGCCAAAATCTACAGGTAGGCACTTTCCAAAAAAACACCTCTGTTTTCCTTCAAAAATTTGGCTGTGTCCACGTTGCGCTTTGGGACGTTTCCTGTCGCGGGCGCTAGGCCTACCCACATAAGTGAGGTATCATTTTTATCGGGAGACGTGGGGGAACGCTGGGTGGAAGGAAATTTGTGGCTCCTCTCAGATTCCAGAACTTTCTGCCACAGAAATGTGAGGAACATGTGTTTTTGAAGCCAAATTTTGAGGTTTGCAAAGGATTCTGGGTAACAGAACCTGGTCCGAGCCACACAAGTCACCCCATCTTGGATTCCCCTAGGTCTCTAGTTTTCAGATGTGCACAGGTTTGGTAGGTTTCCCTAGGTGGCGGCTGAGCTACAGGCCAAAATCTACAGGTAGGCACTTTGCAAAAAACACCTCTGTTTTCCTTCAAAAATTTGTCTGTGTCCACGTTGCGCTTTGAGGCGTTTCCTGTCGCGGGCGCTAGGCCTACCCACACAAGTGAGGTATCATTTTTATCGGGAGACGTGGGGGAACGCTGGGTGGAAGGAAATTTGTGGCTCCTCTCAGATTCCGGAACTTTCTGCCACAGAAATGTGAGGAACATGTGTTTTTTTAGCCAAATTTTGAGGTTTGCAAAGGATTCTGGGTAACAGAACCTGGTCCGAGCCACACAAGTCACCCCATCTTGGATTCCCCTAGGTCTCTAGTTTTCAGAAATGCACAGGTTTGGTAGGTTTCCCTAGGTGGCGGCTGAGCTACAGGCCAAAATCTACAGGTAGGCACTTTGCAAAAAACACCTCTGTTTTCCTTCAAAAATTTGGCTGTGTCCATGTTGCGCTTTGGGGCGTTTCCTGTCGCGGGCGCTAGGCCTAACCATACAAGTGAGGTATCATTTTTATCGGGAGACGTGGGGAAACGCTGGGTGGAAGGAAATTTGTGGCTCCTCTCAGATTCCAGAACTTTCTGCCTCAGAAATGTGAGGAACATGTGTTTTTTTTAGCCAAATTTTGAGGTTTGCAAAGGATTCTAGGTAACAGAACCTGGTCCGAGCCACACAAGTCACCCCATCTTGGATTCCCCTAGGTCTCTAGTTTTCAGAAATGCACAGGTTTGGTAGGTTTCCCTAGGTGGCGGCTGAGCTACAGGCCAAAATCTACAGGTAGGCACTTTGCAAAAAACACCTCTGTTTTCCTTCAAAAATTTGGCTGTGTCCACGTTGCGCTTTGGGGCCTTTCCTGTCGCGGGCGCTAGGCCTACCCACACAAGTGAGGTATCATTTTTATCGGGAGACGTGGGGGAACTCTGAGTGGACGGAAATTTGTGGCTCCTCTCAGATTCCAGAACTTTCTGCCACAGAAATGTGAGGAACATGTGTTTTTTTAGCCAAATTTTGAGGTTTGCAAAGGATTCTGGGTAACAGAACCTGGTCCGAGCCACACAAGTCACCCCATCTTGGATTCCCCTACGTCTCTAGTTTTCAGAAATGCACAGGTTTGGTAGGTTTCCCTAGGTGGCGGCTGAGCTACAGGCCAAACTCTACAGGTAGGCACTTTGCAAAAAACACCTCTGTTTTCCTTCAAAAATTTGGCTGTGTCCACGTTGCGCTTTGGGGCGTTTCCTGTCGCGGGCGCTAGGCCTACCCACACAAGTGAGGTATCATTTTTATCGGGAGACGTGGGGGAACACTGGGTGGAAGGAAATTTGTGGCTCCTCTCATATTCCAGAACTTTCTGCCACAGAAATGTGAGGAACATGTGTTTTTTTAGCCAAATTTTGAGGTTTGCAAAGGATTCTGGGTAACAGAACCTGGTCCGAGCCACACAAGTCACCCCATCTTGGATTCCCCTAGGTCTCTAGTTTTCAGAAATGCACAGGTTTGGTAGGTTCCCTAGGTGGCGGCTGAGCTACAGGCCAAAATCTACAGGTAGGCACTTTGCAAAAAACACCTCTGTTTTCCTTCAAAAATTTGTCTGTGTCCACGTTGCGCTTTGGGCGTTTCCTGTCGCGGGCGCTAGGCCTACCCACACAAGTGAGGTATCATTTTTATCGGGAGACGTGGGGGAACGCTGGGTGGAAGGAAATTTGTGGTTCCTCTCAGATTCCAGAACTTTCTGCCACAGAAATGTGAGGAACATGTGTTTTTTTTGCCAAATTTTGAGGTTTGCAAAGGATTCTGGGTAACAGAACCTGGTCCGAGCCACACAAGTCACCCCATCTTGGATTCCCCTAGGTCTCTAGTTTTCAGAAATGCACAGGTTTGGTAGGTTTCCCTAGGTGGCGGCTGAGCTACAGGCCAAAATCTACAGGTAGGCACTTTGCAAAAAACACCTCTGTTTTCCTTCAAAATTTGGCTGTGTCCACGTTGCGCTTTGGTGCGTTTCCTGTCGCGGGCGCTAGGCCTAACCATACAAGTGAGGTATCATTTTTATCGGGAGACGTGGGGGAACGCTGGGTGGAAGGAAATTTGTGGGTCCTCTCAGATTCCAGAACTTTCTGCCACAGAAATGTGAGGAACATGTGTTTTTTTAGCCAAATTTTGAGGTTTGCAAATGATTCTGGGTAACAGAACCTGGTCCGAGCCACACAAGTCACCCATCTTGGATTCCCCTAGGTCTCTAGTTTTCAGAAATGCACAGGTTTGGTAAGTTTCCCTAGGTGGCGGCTGAGCTACAGGCCAAAATCTACAGGTAGGCACTTTGCAAAAAACACCTCTGTTTTCCTTCAAAAATGTGGCTGTGTCCACGTTGCGCTTTGGGGCCTTTCCTGTCGCGGGCGCTAGGCCTACCCACACAAGTGAGGTATCATTTTTATCGGGAGACGTGGGGGAACGCTGGGTGGAAGGAATTTTGTGGCTCCTCTCAGATTCCAGAACTTTCTGCCACAGAAATGTGAGGAACATGTGTTTTTTTAGCCAAATTTTGAGGTTTGCAAAGGATTCTGGGTAACAGAACCTGGTCCGAGCCACACAAGTCACCCCATCTTGGATTCCCCTAGGTCTCTAGTTTTTAGAAATGCACAGGTTTGGTAGGTTTCCCTAGGTGGCGGCTGAGCTACAGGGCAAAATCTACAGGTAGGCACTTTGCAAAAAACACTTCTGTTTTCCTTCAAAAATTTGGCTGTGTCCACGTTGCGCTTTGGGGCGTTTCCTGTCGCGGGCGCTAGGCCTACCCACACAAGTGAGGTATCATTTTTATCGGGAGACGTGGGGAACGCTGGGTGGAAGGAAATTTGTGGCTCCTCTCAGATTCCGGAACTTTCTGCCACAGAAATGTGAGGAACATGTGTTTTTGTAGCCAAATTTTGAGGTTTGCAAAGGATTCTGGGTAACAGAACCTGGTCCGAGCCACACAAGTCACCCCCATCTTGGATTCCCCTAGGTCTCTAGTTTTCAGAAATGCACAGGTTTGGTAGGTTTCCCTAGGTGGCGGCTGAGCTACAGGCCAAAATCTACAGGTAGGCACTTTGCAAAAAACACCTCTGTTTCCCTTCAAAAATTTGGCTGTGTCGACGTTGCGCTTTGGGGCCTTTCCTGTCGCGGGCGCTAGGCCTACCCACACAAGTGAGGTATCATTTTTATCGGGAGACGTGGGGGAACTCTGGGTGGAAGGAAATTTGTGGCTCCTCTCAGATTCCAGAACTTTCTGCCACAGAAATGTGAGGAACATGTGTTTTTTTAGCCAAATTTTGAGGTTTGCAAAGGATTCTGGGTAACAGAACCTGGTCTGAGCCACACAAGTCACCCCATCTTGGATTCCCCTACGTCTCTAGTTTTCAGAAATGCACAGGTTTGGTAGGTTTCCCTAGGTGGCGGCTGAGCTACAGGCCAAACTCTACAGGTAGGCACTTTGCAAAAAACACCTCTGTTTTCCTTCAAAAATTTGGCTGTGTCCACGTTGCGCTTTGGGGCGTTTCCTGTCGCGGGCGCTAGGCCTACCCACACAAGTGAGGTATCATTTTTATCGGGAGACGTGGGGGAACGCTGGGTGGAAGGAAATTTGTGGCTCCTCTCAGATTCCAGAACTTTCTGCCACAGAAATGTGAGGAACATGTGTTTTTTTAGCCAAATTTTGAGGTTTGCAAAGGATTCTGGGTAACAGAACCTGGTCCGAGCCACACAAGTCACCCCATCTTGGATTCCCCTAGGTCTCTAGTTTTCAGAAATGCACAGTTTTGGTAGGTTTCCCTAGGTGGCGGCTGAGCTACAGGCCAAAATCTACAGGTAGGCACTTTGCAAAAAACACCTCTGTTTTCCTTCAAAAATTTGTCTGTGTCCACGTTGCGCTTTGGGGCATTTCCTGTCGCGGGCGCTAGGCCTACCCACACAAGTGAGGTATCATTTTTATCGGGAGACGTGGGGGAACGCTGGGTGGAAAGAAATTTGTGGCTCCTCTCAGATTCCAGAACTTTCTGCCACAGAAATGTGAGGAAAATTTTGAGGTTTGCAAAGGATTCTGGGTAACAGAACCTGGTCCGAGCCACACAAGTCACCCCATCTTGGATTCCCCTATGTCTCTAGTTTTCAGAAATGCACAGGTTTGGTAGGTTTCCCTAGGTGGCGGCTGAGCTACAGGCCAAAATCTACAGGTAGGCACTTTGCAAAAAACACCTCTGTTTTCCTTCAAAAATTTGTCTGTGTCCACGTTGCGCTTTGGGGCGTTTCCTGTCACGGGCGCTAGGCCTACCACACAAGTGAGGTATCATTTTTATCGGGAGACGTGGGGGAACGCTGGTGGAAGGAAATTTGTGGCTCCTCTCAGATTCCAGAACTTTCTGTCACAGAAATGTGAGGAACATGTGTTTTTTTAACCAAATTTTGAGGTTTGCAAAGGATTCTGGGTAACAGAACCTGGTCCGAGCCACACAAGTCACCCCATCTTGGATTCCCCTAGGTCTCTAGTTTACAGAAATGCACAGGTTTGGTAGGTTTCCCTAGGTGGCGGCTGAGCTACAGGCCAAAATCTACAGGTAGGCACTTTGCAAAAAACACCTCTGTTTTCCTTCAAAAATTTGGCTGTGTCCACGTTGCGCTTTGGGGCCTTTCCTGTCGCGGGCGCTAGGCCTACCCACACAAGTGAGGTATCATTTTTATCGGGAGACGTGGGGGAACTCTGAGTGGACGGAAATTTGTGGCTCCTCTCAGATTCCAGAACTTTCTGCCACAGAAATGTGAGGAACATGTGTTTTTTTAGCCAAATTTTGAGGTTTGCAAAGGATTCTGGGTAACAGAACCTCGTCCGAGCCACACATGTCACCCCATCTTGGATTCCCCTACGTCTCTAGTTTTCAGAAATGCACAGGTTTGGTAGGTTTCCCTAGGTGGCGGCTGAGCTACAGGCCAAACTCTACAGGTAGGCACTTTGCAAAAAACACCTCTGTTTTCCTTCAAAAATTTGGCTGTGTCCACGTTGCGCTTTGGGGCGTTTCCTGTCGCGGGCGCTAGGCCTACCCACACAAGTGAGGTATCATTTTTATCGGGAGACGTGGGGGAACACTGGGTGGAAGGAAATTTGTGGCTCCTCTCAGATTCCAGAACTTTCTGCCACAGAAATGTGAGGAACATGTGTTTTTTTAGCCAATTTTGAGGTTTGCAAAGGATTCTGGGTAACAGAACCTGGTCCGAGCCACACAAGTCACCCCATCTTGGATTCCCTAGGTCTCTAGTTTTCAGAAATGCACAGGTTTGGTAGGTTTCCCTAGGTGGCGGCTGAGCTACAGGCCAAAATCTACAGGTAGGCACTTTGCAAAAAACACCTCTGTTTTCCTTCAAAATGTGGCTGTGTCCACGTTGCGCTTTGGGGCGTTTCCTGTCGCGGGCGCTAGGCCTACCCACACAAGTGAGGTATCATTTTTATCGGGAGACGTGGGGGGAACGCTGGGTGGAAGGAAATTTGTGGCTCCTCTCAGATTCCAGAACTTTCTGCCACAGAAATGTGAGGAACAGGTGTTTTTTTAGCCAAATTTTGAGGTTTGCAAAGGATTCTGGGTAACAGAACCTGGTCCGAGCCACACAAGTCACCCCATCTTGGATTCCCCTACGTCTCTAGTTTTCAGAAATGCACAGGTTTGGTAGGTTTCCCTAGGTGGCGGCTGAGCTACAGGCCAAACTCTACAGGTAGGCACTTTGCAAAAAACACCTCTGTTTTCCTTCAAAAATTTGGCTGTGTCCACGTTGCGCTTTGGGGCGTTTCCTGTCGCGGGCGCTAGGCCTACCCACACAAGTGAGGTATCATTTTTATCGGGAGACGTGGGGGAACACTGGGTGGAAGGAAATTTGTGGCTCCTCTCAGATTCCAGAACTTTCTGCCACAGAAATGTGAGGAACATGTGTTTTTTTAGCCAAATTTTGAGGTTTGCAAAGGATTCTGGGTAACAGAACCTGGTCCGAGCCACACAAGTCACCCCATCTTGGATTCCCCTAGGTCTCTAGTTTTCAGAAATGCACAGGTTTGGTAGGTTTCCCTAGGTGGCGGCTGAGCTACAGGCCAAAATCTACAGGTAGGCACTTTGCAAAAAACACCTCTCTTTTCCTTCAAAAATTTGTCTGTGTCCACGTTGCGCTTTGGGGCGTTTCCTGTCGCGGGCGCTAGGCCTACCCACACAAGTGAGGTATCATTTTTATCGGGAGACATGGGGGAACGCTGGGTGGAAGGAAATTTGTGGCTCCTCTCAGATTCCAGAACTTTCTGCCACAGAAATGTGAGGAACATGTGTTTTTTTTAGCCAAATTTTGAGGTTTGCAAAGGATTCTGGGTAACAGAACCTGGTCCGAGCCACAAAAGTCACCCCATCTTGGATTCCCCTAGGTCTCTAGTTTTCAGAAATGCACAGGTTTGGTAGGTTTCC